>NC_071994.2:78290000-78593030 GCF_028885655.2 Pongo abelii
GACATTACTTCAGCCTGTCCCAGCAAGGCCTCCATTTTATGTACATTCCTGTCTGAATACTTGAGAAGGACTCAGAGTGGGCCAACACCTTTGCGGTTTCTGAAGTGCTTTTAAGTTGCACGTGAGGAGGAATGAACGAAGGGAGGTAAAAATATCTTTAGATATTAAGCGTCTTACCATGTGCCAAGCACGATATAAGGCATTTTACATATTTTCTTACTGAGTCTCTCAACATCAACATCCAGGTCAAGGGTGTTTTATAGTTATCCCCATTTCACAGATCAGGAAGCTTGAGGCCACAGAAATGGAGTGACTTGCCCAAGGGCACGTATTCCGTAATTGTTGGAATTGGGTTTATTCATTTATTCAGCTGACTCTGGTGCCAGAGCCCATGCTAGGGGCTGAAGAATCCAGGTGAGGAGGACCCAGCCTCTACAACTGGATCTGTCTGATCTCAGGTGGCGCTCTCTCCACCACACCACAGCCTTTGAAAGACTGCTTTCCTGGCTGAGCGTGGTGGCTCACACCTGTAATCCCAGGAGGCTGAGGAAGGTGGATCACCTGAGGTCAGGGTTTTGAGACCAGCCTGGCCAACATGGTGAAACCCCGTCTCTACTAAAAATACAAAAATTAGCTGGGCGTAGTTGCAGGCGCCTGTAATCCCTGCTACTTGGGAGGCTGAGGCAGGAGAATCACTTGAACCTGGGAGGTGGATTGCAATGAGCCGAGATCGCGCCACTGCACTCCAGCCTGGGCAACAAGAGCAAAACTCTGTCTCGAAAAAGAAAGAAAGGGAGGGAGGGAGGAAGGAAGGAAGGAACTGCTTTCCCCTCCTGACTAGGAGGCACCTGTGCTGTCACTCTAGTTCATTCCCTGCCTTCTTCCAGCCATGCCTTATGGACTTCCTGTCTCATTCAAACAATTCTGGAAATGCTGCCTCCTGCAGGAAGTCTTCCTTGACTGCTACAGCCCACAGTTCCCCACTTCCCCTCCCTCTTAGGTATTGCTCTCCTTCACATACAGTTGTTCCTTGGACACTCCAGACAGGGAGCCCCTTGGACCAATTCCTCTCTGGGTCCTCTATGCCAAGCTAAGTGTTTGGGGAAAGTTTGCTGATTGGTCAGTAATTACAGAGAGAGAGAGAGAGAAACAAACAAAAAAACCAGGAACTGGGAAAGGTACAGCCTGTCACTGTGTGTGTCTTTGGGCAAATCACTGCGTCTCTGAACCTCTGTTCCCTCCTGGTAAAATGGGACTCATGATCCCTGCCTCCCTCACAGCCTTACTGGGAAGAAGCATATGAAAGGGCCATCCTTTACAGAGTGGTCCACTGCATGTCTTCAAATTCACTATGTGTCTCTGGGCAAGATATGGCCATCTTTGGGATCTCTTTACCTCTGATGACCAGATGACACTGAGGTTCCTCCTGGCTCTGCCCCACCTCCAGATGCTGCCCTGACTCCAGCACATGAAAGGCTGGTGTGTTGAGGGCCTGGATCTTCCCCTGTCTCAGCCCACAGAGGCCCCAGCAGGCCCAGGCCAGGGACCTTCCTGGGAGTCTCAGGGCTCCAGACTTCCTGGAGCCAGAGAGGGAGGGGCTGGGGCTGGGTCGGACCCGGAGCCCCACAGAAGCTGCTGCTGCTGCTGTCCTACCAACCCACACAGGAGCCGGGAGGCCACAGGGCATCCCGTGGAGTAGGGCAAACCTCAGGCAGGGGTTCTCAAACACACAGGCTCCAGTGGAGGGGCTGAGGACAGCGCTCTAGGCTTGCCTCAGGACCCGGCTACGCCCCAGATGTGCTGGTGGGTGAACCAGGCTTTCTCCTCTGTAGGCTAGGGGCCGTCGGAAGATTATGACAGTTGTTAGTCACTCCCCCTGACCACTGCGCACCATCTTTTGCCCAGATTATGCTGGCATCCTGACTTTTTTTTTTTTTTTTTTTTAGATGGAGTCTTTCTCTCTCTCCCAGGCTGGAGTGCAGTGGCACGATCTTGGCTCACTGCAACCTCCGCCTCCTGGGTTCAAGCGATTCTTCTACCTCAGCCTCCCAAGTAGCTGGGATTACAGGTGCATGCCACAACACCCAGCTAATTTTTGTATTTTTAGTAGAGACAGGGTTTCGCCATATTGGCCAGGCTGGTCTCGAACTCCTGACCTCAGGTGATTGGCCCGCCTCGGCCTCCCAAAGTGCTGGGATTACAAGCATGAGCCACTGTGCCTGGCCCGCATCCCGACTTTCAAATGATGCCTTTGTATCATTTGAATGATACATTCAAATGTATGTATGGCCAAGTTGCCCACTGTCTTCCACCTGAGATGAAGCAGCCTGAGGCCTGCCCTGAAGACTCCCAGGGCGAGGAGCAGGCTAGGATAACACCATCGCTGTCAGGAAGGGATTCATTCGTCCCCAGACCCACTGTGCCCAGGGCCTTGGCACCAAGAGGGTCATGTTCCTCCACCACGCCTTCCTGACCCTCCCCGCTACCCCCCACCTTCTTCCCTATCTCCTGGCTGGGTGGTGGGGGGCAGGTATCACCACCCCCAGTGACCGAGGCCAGCTCCCATGGCCATGGCCTTATGGAGCCACCACCCTGGTCCAGGCTGGCTTCCTCCCCCAACCTCCACTCCAAGAGTCCCCTCAGGGCAGAGTGTCAGGGATCAAGCCCCCCATTCTGGGCACTTGCCAGGCTGCGCACAGAACTGCAAGTCAATCATTAACTTCAGGACCCAGCCCGGGAAATGGAAAGCCACTCAAACTCTGTCCCAGTGGTAGGTTTCTCCTGCCCTGTGTCTCTCTGGAGCCACGGGGCACCCCCACTCCAGCCACAAACACATAAGGTCATTCGTTCCTGTGTTTGGGCGACCTCAGGCAGGGCTTTGACACTGTCCAACTTGGAGCTGGGCTGGAAGACTAGGGTTGGCTTCCCAGCCCCTCCGTCATTCTGGGTGACCTTGAACAAGTCACTCAAGCTCTTGGAACCAGTTTCCTCGTCGGTAAAATGAGTATAAAGGTAGCTGTCCAGAGGGAGGTTGTGAGCGGGGAAGGGAAGAAATTGAGGTGAAAGTATCTGTGAGCCTTCTGCTAATCCCTGAGCACCTTCATCCATGCGGTCCGGGCACAGGCTTGTCTGTCTGGTCTCGGGGAGGCCATCTTTCCCTCTTCTCCACTCCAGAGGGCAGATGTCACGGGAGGAGCGAGTGCACCAGCAGGGTCCTCACTCCACCACCTGCTGTCCTGCGGCTGCCCTCCAGAGCTCTTGGGTTGTTGGTCATTGGGAAATGGTGAACTCATGCTTGGAAGCTGACAACAGCTTCCTCTGTTAAAATGAAAATCTGATCTAGACTTCTCATGAGACCTCAGTTGAGCTGGTGTCTTCATCTCTCAAGGGTTGGGATGGACAAATTGAATGGTCTCAAACTTTTTTTAAAAAAAGCTATTGAATCTTTTAATGAATTTATTGAATGCAGCTGCTCCGGTGGAAAAGGGAGAAAGGCATTTGCAGAACTGCCTGGCATCGGTAGTGGGCCTAGCAAGGCTTCAAGGAGTGGTGGCACCTGAGCAGCCCTTAACGATGGCTGGGATTTGGCCAGGGGAGACGTACAAGGGGCATTCCGGGTGGAGGGACATACTTGGCCAAAAGCATGGAGGCGAGAGGGCAGGTCTGTGGGGAGGGGGCTCTGAGAGCCTGTGTGGAGGGAGATGTGGCTGGGATTGGGGCTGGGCTGGAGCCAGGTTTAGTGGGTCCAACTCACCAAGCTGGAGAGGGCGGGGGTTGGGTGAGTCCTGGAGACATGGGGGTCTCCACCATCCAGGCATGTCCAGTTTAATGAATGAGACAGATCTGCATCCACACAGGATGCTCAGGGTTCTAAACGGTCTGAGGCAAAACACAGGGGGCTGAGCCCCATTTGGCTGGGGAGATGTGGACCAACTGGCAGTCAGGGAAGGCTTCCTGGGGAATCTGTGTGTGCCTGTGTTGCCTCCTAAAGTGGGTATCTGAACCAGAGGCTGTGTACACTCCTCAAAGGGAGGTTCTAAGCAGAGAAATGCGGTGCCCTGCCCTGTTCTCCCCATCCCAGCTGGGCCCCCGTGTGCCACCAGGCTCCCTCTACTCACTGCCTCCAGCCTCGCCCCTCCCAGTTCATTCTTGAAGCCCCTAGAATTGCCCCTCTTAACCCCAGATGAGACCAGGCCCCACCCTACTCCACCCTCCAGGCTCCCCAGTCCTCCCAGGGTCAAGTCCAGGCTTCCCATGGGAGGAGGGGAGACCGAGGGCTGCAAGATCTGAGCCCTGTGAGCCCGGCTTCCAAAAGGCAAAGAAAGGTGAGGCCAGGGGCATGGGGGCCTAGCTGCCTCTTCCGGATGGGGCAGGCGGAACTTCCCGAGATAAGGGCAGCCCATAATGGGGGGCTGTGTGGCGTGGCCCGTCTCCCGGCCACAGGAAATGAATGGCCTCCGCACCATTAATCTGCCACCGCCTGCGGCATCCTCTGGGAGGGCGACTCAGGTTGGGGGGAGATGTTCCTGTGCACCCCACCTGCCGTCCCAGCCGGAGGGACTGGCCCTGCCACTCCAGGCCTTCCTTCCAGGACCATACATACAAGAGGAAGCTGCCCGAAGGGGCAGGGGGCGGGGGCAGGCAACCTGGGCATGGGTACTGGTTCCTGAGCCTGCTGCCTGACTGAGCCCCAACCCGCTGTGGAACCCGGGCAAATGCTTCACCCTTTCTGGCCCCCTGGCCCCTCATGGGTCCCCAGGTTCCTTCCTTCTTGGCTGTTCTGGGAGCCTGAGGACAGCACATGCCTGTAATTCTTGTCTTTCTGTCGCTCTCATCAGAAGGGCCCCTGGATACATGCTTTACCCAAATATGGGGGCTCTGATGGGACTTTAGGCGTCAAGCGAGGCTGCCGGGGAGAGGTTTGGGGCTTTGTCAGCTATCTCTGCAGCTGCAGCTGAGGTCAGTGGGGAGAATGCACAGCCCTGCACCATTCGGGGCCTCAGTTTCCCCTTTGCATCGGGAGGGGTGGGACCCAATGACCCTGTGGGGGGTGGGCTGCTGCGGTGAATAACAAGGGACATGACACCATGGAATTCTCACAGTCTCTGAGTTCCACCTTAGCTACAGACCAGCTGTGTGAATCTAGGCAGACCCCTTCTCGCCTTGGGCCTTGGTCTTCCTGTCTGTAAAATAGGGTCCCTGCCCAGCCAGCTCAGAGGAATTCTGTGACAATGGGTGAAGATGGGGCCCTGTCTGCTACACAGGGAGCGCTTGCTGCCTCTGAAGTGACTGGGCTGGGGATCCACTCTGAGGGGCCAGTCTACAAGCCAGGGAGTGCAGCTCTCCTGCCCCTCCCCTCACCATTTCCCACCTGTTGCACCCCCAACTCTTGGATGACCAGCCTGAGGCGGGCTTTAGTTGGGAAAGAGGTCAAGCTTCCCCAACCCAGGTGACATTCAAAACAGAGGACAGGACCCAGGGAACCCCTTAGATCACTAGGGCCAGCTCACTCATTGTTCATATGGGGAAACTGAGGAAACAGATGGAGGGTCTCCCAAAACCACACGGGCTGCGGGTGGCAGAGAAAAGCCTGGAACACAGACCTCCTGCTTCCCAAACCCTCCCTGCAGCTCTGGAATATTAGGGCTGGAGGGGCCTGTGGGGCTCAGGAAACTGAGTTCAGAAAGTAGAAGGAACTTGCCCAGGGCCACCTGACTTGGAAGAGTTGAAGCAGCACTTCCCACTCTGCCCATCCCAGAGGTGGCTCTGCCTCCTGGTCTCTGATAGGCTGAGTGGCAGTGCCAGGGGAGAGCTTTCTCCTAAGCAGAGGTAGGGATTCTCCTGGCGTGAGGGAATGAGCCCCCATCCCACGAGAGCTTCGAAATGGGAATGGCAGTGCTCCATGAAGGCCTGCGGAGACCTGCGTGTGCATCTGAGTCTGTCTCCAGCTTCAAACCCTCTCCACCCTAGAGCAGCTGTGCCAGGGGCAGCTGATGCAGGTGGACAGAGCCCAGGAGAGTGGGCCTGGTGGGAGAGAGGGCTAAGGGGCATCAGCACTTGGCTGCTGGCCACATGAGGGCGAATGACACGGAGCAGGCAGAGTGAGAACAGCCAGGGGTCGAGGGAGAAGTAGGGACTCTACCACTTCTGAGCAGAAGAGGGGGATCCAGTGACCTGAGAGGCGGGAGGGAGCCTGGAGAGGGGCAGCAGTCGGGCATCAGGGTGCATGAGGGAGGGACGGCTGGTGAGCCAGGCCTGAGGCTAGGACAGAGGTGAGGCCAGGCGGAAAGGGGAAAGGGATGGAGGGGGAGCACAGTGAATGTGTTTCCATGGAAATGGGAGGGAGTGAGGAGGGAAGGTGTTGGGGTTGGGGGGCGGGGATTGCCGGGTGGAGAGGGGCCTGAGAGAGGGAAGAGGTGCCCAGGAACGGGGTGTTGGAAGTCTCTTCTGTGGGACAGGGCAAGAAGAGGACGGAGTTAGAATGAGAACAGCTAGCTGCAGGTGTGTGTAGGGGAGTGACACAGGACGTTAGCGCCTGCTCTCTGTTTAGCAAAGAGGATACTGTCTGATGAGTGTGGTGCGCCATGAGGGGCAAAGGTTTGCTGCTGGGGGGAGAGGGAGGGGGCTGACCGTGGTACTTACAAAAAGTTACCCCTGCGGACCAAACACAAGTGGGCTTACAGCGCCCATCACTGCTAACAGTTAGCGGTTGTAGGAGATCTGGTAGCCGGACTCGAGTCCTAGCTGTTGCCCATCATACTCTCCTCCTGTGTGATGGCTGCTCGTACTTACAGAGCTCTTACCACGTGCCAGCAGCACCCAGCCTTTCATGAGCATGAACTTGTTCAAGCCTCCTGTAGTAACCCTATGAGGCAGGTACGATTACACATGCATGCGAGCTGGCGGGCACACACACGCAGATACACAGACACAGGGGGCTCCCATCCAGCCTGGGAAAGGAACAGGGCAGGGGAAGGTGGGAGCAGCCCCTGACTGAGAGATCCCTCCAGTTCTCCAGCTTCCACCATTCCTCCCCTCCCCACCCCCATTCTCCCATCTGTGTCTCTCAGGTGGAGATTCTTTGATGGTTTTCAGACTCTCCTCCCTTGCTTCCCAAAGCCCCGACTTATCCACTGTGGGAGTTGGGAGGACTGAGAAACCAAAGTCCCAGGCCCATATGATGGAAGGTTCCAGGCCCTCACCCCACCCCACTGCAAGCTATCTTGGCTCACCCCCTCCCCCACATGTCACCTGCAGCCCGAGCCCTCCTGGGTGGGTGTGGCCAGCTGAAGCAGAGTGAGACCTTCCAGTATTTGACTTGGTGGCTTGAGAGCCCTGGCAGATGCCACGTTCATCCCTGGGCAGTGCCTGACTAACCAGGAGAAAGGAGGCTTCTGCAGCACTGCTTTCTCCCGTGGGGCCCTGGCCCGTCATGGAGGCCCTTCCTCCCCTTCTTGGACCCCAGAGATCACTGGCTGCCTCTCTCCCTACTCTGGGGCCACCCAACTGTGCAGACCAGAACCCCCTTCATTGCCACCCCCACCCCTACCGGGCTGCACTGATTCTAGCACATTTTCAAACTTTTCCTAGCCTCCATCCAGACCCAGTCCCTGCCCACCCATCCAGCCGTTCACCATCTGCTCAGCTGCTGTGGTCTTAATGTGTCCCATAAATTCGCATGTTGAAACCTAATCCCAGTGTGATGGTATTTGAAGGTGGGGCCTCTAGAAAGTGATTGGGTCATGAGGGTGGAGCCCTCATGACGGGATTAGGACCCTCATAAAAGAGATCTCAGGGAGACCCCTCATCCCTTATGCCATGTGAGGACACAGCAAAAAGGTGGCAGTCCCTGAAGCAGATAGTGGGTCCTCACCAGACACTGACACTGTCTGCACCTTGATGTTGGACTTCTCAGCCTCCAGAACCATGAGTAATACATTTCTGTTGTTTATAAGCTACCAAGCCTATGGTATTCTGCTATAGCAGCCCAAAGGAACGAAGACATCATCATATTGTCTTTTATAAGACCCAGAGGGTCTTATATCTATATATATATCTATAAGAGGGGACCTTACCAGATGCCAAAATAGGTGGCATAGATGGAAAACTTCTGCCCTGTTCCCCTCCCAGAGCTGTGGTGAGGTTCAAATGAGCTAATGGTCATGAACATTCTGTGTAAACTGCTGGGATCTGTAATATCACTCATTTCTAGAGCAGGATAGCACTGTGAGGTGAGTAGCATGAAGGCTTGACACCACCTGGTGCCTTTTGGGAATAGAAGGATTTCCTCTGGCTGAAGTCCAGAGGGTGGGAGGGGAGGGACTTGGGGCAAGCCTGGAAGTGAAGACAGGGCCAGGTGTGAGGGCCTTGGGGGGCTGGGTTAATGACCTTCAACTGTGTTCTAAGGGTGATGGGAAGCAAAGAGAGGATCTCCAGTGGGGAGTTCAGCTGGTGTGCACAGCCCATGGCATCTCCATCAGGAATACAGAGACCTTCAAAGAAGAGAGCACTGGAAGTGAGGATGGCTGAGCCCCATCAGCAGGAGGAGAGGGAGCTCTGGTGCTCCTCGGAGTTGGAGCCTGGAGCCATAGACAGGAGCTAAGCTGGAGAATTCTGGAAGGCACATAAACCTAGGCATGGTCCTTCTGCCTGCCCAGGCCCCACAGGCCCTCCTGATACAAGAGAGGACTCTGGGTTGGTCCTGAGAAGGAAAAAAGATGTGCTGGGGAGAAGGTGCCTCCTGCCCGGCATGTCTAGGGAAGCCTCCCATTAGAATGAGACTCAGCTGGGAGGGGAGAGCAGAGAAGGCTGGGCAGGGCCCAGTTGTGCAGGGTGTTCACTGCACAAGGGCACTGGCTGAGGGGGTGAGAGGGGTGAAATCCTGGCACGGGGCTGTGACTGCCCAGACGGGGCACCTTTTTCTAACTTTCACAAAGGCACCACAAAAGCTTGATGGGCCCTGTAGCCACGGGAGAGCAAAAGGGGCCCCAAAACAGATTTCAGGTGCTGAGAAGGCAGGAGCCTAGAAGGGCCCAGCACAATCTCTCTCTCTCTTGCTCCCTCAAAACACAACCTGATTTTCCTCTGGGTGAGGAGAGGAGCTGAGCCTTCACCGAGCTCCGTGAGGACCCAGCCTGCGAAGATGGTGCAGTGCTAGAGGCCCCGACTGATTCGGGCACTGGGAGGCCCTGTAGCAGAGCTGTGTGGCTTGGCCAAGAGAGGAGTCTGGCATGGCTGGCCACCAAGCTCTGCTGCTGCTCTGCCAGGCACTGTCGGGCAGTCCCTCAGGTGACCTGTCTGAAACAAGATGGCGGCCACACTGACAGGTGACCACAGGAGGCAGCAAGGAGTGGGGAAGGGGCCAGGCCTTGTCCGGCTCCCTGTGTGGCAGGTGGTGGCACATCACTGTCCTCCTCTGCAGCTCAGTGTCCTCCTCCACATAGGGATCTGCTCCCAGAGTCTGGGGATATCTCCTGCTCCCCTGGTGCCTGGTGGCTGCTGTCAGTAGGGGCAGACATCTTCATGCCCTACACAGGAAAGCCAGTGGGGGGTGGGAAGCCCAGGTGGGACCTGAAGCTGGAGCAGGAAGGAGTTCAGGAGGCAAGGACCTCTCACCCCAGTGGGGATGCTTTCTCCTCCTTCTCCCATGACTTACTGGGGTTCCTACCTCTCCCACACTCCTTTCCGCACCCCCTCACTCCCAGCCATTGTCCTCTGCACACCCCAGATTCCAGAGGGCCCAGTCTGTGTTGCTAGAGCCGTGGCTGCCATCTGGAGAGCACTGGCCACCCCAGGCTCACTGTCAGCGCCACACACACACCATCTCATCTAAGCCTCATGACAGCTCCACAAGGGACAGAGATTGCTATTCCCAGCTTATAGATGCAGAAACAGAGACCCAAAGAGGTTAAGTCGCTGCCTCATATCACAGTAAACAGATGCTGCCACAGGAACACAGCCATTCCTAACAACTCTATCATCTATGCTGGCCATCTATAACCAACAGGCTGCACTGGGCAGGCCTGGTGTCTAACTCTCAGGGCAGATGGGCCAGCCCTGGGACTGCAAGGACTCCCAGCACAGAGCCATCCTTGGCGCTGTCTTCTGGAGCCACTCGGGATGCTGGCCCTCAGGCTGGAGGCACAGGAAGGTCACCCAACCGGCTTTCAGTCTGGGATGTTTTCTGCACTTCTGTAGACCAAAAAGAAGCCCCGATGGCTGGGCGTGGTGTCTCACGCCTGTAATCCCAGAACTTTGGAAGGCCGAGGCGGGTAGATTACTTGAGGTCAGGAGTTCGAGACCAGCCTGGCCAACATGGTGAAACCCAGTCTCTACTAAATAATACAAAAATTAGCTGGGCATGGTGGCATGTGCCTGTAGTCCCAGCTACTCAGGAGGCTGAGGCAGGAGAATCGCTTGAACCCAGGAGGCAGAGGTTGCAGGGAGCCGAGATGGCGCCACTGCATTCCAGACTGGGCGACAGAGTGAGACTCTGTTAAAAAAAAACACACACAAAAAAAACAAAAAACCAAAAACAGCCCCTGATGGATGTGGCATAGGGCCTCAGCCTGGAAGGGCTGCAGACCCCAGACAGTCCCTGCAGACCCTGGGGTTTCCAGCCACCTGTTCTGTCCTGCCCAGGCGAGACTCCATCTGCACACCTGGAGCTGCGTCCTCCTGCTCCCTGGGAACCAGCCTTTGCATGCATGGACATGAACAGCTCCAATTACTGAGAGTGTCTAGTTCGAACCTCCTCCAGTCCTCCCTACCTCAGTCCTGGTCTCAAAGCCCTGTGATTTTCGGGGACAATCAGTGCTTGAAGGGCCTTGGGGACCCCTGAGTCCAACCCTACTGTCAGAAAGAGAAGACTGGAGCTCTGTGAGAGGCCCAGCCTGGGCCAAAGTCACATGGCCTGGGGAACCCTGTTCATTCCCTCACCCTGTGCCAAGCCCTCCTCCCTTAGCTCAGCCCTCAGAGGCTCCATGATGGGGCCCCGCATGGTTTTAATGCCCAAGAATGATGGGGCTCCCACTCCCCCCAGGATTTAAGTCCAAGTTCCTTGGCCTGGCATGTCAGGATCTGGACCTGCCACCTGTTCCAAATGGGTCCCCCATGACTGCCACCCCTCACCCCAGCTGGGCTTAAGCTATATGTGCATCTTCCACATCTCAGCTCCCCACTCCAGCACCACTGACCACCTATCAGCAGGCCAGTGTCCCAGGTCCAAATGTACTTGAGTCACACATCCTCTCAGGTCCAGTCACCTATGGCCATGTCACATGGTCACCATGGTTGCCAGGACCACTAGGGGGCAGTTCTCAGAGGAGGCGGTTAACATCTTAGTGAAGGCAGATGACTTCTGATGGGGCAGACCAGTGACCACTGGATGGCAGAGCTCCTAGGCCCTCAGGGTCATCTAATCCAAATTCAGCCTTTTTAAAGCCAGGGGCTGGGGCCAGAGAGGGCCAGGGACTTGCCTGAGGCCACACAGCACATGGGTGATAATGCTACACAGGAGTGGCATATGGGGAGCCCTCATACGGGGTTCCACAATTGATGAGGCCCTGTCACCCCCAGTGCCTCATGTAATCCTCAGAATGACTATATGAAGTAGCCCCTAGAATCCTTATTTCCAGATGGGTAAGTAGGGGTTTGGAGGGCAGGCTACACAGCTATGGAGTGAAAGAACCAGGACTAAACCCAGGTCTCCATCTGAAGCCAAAATCTAGGGCTCTTATGGTTGTACAACATTGTGAATGTTATTAATGGCATTGAATTATACACTTAAAATGGCTAAAATAGCAAACTTTATGTTATATATATTTTACCACAATTTAAAAAAAATTAATAATACAACATACCAAAAGCCATTAACTGTACACTTTAAATGGCAGAATTATATGGCATGTGAATTATATCTCAATAAAGCTGGTTTAAAAAACAAAAAATGTCTTGGGCTCTTAACCAGGATGTTCTGCAGACTCTTGTGTCAAGGAGCTCAGAGAACTGGGGGGGATGGACATTTTCCAAATAGGGGGAAGGAGCTCCAATGGGGAGCACAGGCAGCTGGATCTCAAAGGGGTTCTCAGGGCAGGCTACAAGCCATACCCTCCTGTGGAGCTTTATAGCTGCCCAAAGGTCCAGCCTCCACCCCCTGGAGATTCTGTCACTGACTACACTAGGGTGGAGATCACTGCCCTTCCCATGCAGAGGCGACACTAAGAGGGTTTTGAAGGATGAATAGGAGCTACAGGCTGGAGAGATTTGAGGGAGGAAAAGGAGTCCAGATAGAGCACACAGTGTCTGCAAAGGCCAAGAGGTGTGAGCAGGAGGGGCTGGGTGTGTGTAATCAAACCCTGCCTACCAGCCCAGGAGAACCGCGTCAACTTCTGCTCAGGGGCCAAAACCAACAGAGGTGTGGCTTGCATCCTGGGCACCCTCCCTGCCACCTTCCTCCCTAACCCCCACCATCACCTGAGGCCTTTTCAGTCCATCAATCAATAGCCTAGATTTACAGGGTAACCAACCAAGACTACCTATGAACTGACAGCACACTCCCTTCCTTCACACATACCAAGGAAAGAAGCCAGAGCCACTGGAGGGGGCATCTGACTCAGCCTTGAAGGTGCCAGTAATAGTGGCAGCAGCCATTCTGGAGCAGCCACTGTGGGAACTCCATCTGTAGCAGGGGAGGCACAGCCAGGGCTGCAGTTTCCATGGGGCCAGCGGGGCCAGGAACAGGTGGTGGCCCCGCACTCTACTGAGTTGGCAGGGTGGGAGCCCCATGCTCCTGGGCGCAGCTACAGCCACCCAGTCATGGCTCCCAGCCTAGGCATCCCCATGCTATCCGGCCTGCAGGCTTGGAAGTGCCTGCTCCCAATGCCTGCTCTGAGTTTGGAGCTTTTGCTGCAGGCACCAGTGTCTGGATAAGGGAAACATGAGGGCACCGAAAGCTCAGAGATGCCAGGAACCACAGAGCCCCAAAGAGGGTGTTACAACATGTCACAGCCCTGGCTCCGGGAGCCCCAAGGTCTGGGCTCCCACAAGGGCCACAGCTTTTCTCTCCTTCTCATCACCTGCAATGTGGCAAGCAGGGGGCGTGTAGCCAAGCCCAGGCACTGTTGTGACCCAGCTGGGTGTGCACATGCTTGGGGTGGCACTGACACGCCAGCCCCCTGCCACCTCAAGCCCCCTGTGAACATTGGATGAGGAGTGCTACAGGAAGGCTGGGGGCCAAGGGTGGCTCAGCATGAGCCTGCAGATGTCCCTTGGTGTGAACAGCATGGGCATTGTGAATGACATGTTGATGGCATCAGGAGGCAGACAGGTTCCTAGGCAGGAAGGGACGGGTCCCTGTGAGGCCCCACCTTCAAGCCAGGGACAACCTGAAGCCTGGGGGCTGGGCTGTCAGTGCCCGGAGAAGTCAACATGGGGAGTGAGAACTTTATTCATGACTGTTTGGCCAATAGGGTGGTGCTTTTTCCAGACCCACCCATGGCCACCCATGGACCAATCAGCATGCACTTCCTCTATTCCGAGCACATAAAAGCCCCAGACTCAGCCAGACTCATACACCTGCTTGGATGACCTGCCTGTGGAAAGGAGCTACCCACTACAGGTCTCCTCTCCACTGAGAGCTGGACACTCATTGGGATGACCTGCCTGCAGAAAGGAGCTGCCTGCTTCAGGTCTCCCGAGAGCTGTTCTGTTGCTCAATAAAGCTCCTCTCTGCTTTGCTCACCCTCCAGTTGTCCAAGGACCTCATTCTTCCTGGGTGCGGGACAAGAACTTGGGACCTGCCAAATGGCAGGACTGAAAGAGCTGTAACACAGACAGGGCTGAAGCACACCCCCCGCTCACCATATTGTGGGTGATGAGGAGAGAAAAGCTGCAGCCCTTCTGGAAGCCCAGACTTTGGGTTCCCTGAGCCAGGGTTGTGACGTGTCGTAACACCCTCTTTGGGGATCTGTGGTTCCTGGTGTCTGACATTTCGGGTGCCATCATGTTTCCCTTTTCCAGATGCTGGTGCCTGCAGCAGAAGCCGCTTGGTACATCTAGTCCAGCTGCAGCCTTGCACAGAGCCAACACCTGGAGCTGACCACCCCACCACAGCTGGCCTGGCTATGTGCGTGCAGTGGCCGGACTCTGTGCTCACTTGCTAACAAACCCCTCACCGCTCCATGCCTGGCTTGACTTTGGCAGGATCTGGGCCAGTAGCAGGAGCCAAGCGCAGCCTGTCAGGCTGAGTGGGTGGAACAAACCCAGCAGGTACAAGCAAAACCCAAGCAGAGGCACCACCAGCCACAGAGGTTTCCAGCTGGTGAAGCAACACCCTAAGGATCCTGTAACACCAGGAAGGGGCTTGGAGGGAGACCCAGGACACACCGCTCTGAAGGTGCTGCTCTGTGGAGAGGGGGTGGGGCCCAGCTGAAGCCAGCTGTGTATGTGTTGATGCACTCATGTGAGCATGTATGCGCAGCCCTGTTTCTGCATCCATGAACTGGGGATAATGCATCTTTTGTATTAGAATAATCACTGCAAAGCTGTGAGGAGACCAGTAGCTGCCAGGAACTGGGGGAATGGGGAAATGAGGGTTCCTTTTAGGATGATGAAATTGTTCTGGAACTACACAGTGGTGATGGTTGCCCATTGTAAAATACTGAATGTTACTGATGGCACATTTTTTGTTTTTATTGTGTTTAACACTCAATAATGAGTGGATGAATGGAAAAAAAAAGCCATGAGGACTACTGGGATGGAAAATGGGAGGCAGTAAGAGCTGTCATTCACTGAAAACCCACTGAGTGCCAAATGCAGGATCTAGACATGTGAAATGGTGGGTAGTGGAACCACTGGCCTAGTCAGCAAACCCTAAGCCCTTAGGAGAAAGGGGTCTTCCTAGAACTGGCTGAAGGGCAGTGAGGCCCAAATATTAATAGATGGAATCCTGCTCACAGGCACAGGCCACACAGTATTTCAGGAGGACATCGGGACATATGTCGTTTTGCTGCCCATCTAGCCCCGTTCCTGTTTGGGGGGTGTCTTGGCAGGAGGCAGGACTTCAGGTCTGCTACAGAAGCTGAAGTGTCTACCCGGCCCCTCTCCTCTCAACCCCACACCTCCCTGTACCGAGGGCATGAAGTGAGATCCAGCTCAGCCAATCCAGCACCCTGGCCAGGACATTGCATCTTGAAGTGACCTCAGTGGTACACAGTGGAGAAATTCTTATGGGAGGCAGATGGGAAAAAAGGTAGAAGGAGAGGGGTGGTGAGCAAATTTATTCATTCAGGACATTTTTACTGAGTGCTTATTATACATGAAGTACAGAGTGAATCAATGAATGAGGGAGAGAATCAGTGGGTGGGTGTCTATGCGAGAGCCCACCCTTGATAAACCTCAGGTGGCTACCAGGTGGGGCTGAGGGGCTGGCAGGGGACCCGGGATTGGCATATTAGTGAGTGGGGCTGGCTTGGGTCACGGGGATGTTCACTGGTATTCTCTTTCAGAGGCCAGGCAGGGGGTAGGGTCCCTGACAGGCCACCCACCCCATAAAAGCCCTGATTTATGCTCCAGCCGCCTGCTGGCCATGATGTCGTCTGTGCCTTGTTTATTTATTTGTGAGAGCCAGGTTGGGTTCTGGCTCCTCGGTTCTTCTGTCTCCATGTGTTCTAACCCCAATGATGAAAAAGACGGATGCCTTGGAATTATTTTGCATGAAATTGCTGCGGAAAACTATTTGGCCCGCATTGGATTTCACCTCTTGTTACAGGATAATTTGTTATCCTGAAACGTGCAGCAGCTGGAGGCCTGGAGGAGCAGATGCTCCTGGGGAGATTCAGGCTCCCCAGGCAGGGGTGGCGGCTTCGTGGAGCAGGAGCAGAGCACTGCTTCTGCCAGGCACACCTGATCCTGACCCCACCAGTGCTCCTTCAGACTGTGGGAAGCTCATGGAGCCCTAGCTGAGCCTTGGTTTTCCTGTCTATAAAATGGGGATAAGGCCACCTACCTGCCAGAGGTAAGGACTGAATGAGGTGATTCACAGAAAGCACTTAGCACACAGTGACTGGCCCACGGGAAGCCTCCACAAAGGTTTGTTATTATTCCTGGAATAAAGGATTGTCCAAGAGAAGTGTTAAAGAATGAGCAAGACGTGAACTGGGTAAAGATGTGTTTTCTGGCACAGCATAAGCAAAGACATGGAGGAGAGAACCACAGCTATCATTTGGGGTACCCAGAACTGAAAGAAGGCAGAGAGCAGTGCGAGAGGATGCCAGAGAAGGTGGCTGGATCAGCTATGAAGGGTGCATGGAAGCCAGTGAAACAGGGAGCTAGAGAACAGTGGTGAGCTGGGGAGGGACGTGCTCTGATTCCCCCACTACAAAGAGCACTCAGGCCGGGAGGGCAGCTGGGTGAAGTCTGCAGCCAGCTATATGGTCTCGTATTACTTTCCAAGGGCTGCCATACACAGTGCCACACACTGGATGGCTTAAAACAACAGAATGTATTCTGACAGTTCTGGAGGCTAGAAGTCCAACATCAAGGTGTTGGCCGCACCATACTCTCTCTAAAGGTTCTAGGGAAGAGCTCTCCTTGTATCTTTCTAGCTTCTGGTGGTAGTTAGCAATCTTTGGCACTCCATTGCTTGCAGCTGGAGGGCTCCAGTCTCTGCTTGTTGTCCCAGGGCATTCTACCCTGTGTCTCTCTGTCTTCTCTTCTTAGGGCCCACCCTAAAGCACTATGACCACAACTTAACTAATTATAGCTGCAAAGACCCTATTTCCATGTATGGCCAAATTCACAGGTATTTGGTGTCAGGACTTCAACATATTTTTTGTGGGGGGTGGGGAGTAACCCAATTCAACCCCAATACTCCCTCTGTCCTCTGCCCCTCAGTCACTGAGGAACCCAAGAGCTCTAGGATCCCAGGACCCATTCACTGAGGAATGTTTCCTGCTTTTGGTTGGAAGCAGGGTGGGGAATCACCATCCTTGGGGGACATAACAAGCCCTAGGGGATAAGGGGAAGGTGAAGCCAAGACCAGGAAAGGAGGAATGGAAGGGCTGAGGCCACGGCCCACAGCAGAAATGCAAGGCCAGAGCTGGGGCAGGCTCTGGAGGTGGAGTGGAAGGTGGCTCTGAAGCCCTTGGAAAGGGAGGGTCTCACAGCCAGCCTGTCTGGGTACAGCAAAGCAGAGGTAGGGAGTGCAGGCTGGATGCTGGGGAGCTCAGGCAGGATAGAAGCTGAGTGAGCTGAAAAAGCTAGGAATGGAAGGGCTCTTTGGAAGGCCCTCAGCCTCATCTCTGCAGCTTTAAAGACAGAGTGCTTTAGAACTGACTTCCATCTGTGCCACAGTAGAGGTCCAGAGAGGACAGAGACTTTCCCAAGGTCACACAGTGGGTCCACAGCAGGAAATGCCTGGGGCCCACACCTCCTGCTCCAACCACAGCTCCTACCACCCAGCTTGCAGGTGGGCCCTGCCCTGAATGTCTTCAGAGGCTGCCTCATCCATGGCATAGGACGTGGAAGTGGTGACATCAGTGGCAGGAATGGTGGGAGGCTGGCCAGTGTGGGACCCCCATGCCCCAGAGGTGAGGGCATAAAAATGCCTGTGGAATGAAAAGAAATGTCCATTCTTCCAACCCTGGGCAAGGCGGGAATCCTGCAAAACCAGGCATTTCAAGGGATGCTAGGAGCTGGGGGAGGGGAGTGGGAGGTGGTATTGGAGCTTGTGGCTCTCTGGAAGGGTGGGTGTCTCCAGATGGGGGTAGGAAGAGGGTACATCTGGGGGAAGGGCAAAGTGATAGGCTTAGGGCATGGGAACAGGTGTGTGTGCAGGGGTGGGGGTGGGACAGGGCCCTGAAGGAACGGGGCACCTAGAAGAGAAAGTGGTTTTTACTTGTGGGGAAGACTGCTATGCCCCTCCAGAGAGGGGAGGCCTCAGGAATGACAAAGCTGAGGGCTGACTGATGCAGTAAATTCAGAGGGGAGACAGTGGGATTCAGTGGTCCTCCCAGTGTTAAGTCGCAATGAATCAGCTGTTCTGTTAGACCCTCGGGTATGCTTAGGCCTAAAGAGCCCCATTCCCCTTCGGGACACAGTATGTCCCCTGGTACTCTGGATAGGGTAAGGGCCAGCCTCAATCCCTTGGGGGCTAGAAAAGCAGCCAGGAGCTGAAGTGGGCAGGGTCGGGGCCACACAGCTGGCCTCCTGGATTCATGGTAGAGAGCAGATGCCCCACAGCCCTCCCTGTCTGTTCCTCAATATCAGGTCCACCCGGAGACTGACTGTGGCTGGGGCTGACTCTGAACCCCAAACCCCAAATTCAGCAAGAGAATTCAGCTGGACCAGCAAGACCCGGTCCAGCCCGGATCACATGTCCATGTGTTGGTGGATCCTCAGGAGTCAGGCTCTCGGTAAAGCTGCAGGGCCTCACCCCTTGGCAGGGTTGCAAGGAGAGGTTCTGGGGACTAAGCTGGTCCCGAAAGGCATCTATGTACCAGTCAACATCAAAGATCGAGCAGATTAAAAGGGAAAAACAAGGCTGAGTATGGTGGCACACACCTGTAGTCTCAGCTACTTAGGAGGCTCAGATGGGAGGATCCCCTGAACCTGGAGGTCCAGGCTGCAATGAGCTGAGATCGCGCCACTGCACTTCAGCCTGGGTGACAGATCAAGACTCTGTCTCAAAAAAAAAAAAAAACAAAAGTTCACAATGACACAAAAGGAGTACACACATGATGTTAGAAAACCAGGCCAGGCGCGAGGTTCATGCTTGTAATCCCAACACTTTGGGAGGCTGAGACAGAAGGATCACCTAGCCTCCTAAGGTCAGGAGTTCAAGACCAGCCTGGCCAACATGATGAAGCCCCGTCTTTACTAAAAATACAAAAAGTAGCTGGGCGTGGTGGTGGGTGCCTGTAATCCCAGCTACTCGGGGGGCTGAGGCAGGAGAATCTCTTGAACCTGGGAGGCAGAGGACTGCAACCTCTATGTACCAGTCAACATCAAGGATCAAGCAGATTAAAAGGGGAAAGCAAGGCCGGGTGTGGTGGCACACGCCTGTAGTCCCAGCTACTCTGGAGGCTGAGGTGGGAGGATCCCCTGAACCTGGGAGGTCCAGGCTGCAATGAGCTGAGATCGCACCACTGCACTCCAGCCTGGACGACAAGAGCCAAACTCCGTCTCAAAAAAAAGAAAAGAAAAGAAAAGAGAAGAGAAGAGAAGAAGAGAGAAGAAAAGAAAGAAGGAAGGAAGGAAGGAAGGGAAGGAAGAAAAGAAAGAAAAAGAAGAAAGAAAAAAGAAAGAAAGAAAGAAAGAAAAAGAAAGAAAGAAAGAAAAAAAGAAAGAAAGAAAGGAAAGAAAAGAAAGAAGGAAAGAAAGAAAGGAGGGAGGGAGGGAGGAAGGAAGGAAGGAAGCCTTAAGCACCGAGGGAATACCAACTAGCATAAAGAAAAAGCGGCAGGCACATTCTAAAGCTCCACCGCAAGCAGCCATGGAGGCCCACAGCAAGGCCTCCCAAAGACTAGCCTTCTGCTCTGGTGGCCAAGGGGAAAGGAGCGGAGAGCAGAAGCCTGGGCTGCCTGGCCTAGTGGGGGCGCCCACACGCATGGTCCCTGGGCTTAACCCCTACCTACAGTCTGAACATCCGTCGGAGCCGACACCTCCTCATCTGCTAACTGGGAGCCCTAGTCCACCTTGCTTCTGGGGTGGCGGGAAGGGCTCAATGAGGGGCTGGCCCAGAGTCCAAGGAACAACAGGCACATAGCGTTTGCCTGAACTCCATGCTTTCCTCCTACACCAGGGTCCCACAGGCCCCACAGGCATGAAGGACCTGCCCCTTTGGCAAAGATCAACCCTAAGGTGCTTCTTGACACCCTCATGAATGTCACACAGCCTGGCTCACCTTCAACTGCTATTTCCCTTGGAAGCCAGAAACACATCCAACTGTGAGCACAGACGCCGGCCTAGAGTGCCCAGCTGAGCGTCATTTTTGCTGAAACAAGTGCCCTAGGAGGTGCTGGGGCCCTGCTACCATGGGTTCAATGTGTCCACACCATTCCTGTTGCTAATGTGGAAGCAGTGGTGCTGGCCTGACCTCTTCCCCGCCGGGGCCCCTGGGAGACAGCAACCCTCTGTGGATGTTTGTCTGACACATGTAAACACAGGCCCAGAGCTGCTCTCCCCCCATGGCTGGTGCTGGCTCACAGGACAGAAATTCCATCGGCCTGGGTCTCCTGGAGAGAGCCGTTCAGCACTTGCCTGGGAACCACATGCCCCTGGGGATCCTGGAGCCCCGAGTTCACTGTCTGACCCCTCCCTCTCCCAGCCTAGCCTGGGGCTGCTTAAGACACCCAGTTCCTCCTGGAATCCCTATTTGGGTTTGGTTTGGGGTTGGAGTTTGTTTCCATTCAGGGCAACTTGATCCCAGCCCAGCCTCCAACCCCTCACTGCCCCCGGCATCCCTGCCCCTCAGGAGGGGTCTTGACTTTGCCAACATGCTGACAGGGCAGGCTCCTCTAGACCTCCCACACGGGCACTGAGAGCTCTGGCTGTCTTTGATGTCCCGAAGGAGATCCCCCAGCTTCCACAGCCTCAGCCCCCTCTCCCTCGGTGCTAAATAAGTCAGAGACTGCGAAAGCCAAATGCCACCCTGTGGAGTGGAACAAAAAAGAACAGGTTTGGGGGACAGAAGAGCTGGGGTCTAGATATCTGTTGATCGATTCCTTACTAGTGGCCTGGAAGAAGACATCCAACCTGTAGGGGAGGCGGCTGAAATGGCAGCATTAGTAGCTCACCCAGGTGAGCACGGTGGCTCATGCACTTTTGGAGACTGAGGAGGGAGGATTGCTTGAGGTCAGGAGTTTGAGACCAGCCTGGGCAAAACCATGAGACCCTATTTCTAAAAGAAAAAATTTAACCAGGTGTCGTGATGTGTGCCTGTAGTCCTAGCTACTCTGGAGGCTGAGGCAAGAGGATTGCTTGAGCCCAGGAGACCAAGGCTGCAGTGAACTATGATCCCTCCACTGCACTCTACTAGGTGACAGAGCAAGACCCTGTCTCTAAAAACAAACAGACAAACCAAACAAACAAACAAAAAACCGAAACCAAAAACTTGATCTGTGAGCTGTGAGAAGGCTCACGTGACAGATGGACTAGGTGACTGCTCCAGTCCCTTCCAACACACAGTCGATTTGGGGTTTTTTGGTCGTTGGTTTTTGGTGTGGGGACACATGGGGTCTCACTTTGCTGCTTAGGCTGGTCTCAAACTCTTAAGCTCAAGTGATCCTCCTGCTTCAGCCTCCCAAAGTGCAGGGATTACAGGTGTGAGCCACCAAGCACAGCCAACATTCTTTGTTTTTAACATGCATTGTGTGCCTCTAGCCCATTCTGTGCTGTAGATGAAAAGGTGAATACATTTTAGCCCTGCTCTCAGGAACCTATAGGCCTGGAGACTAAGCCTTAGATGAGTCAACTGAGCCTCAGAGAAAAAGACGTGACATGCCCAGGGGCTGATGGGGCTGGACACTGAACCAAGAATGTTGCTCTCTGTACTTTACAGGTGAGGAAACTGAGGCTCAGGCAGTGACATGAACACCCCATTGCCTGGGAGGGTTTTCAGGGTGGAGACAGATGCCCAAGAAAGGCTTATCTGGAAGTCTCATTTGTGTCCTTCCTTGGTGGGCCTGAGAATCAGAATCCTCAGCCCCAGCTTTGTCCCAGACACCTGCTTTTCCTGCACCTCCGAGTCCTGTCAGGTCACCAGAGCTTTTCAGAGAGCCCAGCCCTGTTCAAGACCCTGCAGGCCTCCTATCAGGAGAAAGCTTAGAACACTGGCAAGATACAAGCTAACAGTTTCTTGATCTCCTAAAATTATGATGCCCTTGCTGCGATGGAACTGGAGGTCAGAGAGGTGGGTGGTTGTCCAGGATCGCACACGGAGGGACCGGCAGAGTTGGGACCAGGCTCGGGTCTGTCCACCCCTACAGCCTCCCTCCCACCAAGGGGGAAGTTAGGCTCTGATGTAGGAGCAGGAGCTTGGCTCTCACTCGAGTGTGATCCTGGACGGGGTTTTCACAGATAACATGGGGCGGGGTGGGGGACCTAGGGTGCAATCTGGCATTTTCAGCACCAACATGCTGGCGATTCTAGGATTCCATATGCAGAGATTCCATGCTGCAAATGGAACCTCTGGTTTTTACATAACACTAAGATATCATTATTGTGGCTCTCTATGATTCAATAATTGTAGGATTCTAGGATGACATCAGTCTAAAGTTCCATTATCCTGTGATTCCATGATCCTAGAATTCTAAGTTCCCTTGAGAGCTTGGGCTCCGAAGAATAGGAAAATCTGGCTTGGAGGGTATAAAGGCAGCTTTTCCATCCTGTGGACTTTTCTAACAATGACAGGGCAATGTGTGATATTTGATTTTCATTGTGTTTAAAGGAAAGCTTGGGGCTTGGCCAAACCACATCAGAGTGAGTTCACCTGCCCCTGGCAGAACAGCCCACGGACCTGGAAGAGGAGGAGGAGGAGCAGGAAGAGGAGGAGAAGAAGAAGAAATGAAGAGTAGGAGGAGAGGAGGAGGAGAGAAGGAGGAGGAAGAGCAGAGGAGGAGGAAGAAAGAAGGAAGGAGAGGAGGAGGAGAGGGAGGAGGAGGGAGGAAGAGAGGGAGAAGAAATGAGTAGGAGGAGAGGAGGAAGAGGAAGAAGAAATCCGGAGAAGGGGGAGAGGAGGAGGGACAGACAAGGCAGACAAGAACAGGAGTGGGCAGCACAAAGTAACTGCTGGAATATGAGGACAGGGAGGCCTTCCAGGAGGATGTCATATCTGCATAAGGAGTTGAGGGCAGCAGATCAGCAAGGGAAGGGTGCCCCAGGAGCTGGTTCCACGTTGGTGGAGCCTAAGGAGGGTGGTGCGCAGTGACATGAGATTGCAAACTCAACAGGGACCAGTTCATGGAGGGCCTTGAATACCATGCTGAAGTGCTTGAACTTCATTCTGAGGGCAATGAGCAATGAGGGAAGGTTTTTGTTGGTGCAGGGAGGTCCCTGGGCACCCTGAGAATGTCAATGATGAGGAGGCCTGAGGTCATGTGTCCAAACCCTTACTGTACAGTTGAGGCCCAGAGAGGAGGATTGCTCACAATCCCCCTGCATCAGCCCGAGCTGGGGAGACCTCCCAGCCCACCCCTGCCAGAAGATTCTGGCACAGACAGCCCTGGCAAAACAGTAAGATGCCCCTGAAATCCACCACTCGTTGGTACACCGGCCCAGAATCCCTGCACAGGCCTTTCCCTCGATCACAGGCTGCCCTGCAAATGGCCCTATCTGTGCCTCCTTGCCTCACACCCAGCAAGACGAGGCCAGGCCAACTCAGGTGGCCCAGGCTCTCCAGTAAGACTCACACCCCTCACCACTGAGCCCCCAGGCCGTGCCAGGCCAGGATGGCAGATGGGCACCATCGGAAGAGTCTTTGGTAAAGAGAAGAACAGAAATTCAGTAAAACCTCAACACAGAAGTTGAGGCACAGAAAGGAGGCAACAGCAGCCCCAGGACGGCCTGTGTGGCGTGTGTATGTTTCACTCTGAGGCTGAATGAGAGAGATGCGGTTAACGCATCCCTGCCAGCTACTGCAGGGCCTGGAGGACAGGAATCCCCTCCCCTGGGTTCATTGGCACTCACAGCTCCAATGAGGGGGAAACAGATGGGAATAACTGGCTCTGAGACAAGGAAAAGAAGGAAAGATCTGAGAAAAGGAAGCTGGTTAAAATACAGAAAGGTCCATGGAATACTACTCAGTAATAAAAATGAATGAACTATTGATACATGCAGCCACTTGGACGGATCTCAAGGGCATTATGCTGAGTGGGAAAAAGCCAGTCTCAAAAGGTTGCATATTGTAGAGTTCTATCAAACATTCTGAATGATAAAATTACAGAGACACAGAGTAGATCAGTGGTGGGTAGGGGTTGAGGATGGTCAGGCCGGACAGCGGAAATCTGGCAGCAGGTGTGGAACCACGAGGGGCAGCCAGGCCTCCAGATGCAGGGGAGCCGTGATGGGGAGGAGAGGCAAGACAGGGCCAGTGTGTGGGCAGGGTGCCTGTGACTTTAAGGGGTAGCTTGGGAGAGACATTTGTGGTGATGGAGTGGTTCTGTATCTTGATCGTGGTGGGGGTTGCATGAATCTGCTAAGGATGCATTTATGATAAAATGACAGAACTATACACGCACATTATACCAAGGTCAATATCCTGGTTTCGATATTGCGCTATAATAATTTAAGATGTCGCTGTTGGTGGAAATTGGATGACGGGTACACAGGACTTTTCTATACGACCTTCACAACTTCCCGTGAATCTATCATTGTTTCAGAATAAAGAGTTGTCTTAAAAGAATCAAATAGCCATACCTTGCGAGTTTATTTGCAGCCTCTCTCTGTGGTTCCATTGATCTCTCTCTATGGTTCCTTCAATAACACACAGTTTTGATGACCAAAGTCTTTCAATCAAACAGGTGATTCCTCCCACTTTATTGTTCTTTTTCTAGATAGTTTTAGCCTAGTTTCTTTACCTTTCTGTATAAATTTTAGAATAATCTAATCTATAGAAAAAAATCTTTGTGAGATTTTGATTGGAATTGAGTTGAACTTATAAGCAAACTTCTATGAATCTGTAACTATTTAAAAATAAAAAAATAAAAAAAAATTAAAAGACACAGAGAGGACCTGGGGGTAGAGGGAGGAAGGATAGAGAGCAGAGAGGAGGAAGGAGCTGATGTCCACTCCGAGGGCCGTGCAGTCAGGGGAGCAGGCACAGGGAGAAGAGTTTTCTACTGTTTTCAGGGCCTGCAGTGTGTGGGGGCTCAGTCCTCTAACACTCCACATGTTTCCTGGTGATGTGGCAATGGATGTGCAACCTCACCCTCCCGTGCATTTGGGGTAACATTAAAGTGTCCTGCCTTTGTGCAGAGATCACTGTGCTGCTGGTGCAAATGGGTCAGAGACACTTCAACATGTGCCCACCCTGTCCCACAGAGCCCAGTCTGCCCTGCCTTCCCAGGGGTTGCCGAGAAATCAGTTCCTGGAACAAAGATGAGGCAGCAACTTTGGCAGCCCAGCTCTCTGCTCCCCACTGGGCTGCCTTGGAAGTAGAGGCTCTCACAGACCCTGAGCCTGTGACCCTCCCTACCCAGTTGCCCATTGTACTTTGAGTCATGGGAACATCACCCCACAAGCTCAGCTTGGCTACCAAGGCCTCCCTAAGACAGGATGGAGCCAACCCTGGGCCCTCTGGGATATTCCACCTGCAGGAGGGGGTGGCCTTCTCATTCTCTCGGTCCCTTGCCAGATGCCAGGGTGCTGGATGAGGTCACCCCTCCCCAGGCCCCTTAGCTACCTGGGAAGCCCTTTGGTGTTAACTGAGTGAACAGGAATGGGAGTTCATGGACTGTGGGAACGGCAACGTTAGCCATCACATGTGATGCAGCTTAGTGGAGAGCTTTTGCTTTCCATCCCTTAGCCAGGATGTCCCTGATGAAGGACAGGACCCAAGATAAAACACACTTGGCCAAACTTTAGGCAGTTGTCCTAGCACTGGCTGTCCTGGCCAACAAATGGTTCCATCTTCACATTCATTATAAACCTTTGGGCCATTACCTAAAAATGGTCCCCTTCAAGATAAGATATGACAGGAATCTCTTGCCTTACAGAGACCCAAAATATAAATCAAAATTACCTGCATCTCTCCATATACTTAGGCCACAATACAAGGTCTTGCTAGAACACTGCTTATTCCCTTCGGAGTTCCAGACACCACTGGTAGTAAGCAAGACACCCATTTCCACTTCTCAAGATATACCATGCTGGGCTTTTGGGAAAGGCATTCATTAGAGCTTTCACGTCCCTGATAGGTCTCAGATAACCGGTTTAGTTAAGCGACATAATAGTCTCCTCAAACAACTCCTTTTAAAATTCCAATCCAGCAAATAAATCTCGAAAATGAGTCTCTTTCTTGCCCCAGGTCTTGGCTTATTTTTATACATTTTCCAGCTTGTCCCCATCCCATAAGGGCAGGAGGCTGGATGGAGGGTGCATACTCTCGTAGGACCCATTAACCAGAGACTGTTCTGCTGGCCAGGCAGCTGCTCATGGGATATGGGACCCATTTGAACCTAAACTTCCACTAAAAACAAAAACACAAACCTGTGAAGTGCAGCTGCCCACCACTCTGGAGACTACAGTCTTATGATACTGGCTTGGGTGCTTTCCATAGATTTACAATCCGGAAGGACAAACCCTTACAGTGAGCCATTGTTTCAACCAAACATGGCAGAAGCTGAAGCCTACATCAACCCCTGTGGGCTCCCTTGGAAAGGATGCTCCAGGCCCTCATCTCAGATGACACTGTCCTGGCTTAGAAGCTTACCCCAGGAGATGACATTGCCTCAGATGACATCCCCCAAACCTGAGACCTCACTGTTGGAAATGACCTCACCCCCTGCACTGGAGACAAATTCACTCCAGACACTCAGTCACCTCTATACATTTAAAATCCTTTGGATGATAACTGAGACATCCTGCCACTATATCCTGCTTCTAACTCCCCTCTGCCTGTCCCTTCTGGGTTGAGACACATTGGTTTCTGATCTGTGTCCTGGCCACACCCACTCGGGACAGCATCTGGCCACTCAATGGGACTCTGTCTTCCCTGAATGCCTCCTGTCTGTGTAGAATCCACACAGCTGGGCCTCCCAGAGCCCCCGTCTCTGACTCTTGGACCTGAGTCACCAGACTTATTGGGGTCCAAAGCAGTTGTGGCCACAGAATCTCTTGGCCACTTCTATTCCCCGGGGGAAGTGGTGTGTTTTCCTGCAAGATAGGGCTGAGCTTATCTGATAGGACTTCACCCAGGTCTAGAGAAACTGCTTATCTGTTCCAGATCATCTGCCTCCTGGATATGACTTGATCCAACCATATAATGATGCTGTAAAGGCACTAGTTTCTGAGGATGATAGATAATCTAGCCCTAATGGCCATTCTTCTAGGGGACTTACTGGGGACAAAGTCTGACCTGGAGAAGCAGCCCTAATGGTGATAGATAGATAGATAGATAGATAGATAGATAGATAGATAGATAGATAGATAGATCTGTATCTACCTATCTATCTATCTGGCCCTAATGGTTATATATCTATCTATATATATATAGAGAGAGAGAGATATGTATAGATGTCTCTCTCTCTCTCTAGAGAGACAGAGATATCTATATATCTCTTTGTAGAGATATGTATAGAGAGATATCTATATATATATAGATATATATAGATATAGAGAGATATCTATATATAGATATAGAGAGATATAGAGAGATATCTATATATAGATATAGAGAGATATCTATATATATAGATATAGAGAGATATCTATAGATATAGAGAGATATCTATATATATAGATATATATAGTATAGAGAGAGATATAAAAAGATATCTCTCTATATATATTTACATAAATATATATATTTAAATATATAGATATATAGATATAAAGATATATATATTCTCTCTATATATAGCTATATATCTATAAATATATTTTTTGTGTATATATATTTATAGATTATATATAGAGAATATATATTTTTGTATATATATATATAGAGAGAGAGAGAGAAAGAGGCGGGGGAAGCAGACACTTTGGCAACAAAGACACTGTCTCTACAAAAGATATATATATATATTTTTAAAATCTATTATATATATGTAAAAAAATATATTTATGTAAATATATATTTATATAAAGAGATATATCTCTTTATATATATAGAGAGAGAGAGAGAAAGAGAGAGAGTGACAGGAGACGCAATCATGACACAATCATGTCTCATTGCAGCTTTGACCACCAGGGCTCCAGTGAGCCTCTCACCTCAGCCTCCTGTGTAGCTGTATAGTTGGGACCACAGGTGCACACCACCACACTTGGCTAAGTTTTGAAATTTTTTGTAGAGACAGGGTCTCACTTTGTTGCCAAGGCTGGTTCCAACTCCTGGGCTCAAACAATCATCCCGCCTCAGCATCCCAAAGTGCTGGGGTTACAGGCATGAGCAACTGTGCCCGGCCTCTAATGGTGACATTTCAGGTACTGGGGCAGGCCAGAGAAGAAGACACTTTTGAGCCTAAGGAGCCAGCTTCCCTCACAGCATCCACACTGGCTGCTTAGACAGCGGGCCAGAGGGTCTGGGACTGGGAAAGCCCTGTGCCTTCCAGCTCTGCTGATGCGACCCCCTGGCAGCCAGGTGACCAGTGATGTCATGATGGACGTGACCAGGTGCCCTTCTCTCAGACTCAGAGGGGCTGGGCTCCAGGACTCAGTTCTGTGCCCAGGATGAGCATTCTCCTCTAAGGTTGCCTCCATCTCTCCATGGTTGGACCTCAGATTCCTGCTCCAGCTGAAAATATCTTCAGAGTATGGCCCATCAGCCCCTGGGTATGGACTCTGGATCTGTTATGGGATCCCTGGATATGTTGTTTTAACTCTCTGAGCCTCAGTTCTCCTACCATTTGAATAGGAAATACAAAACCTAGCTTTAAGATTGTTGCGGGATTTAAATGAGAGAATGCATGGAAAGCGACTTAGCTTAGTACCTGGAACACGGTAAGCACTGAAGTGTTTCATGACTGGGCACTCAGCAAAGTCTTGCTGAATGGATGAACATCCCTATACCATTTTACAGAACAGGAAAGCTGAGGCCCAGTCCTGGGAAATGACTGACTGGCTCACACCAGTGGCTAAGAGCTTAAGAGTGCTTTGAAGTCAAAGCTCTGGCCACATCTCTCCCAGTCTTTGTTTCTTCCAAGCAGGCCCTTTCTGATTGGATTTTGGGGAAAGCTTTGGCATCTTTGCCCACTCGACAAATTCCAAAGAGTGTCTGGATCCACCCACACAGCTGTGAATGGACAGGCGTAGGGTAGGGGAGAAGAGACACAAATCTTGGCTCTCTCCAGCCCGGCCCTACTTCTGGACATTCTGGAAGCCACACCCTGTCCCAAGCCTCTCTGGAAACCCTGGCAGCCTTATCTGCAGAGAGGAGGAGAAGAGGGTCTGGAGTCAGCCAGGGAATGTCAGAAGGAGGAGGAAAGCAGGTCAGAGAGGGATGGAGAATATACCACAGGGCCTCAGCCACACTCTTGAGCACTCTCTGTCCTCCCAGATTGTAGATAGCCAGCAGAAACTGGCTTCCAGCCCTGACCCTGTCCTGAAGATGCCGGGTGACCTTGGGCAAATCATTTCTCTTTTCTAGGCCTCGGTTTCCCTATCTGTGGAATGAGAAGTTGAACTAGAGCAGGGCTCCTCAGTCCATCAGTAGGAAGCAGGGTTTCCAGAACAAGGCCCATGACCCCTGTGCCCCATAGGCCCCACACCCACCCACAAGTGTCCGAAAATTTGGCTGTGGTATTTCATGCATCATCCCTGCGAATCACAGGTACCATGGCCGGCAGGCGGATTACTCAACAGGCTTATGACACTCCTCGGTGACTAATAGATTCTTTTTCTGTTTGTGTTTTAAAGCCATAGCAATAACATTGGCGCCCAATAACCCCACTGAAATCACCATTATTCAGCTTGCCCTACCTACACGATAAACAGACCAGCAAAAATCTCTCTCCTTAGAAAAGGAGGGACTCTGCTTCTCTCGCAGGGGGACCAGTTTCTTTCATGATGTGGCTGGTGTGTGTTGGGGGTGGGATGGATTTATGAACTGGTTAGAATCATAGGATTAGGTCACTCCTCTGGTCTCTTCCAGGTCTGACCTACACATTGTACCTCATCAGAGGAATGGGCTAAGCAGATACCATCTTCCCTGTGAAAGTGGAAGTGTGGAGTTAAAAGCCCCGTGGGGAGGCAGACAGCCTGGCTTTTGGTGCCAGCTCCACCACTTGCTGGCTAGGTGACCTTGGGCAAGTCTTATCCTCTCTCTGAGCTCGTCTTCTTATCTGAAAAAAAGTGGGGAAACTAAGATGACCTTCCACTGGAGGTGGGGGGTAGACAGAAGGAAGTAATTCAGAGAAGCACGTGGCACAAGTCAGAGCTCAAAAACTGGGAGCTGTTGATATTAGATAGATGCCGAACCCCTGGGCAGTGGGCAGGAGTCCAACAGGGTGGAGAGGGTTGGGACTGACACGAAGGGGGACTTGATGGAGGGTCAAAACACCCAGGACGACAAGTCAAGGGCTGGTCAGTGTCAAAGCCACCTGGTCTCTCCTTTTCTGAGCAGTTTTATCTGTCAGAACCACAAAGAACAACATAGCCCAGCACAACCCAGTCTCCCCAGCATCTGCCATGCAGAATTGCTCACTGCTAAATTCTTCAGAGAAAGAGAGTAGGGATTATCTCCAGCTCCTCTTCCTTGTGGTGGAGGGGGCAGAGCACGATCTTCCATGGTTGACCCCCCCGGCACAGGTCTCCTCTCCAGGATTCAAAGCTCCCTGGCGTCCTTAGAAGCCCACTTCTCACCTGCCATGGGCAGGAGGTGCTCACCTCCATAACCATCCGCAGGCTCATTTCCCTCCATCCGTGATTTTCCACCCTGTGGGCCCCAACACCCCCTTTACTGTACTGAAATGATCTTCATAGATAATATAGCTTGCCTCCACACACAATGAAAAAAGCCCAGTGGTGAGCTGGCAAACATTTAACAATCTCTGAAGGATTTTTTTTAAAAACTTAATTTATATCATTTGCCAACTTCTGTTGTGTAAATACTTCCATCATGACTGATTTCAAACGAACACGCTGACACAGAATGCGGAGTGGAGAGAAATGAACACAGTCTGCTCTCATGGGACTTGACTCCAGCGCAACACTGAATAAAACTGAAATGAAATACATGGAAAGGAACTTATAGTAAAAATATATATTTCTCTGTTTTCGTGCTCAGGGCTGACTACCCTAGAAGACTTAATAAAAGGGTCTGTATGGAGGCCCACCATGGTTGCAACTGCCGTGTGTGCACACGGGGCCAGGTGTGCCACTTTAGTCTTCAAACATCATGGGAAGCATTGCCATTAGTGATGTAATTTTTGTGAAATGGTGAACCAGTCTCTATAATGTTCTGAACAAAGGACTATCTTCCTTCAATTTGCAAGGTGGTTGTATTCTTGGAAAACTCAGGGTGTATTAGAATCATGCTAAAAATAATTTATGCTTATACATAAAACAGAGTTAAGCTAAAGACACAGGTCTTTCATTCACCAAAATGTCCCACAAGATTTTTAAATGTCCCCACTTGCAAAATGCCAGTGGAGACCCTCAATCATCATAACATTAAAACCCACTCCCCCAAATTGCCAGAACAGTCCCTTGGTGCGGTACTTGACACCTGTTGAGATCACTGCTACAAAGGCACACACCTCTTCACTACAGGAAGACCACTCTCTAAAACCCCCACCATGCTGTGAGCTTTGCTAATTTGCTTATGAAGATGCTTCTACTTGGAATTCTGTCTTCCAAATTCTGACCTAGAGTTTAGCCACCCATCACCCATCCAACCATCCATCTATCCATCTATCCATCCTTCCACCATCCATCCATCCTTCCACCATCCATCCATCCATCCATCCATCACCCATCCATCCACCATCCACCCATCCATCCATCCTGTATCCAACCATCATCCATCCATCCATCCATCCATCCATCCTCTATCCATCCATCCATCCAACATCCATCTATCCACCCATCCATCCATCATCCATCCATCCACCCATCCATCCATCCATCCTCCATCCATCCATTCATCGATCCATCTACCCATCACCCATCCATCCACCCATCTATCCATCATCCACCCATCTCTTCTGTGCCAGGCCCTGTACAGTACAGGGACTTAAGGACCAAGGATGAAGCCAACCTGACTCCTATTCTCAGGGAGCTGTCAGGTAAGTGGGGAGTCAGACGTATAGATAGACATCATAGACAATGACAATGCAATGGGCCAAGTGAGATGACAGAGTGGGGTGTGTTCGGCCACGTACCTTACAGGTAAGACTACCAGCTTTGGTCTTGAGCACCTGAGTTTGATCCTTACCTGGGCAGGTACTCACGGTGTGACCTCAGCAGAGCAGATTTAATCTCTGGGCTTTGGTTTTCTAAGCTATAAAATCAGAGATTAAAAAACCCTAATGTCCCGAGGCTGTTGTGCCAGTAAGTTGGGACAAACATTCATGGTGGGTCCACATGTCCTGGTAGGGGTCTCAGAGGATCAGAATTGGCCAGTCACTGGCTCCTTCCTAGCAGACCTATGTAGCCAGCTGCTCTCACCTGATGGTACACAGGCTGTTCTGCGGCAACCAGGTTGGGCAAATTTCTGCTGGCGGGACGATTCATAGATTGATTCAGAGTTCACTGAACTTCCAGGGCTGGGACAGTGTCCTCACTGTGTCCTGGTCTGGCTAGGATGACCCCGCTCTGGGCGGGATGCTTGGCTGGGGGAAGGCGGGTGAGTCAGTAGCTGCTCAGAGGCCCTTCTGGGGCCCGCCACTCACCAAGCCAAGCCCCTGCCCTGGGACAGCCCCAAGTATCCAGTGACACTGGAGGACATCAAGATGAGCAGACATTCCCTGACCCCAGGGAGCTCCCAGTCTGGTGGACAAACACACCATGGGCCCATCTCATCCTTTTAGCATATCCATATTACCCCCAGTGACTTCCACATTGCTAGATGGCTAGTGGCTACACTTTTGTCCCCATCGCCTGTAACCTCTCAGCTGCCTCTGGCCCACTGACCTCTCTCCTCTGGGGCCCCTGTGGCGAACCCCATGCTCCCGCTCAGAGGAAGACTCCCGACCCTGGTTCCAGCACTCCTCGGCTGCCCTACACCGCCTCAGGGAGGAGGAAGTCACTCCGCTTCCCCATCTTCCCCCAGCCCCAGTGTGCTCCCCAGCCCCAAGGCCTACAAAATAGCAAACAGCTGCTGTGACCAGGGCTGCCCAGACCCCAGGGGCCGGGGGGGAAGCGGGCCAAGGGGAACTTGGAGAAAGAGCTCTTAATAACATACCTTCCCCAAGCTGCTTCCAAAGAAACTTCTCCTCACAAATCATTCCATAAACACTTAGCAGGCTCTCAGGAAAGCGTGCACAGCTCTCACCCAGCTATTAGGAGGCTCCTCACAAGTAAATTGAGACCAGGCAGCAGAGGCCTGTGCCAAATCCCCCTTCCTGCCCTCTTCCCACATGGCGTCCTCCTCCCCCACCCTGGGCCCTTCAGTTCCAAGGGCCAAGGTCTCCTCCCCTGCTGCTCTGGCCTCTCCTCCGGCTCTGGCCCTCTCTCCCTGCTGAGCTCAGGGTGCCCTGCTTCCCTGGAAACCAGGCCCCCTCCCCAGCATGGCTGCTGGGTTTCCAGAGAGCTCTCCTGGGCCACTGTGTAGACCTACATCCTAGTGAGACTTCTGAGGGCCACACCACCAGGCCAGGCATGGACAGACTGGGCCAGCCCACACCCCCACTCTGTCCCAGCCACCCCTCAGCAGAGGCTGCTGGTGCCTCTCAGGCTGGGGCTGCTCAATAGGGAAATAACTCCAGGTTCATCCAAGTCACGAGCTAGAAAATCCCTCCCATCCAACAATACCCCTCCAGGGAGCGTGTTGTGCAACCCACTCAGCTGGATAATATCCAGCACTTGGCTAATAGCCAATGGGGATCAGGGAATTGCCTGATTGTTCGTAGGTTGACACATTTGCTTATAGGTTAACAGCTTGCTCGTGTAATGACTTTCATTAGGGTCTTGGAGAACAATAGTAGGAGCTGGCACCCCAGTCTAGCTCTTCATCATCATAGGCTTTGGAAAACACTTCAAGAATGATCGCCCCTTTTTCTAGGTTTATCCAATATGTTCTTGAAGAACAAAAGCCTCTATTGTAAACAGAAATCATGGGTGAAATAAATAAAACATTCAGATGAAAATAAACATGCAGATTTGTGGGCACTGAAATTAGCAGTGGATGGGCTTTGAGAGACAGGCCCTGGGCACAGATCTTGGGTCAAGTCCCAGCCACCAGTGATTGGAAGGCTGATCATGGGCAGACCCCTGTAAACGTCAGTTCTTCAACTCTAAAATAAGGATAAATCTTACCTATCTCGAAGAGCTGCCACGACCAGTTCCTCCTGCTCCACCATCTCTTCACAGGAGGTCAGTGGAGGCCTCCCAGGGAACCCAGAGGCTGGAGGCCTTGCCACAGCACCAGGCCTTCTGCTGCTCACTCCAGGAGTTCAATCACAGGTCACTCATTTAGCCTTTCTTCCAGCAAACATTGAGGAAGCCTCTTCTACACACCAGGCACTGAGCAAGACGCTGACCAAGACAGACACAGGCCTGCCCCATGAGAAGCAAGCAGAGAAGGGGGACAAGCACGAAAGGACAAGTGCTGACCTGCAGTCGTGGTAAGAGTTACAGTGGCCCTGAGTCAAAGGACTGAATGTCTCCTTCCGCAGGGCACGGAATCAGACTCCAGGCTCCAAGCTGCACAGAAACAGAACTCCAGGCCCAAAGGCGCCCGTAAGAAGAATCAGGCTTCTTGTGTGTTGGCTGTAGTGGGAGAAAGAATGGAAGGAGGGGGTCTAGACCACTATGATGATGATGATGATGAAGGTGAAGGTGATGGTGATAGCTACAGTTCGCAGAGCACCCACCTAGTGTCAAGCACCATGCTTTACTTTCATTGCAGATGATCCTCACCACAGATGGGGCACCCCATCTTTACTAAAAATACAAAAATTAGCCGGCTGTGGTGGCACACACCTGTACTCCCAGCTACTTGGGAGGTTGAGGCAGGAGAATCGCTTGGAGGTGGGAGAATCACTTGAACCTGGGAGGTAGAGGTTGCAGTGAACCGAGATCGCGCCACTGCACTCCAGCCTGGGCAACAGAGTGAGACCGTGTCTCAAAAAAAAAAATAGGGCTAATAATTCTTACTTTATGAGCTTATGATGTAATTACAGATGGGGCACTGAAGTTCAGAAAGGTGATGTGAGTCATCCAATGTCACACATCTTGGAGGCAGAAGGGACAAAATGGAAGCCCAGGACTGTCTGACATCAAGAAAATATGGCAGTGGGCCCCTTCTCCAGACCTGAAACAAGAGTCATCTCTGGAAACAGTGAAGTGGGCACCACTCCACAGTGTGTGATCTGTGGGACTCAGGACAGACCCTGCAGCCTCTTCCAAAGCCAGTGTTCCCAGATGCTGGGACCTGAATATCCAGCCCTGGTTCCCTGCCCCTTTGCGCCCACCATTATCCTCCTTAGACATCTCTGTCCCATATACATCCCTGGGGAGTCTTTTTTTGGGTGGGGGTCAGGGGATGGGGTCTTGTTCTGGCACCCAGGCCGGAGTGCAGGGGTGTGATCACAGCTCACTCAACTTCCTGGGCTCAAGTAATCCACCTCAGCCTCCCCAGTAGCTGGGACCATGGCCACGAGCCACCATGCCCAGCTAATGTTTTTATTTTTCGTAGAGACAAGGTCTCACTATGTTGCCCAGGCTGGTCTCAAATTCCTGGCCTCAAGGGATCCTCCCACCTCAGCCTCCCAAAGTGCTGGGGGTTACAGATGTGAGCCACCGTGCCCAGCCCCTGGGGACTTTTAAGTAGAAATCCCTCCATTCAGCGGTGAGGTGGTGCTGCCTGTCCACCTGTGTGCTTGTCCTCACATTGCCTGGCTCAATGGGCCCTAGACTGCCCACCTCTCTCCATCACGCCTGCCCTTTCCCTCCCCAAAGCTTTGGCTCACATTGTTTCTTTCCCTAAAATGCCCTTCTTGTCTTCTTCTAATGGACTCCTACCCATTCCTCAAGGTTCAGCTCAAACTCCACTTCTTACCAGAACTTCTGATCTCTCACCTTCCGCGAAGGTGACACAAGAAAGGAGAAAAAACACTAGTTATCGCCTTAGAAAACCTGGCCCTAGCCCTTACCTACTGTGCCACAACTGTGAACAAATCACATTTCCTCTCTCTGAATCAGTTATCTTAACTATAGAATAGGGCTAATAGGCCAGGCTTGGTGGCTCGTGCCTGTAATCCCAGCACTTTGGGAGGCCAAGGCTGGTGGATCACTTGAGGACAGGAGTTCGAGACTAGCCTGGCCAACATGGTGAAACCCCATCTTTACTAAAAATACAAAAATTAGCCAGGCGTGGTGGCGCACACCTGCACTCCCAGCTACTTGGGAGGTTGAGGCAGGAGAATTGCTTGGAGGCGGGAGAATCGCCTGAACCTGGGAGGTAGAGGTTGCAATGAGGCAAGATCGCACCACTGCACTCCAGCCTGGGCAACAGAGTGAGACCCTGTCTCAAAAAAAAAAAAAAAAAAAAATAGGGCTAATAATTCTTACTTTGTGAGCTTAAGGTGGTGATTAAATGAGGTATGAATATAAATGCTCTTTATAAACAACAGAGTGCACCGGGCACAGTGGCTCACGCCTGTAATCCTAGCACTTTGGGAGGCTGAGGCAGGCAGATCACTTGAGGTCAAGAGTTTGAAACCTGCCTGGCCAACATGATGAAACCCCATCTTTACTAAAAATACACAAAAAAGAAGCTGGGCATGGTGGCACACACCTATAATCCTAGCTACTTGGGAGTCTGAGGCAGGAGAATTGCTTGAACCCGGGAGGCGGAGGTTTCAGTGAGCCGAGATCGTGCCACTGCACTCCAGCCTGGGTGACAGAGCAAGACTCTGTCTCAAAAAATAAAATAAACAAAAAATAAATGACAGAGTGCTAAAGGATATTATTTATAATCAACAATCTCATTGCCACATAAAGTGACAAAAATTGGCTTAGTCAAAAAAAGAAAGAAGGAAAAGAAAAATATTAAGTCATCCAACTGGAAAGTCCAAGGGCACGAGAGTTTCAGGCATGGCTTTATCCAGGGGCTCAAATTCTGTCCCCAGGACCTGCTCGCTCCATCTCTCGGTTCTCCTGGTTCCCATGTTGGCTTCATTTTTAGGCTCCAAGTGGTGAAAAGATAACTATGAAATTAACTTCCAGGTTCAGGTCCAGCCAAAAAAAATTTTTTTAAGAGTCCTCCTTTCTCAGTAGACCCAGCAAGTATTCAAATATGTAACCCATTGCTTCTAACGGGTCGTGAGTCCATCTGTGAACAAGTCCCTGTGGCCAGGAATATGTGAAGCTCTGATTGGTGGGGCCTATGTCTCATAGCCAGCTCTAGAGCTCTGGAGTTGGGGGTGGGGACAACACTATCTGAAATATAGGAGCCAACGCGTAGGGAAGAGTGGATGAGAGGAATAATTACCCTAGAGCAAAAGCAGAGTCCTGCCACCAGAATAAAAGGGGAAAGGATGTTGAGGACAAGATAATAACTGCCCACACAGTCCACCCCTTTGACGGGCTGACATTTATGCATGCCTTTACTTGCACACAAAATAATACCTTCCCACTTCCTCCCCTCTCTCAAATAGAAGACAAATCAGAGACTCATAATACTGAGTTCAGAATCTCTGGGTGACTTATATTATTTTCCTTCAGCGTTAGCTGTATTCTTGAGGTCTTGCAATCTGTGGCTGAAAGATTATCCCTCCAGCAGACCATGACTCCATAATGGCAGAGAGAACTGGGTAACTGCAATAACAGTTGCTACTGAAAAGAGAGGAGAAAGGAAAGCAGCACACGGCGCTACCAGTCCACAGCAATCACCAGTTCCTGATGAACAGGGATAGCAAAGTCTTCCTGTCCTGGGTGGAGAAATGAGTTACTGGAATGGAGTGGTAGGCAGAATATGCTCCCCACCCCAAAGATGTCCACAGCCTGATCCCTGGAGCCTGTGGTTATGTTATGTTAAATGGCAAAGGGGAATTAAGATCACAGATAGAAATCGGGTGCTAGTCTGCTGACCTTAAAATCAGGAGATAATGCTGGGTTACCTGGTGAGCCACTGTAAGCACAAGGTCCTTGAAAGTGAAAGAGGAGGCAGCAGAAGAGTCCATGTCTGAGTGATGGGATGCAGGGAAGACTCAATCAGCCATCGCTGACTTTGAGGAGGGAAGGGGGCCACGAGCCAAGGAGTGTGGGCAGTCTCTAGAAGCTGGGAAAGGCAAGAGAACGGAATCTCCCCAGAGCCTCTGTAAAGGAGCGCAGTTCTGACACTGTGATGCTAGCCCAATAAAGTACATTTTGGACTTCTGTCCTATGGAATTGTAAGGTAATACATTTGTGTTAAGTCCTTGAGTTTGTGGGAATTTGTTACAGCGGCCATAGTGAGACAGCGACACAGCAAATCCCACTACCACGATACTCCTTTTGTTCCCACTGTTATGCCTCCGGCTGGGAATGGAACACACACTGCCACTTTTGGTCCCCCTAACAATCTTGGTAGAAGGTGTAATCATCCTTAGGTTACAGATGAGAAAACAGAGACTCGGGTAACAGACAACTGCTAAAGGCAACCAGTTAGTGGAAGAGGGGGCCAACAGGCAAACCCTCGCCTGTCTGACTTGGAACCGGGCTGGGGTCCTCATATAACTTCCTCGCCCAGTGTCCTCTTATCTCTGCTGAAACCCTCCACCCACAGAGGCTCACATCTTGCAAAGCCCCAGGCCTCCCTGCTCCCTCCTGGCCTCACGCCCTGCATGACCTGATGATGGCGGCTAGAATAGCCAGCGGAGGGCGGCCAGAATGTCAGACTCTGGCCAGTCAGCGGGCAATGAATCCAGGACACAGTTGCCTTGTTGGTGGGCCCAGGCTGAGCATCCCTACTCACGGGGAGCAGGTTCTATTTATCAAACTCTAGACTTCTGCCCTCCTCTCCTGCCTCCAGTCTCCACACTCCCCTTGGCTGAACTGGGTTTTGGAATGCATTGCTTTGTACTAAATGGAGAAAATGTGGAAAGTTGTCTTTCAAGATTTATTCTTCTCTGTGCTGTCACCTCCACTCCTGTCTAATCCTGGAGTGTCCCCGGGGTGGGTGAGGCAAGGGAGGGCAGCTATAGCTCCTCCGATTTCTTCCTGACAAGTGTAAAATGGGCCAGGGGGGCCACAGGGGAGGTAAATCGATCCCAAAAAGTGCCTTGTGTGCAACTTGGGGATGAGAGAAAGTTCATGTAGAGATAGGGCTCCAAGGATGCACCCCCAGGGGCTGGCCTGGCCAGCTGACGACCAAAAACAGCTGCCTCCCTCCTCCCCAACACACACAACCCACACACAGGCCCAGGCTTACACCCCCCAACTGAGTGGGAACAGTCAAGATCCCAGAGGCCAGACCATAAAACCTAAACACAGACTCCAGAGGGCAGATGAGACCCGGGGGAACATCTCCTCTGACCTCTTCATTGGCCCAGAGAAGGGAGGTGACTTTCCTAAGGTCACATGGCAAAGCCAGGACTACGGCCTCATCAAGCCTCAGTTTCCCAGGGGTAAAATGCAGGCCTCATGAGAAGCTCAAGCGAGGCAGAAATTGCTAAGTGAATGTGAGAGGGAAATAATGACAGCCCAGCAAGGATTGGGAGCAGTTTTCTTTCTTAATGCTGTGAAACTGAGGCTCGGAGAGGAAATTTTTCAAGATCACACAGCTGGCAAGTGGCAAAGCTGAACTTCGGACTGGCTCTGCCTGACTTCAGAGCCCACGGATGCTACCTTTCACCACATTGTCATGTCACATGTCAGCATCACAGTGACCCTTTCCATACCTGAAATCTCTTCCAATTTCCTGAACCCAAGACCCAAGGGAGTGACTGGGAGGCTTGGGAGGCTCTGGGGAGAGGTGTGAGTCTGAACAAAGGTCAGACCCAGGCTTGACTGCAGTCCCCAACCCCTCAGTTGGTGCTGTGTGCCAGGTATACCCTGAAGGCCTGCAGACAGCTCTGGCAGGGGGTCTCTGAGTGGGCAGAGGGGACGTCACACACAATGTGGGCTTGGGCCTGTGGGGATGTCCTTCTTGACCCACTTGGGCATTTCATGTCCCTGCATCTGTCTGGGGCTTGAGGGGCTCCTTCGGGTGCAGGCCCTGAACAGGGTCCTCAGGTGCTGGGCACACACAAGGGGTCACTCAAGCACTCAGCGAATGCCTGGCAGGCCCTGTCCTGGGTTCTAGGTAGAGACCATCAGACCCAGTCCTTTCCCTAGAGCAGTCCCTGAGCAAGTGCAGGAGAGGCAGGAAGAGATAAATGACAGAAGGGGAGCTGGCACCTTCGCACATCCGCCAGAGCCGCCCCTTCCTGCAAGCACAACGTTGTCTTAAAAAATACACAAATTCCTGTTGACAGTCTCGGGCCAGGTGGCCCCCAGAGTGGTGCAGCGTCAACCAGCACAGCGGCATGGCCCCGTGCACCCCAGATCTTCAGGCCAAAACCTGAATGAAAGGCTGTTTGACTCCAAAGCTGTGCCTTCCTCACAGCTCCACAGGAGGCCTGGCTGCCTCCACTGCAGCCCACACCCTCTCCTGTGCTCGCTGCTCCCACACCCAGGTGGCTTCCTGTCCAGGCCTTCTTGCCTCTTCTGCATAGGCAGGGGATAGATGGGAGACCCCGCAGCCCCCGCCTGCCTGGGACGGTCTGGTGTGAGTGTATGCAGAGCTGGCCCTCGAGCCGGGGCAATGGTCCTTGAAGCACACGAGAGCATTCCTCGTCAATGTGACGTGACCGCAGGGGTCACTTGGAAAGGGCGGGACAAATGGGTCATGGGAGAGAACAGAAGCATAGCAGGAGCCCCTCCCATCTGCACAGTGGTTTGCCCCTTACAAATCCTGTTTCCACACTGTAGCTCCCCGAAACAGCCACTACAAAAAAATGGGTGAGGCAAGGGAGGCTCAGAGAGCTCAAGTCACTTGTCCAAGGTCACACAGCCACACCACAGCCCAGCTGAGCCTGCCTGTCAGCCTGCGCCTCCACTCCAGGCCTCCTTCACCACCCGCAGCCCCTTTCTGGCTCGCATGGGTGGGCTCAGGGAGGCAGGGGGCTGGGCTCTGTGGCTGGGCCCCACCATATGCATTGAGGCATTGGAGTTGGCAATGACGATGGAGCTGCCAGAGCTGCTGTCTGCCGGGAGGAGGTCATGGTCTGCAGACGCCACGGTCTGTTGGCTTTGCAAGCAGGATGAACTGGGGAGGCCCACCTGGCCCTGGGTAGGTTGGGGTGCTCTCAGCAGAGCCAGAGGAGACGGCAGCTCCTCCAGGGCCCTCTTGTTTCCCTGCTTCCTGCTGGAGTGCGGGGGCAAATAGGCCATCCAAGCCTCCTTTGCAGGGCAGGTGAGTGGGTGATGCACTAGGTGAGGGGTGCACTGCAGGAGAGCAGGGGGACCTCAGGCCAAGGGCAACATTACCCGGTCCCCTTGGAAGCCCAGCAATTACCTAAGCATGGGCACTCTGGGGCTGAGTTCTGGGTTCAAATCCCAGCCACCTGTGTGTGACCGTGGGCAAGGTCACCTTCACCTCTCTGTCCCAGCTGCCCCATCTGTATGATGACGCTAATACCAATGTTTACCTCATAGGGTTATTATGGTAATACTGACCCTCATAACCAGCAAGTCAGGCAAGGGCTGGGACACGAACGTAGGATCCCTTTCAACAAAGGCACAGCGTATGCATGAAAAAGACTACCCTAGAATTGCTTCAAAAGCCTCTTCCCCTCTCCAGGCCTCAGTCTTTCTGCCTGAAAAGTGGGTGGGTCAGCCTACTAGGTCTCCAAGTCCCTAAGGGGTTAGCCACCCAATGCCCTGTGCCCCCTTGAGCACTGATGGAGGATGGAGAGGCAGCAGGATTAGGCAAGTGATCAGCAGGTCTAGGGCTGAGGACAGTGTGTCCTCTCCACTCTAAGGACACTGGGAGTGATGGCAGAGGAGGGGATGCCCTTTTGGGGGTGTGGAAGACCATGTCCCCCATCTCACTCGCCCAGCTGACTAAGGCCAGGCCCCTCAGGCAATAGGGACAGGAGCAGGATTGGGGCACCCCAAACTGCTCCCCAAATCAACTTCCTTTTGTTAAAAAAATGGCAAAATCTTTCTTTCTGGTGTGGATTGACAAAAATTACAGAGCCATTTAGGACCAGACAGATGTAGGTTCCCAACCCGCCTGTTCCACATAATGCTGTGTAACTTGGGCGAGACACTCAACCTCTCTCTGCCTCCAATTCCCCATCTGTAAAATGGGGCTTATAGTCCCTCCTTCACAGGGGGATGACAGGTGGGAGAGCTCCCTAACCAGAGCGGGTGCTCAGAAGATGCTGGGCCGCTGGGTCCTTCCCACCTTTGTTTGGTGATTCAATCCAACTACCTTGATGCCACCTAAAATGGACTAGGCCCTGTCGTGGGCTGAGGACCCACATAGACCAGCGTCACTCCTGCTTTCAACCAGCTCAAGGGTCCCAGGAGAAGTCAATGCTGTGACCAAAATGTTGAGATGAGTGAACACTTCACGCTGGAGGTGGAGGCAACTGGATGTTTTACCATGATTGTTGAAGTCAGATGATTCAGACATGGGGTTTACGACACTATTCTATATGATGTTGTAAGTTTTTCATGAATCACCTAAAATCATCTCAAATTCTATCGTCCATATGTAATAGTCTCAACAACCAGATGTCAGGAAGCATTGGAAGATCTATCCAACTTTGCCTCCTCTGGACAAGCTCCAGTTTGTCTATGGAGCCCAGAGCAGGCAGTTCTCCAAAGTAGAACATTCCTTCCATGTCCTGCTTTGGAGAAATGTAGGGTCCTGGCCCCAACATTTCTGGTGATGCAGGCAGAGATGATAATGGTGTCCTTTGCAGCCTGCCGCTGTTGGCTCATGGCCACTCTCCCCTCTGCTCCTATCCTGGGTGGCCTGCAGGTGGGCTGAACCACAGGCGGCAAATATTTGCTGACCGAGGGAATGTATTGTCATTGAAGACCACTCAGCAGGTGTCTGCATGTGAGGGGGTGAAACAGGGGGCAGTGGCTGGGGAAGGAATTGCCTGAAGCTTCACACCTGTGGGGAAGCCCAGACAGTGGGTGACCCAGCCACAACCCTGGTCAAGTTCAAAGGCTGAGGGAGAAGACAGGGGCCAGATCGGATGCTTGAACAACAGGGTGCAAGAAGTAAAGACGTCATCAAAGGCTGAGGTGACAGCTCTGCAGCTGCGCTGAGCCAGGAAGAGCTGGGCATGAGAAGCCAGGTCAGGTCCCCACAGCAGAGTGAGGGCAGGGCACCAGCAGCTCCTGGGGTAGCCCACATATTCAGAGACACCCCCTCGCAAGGAGAGGGCAGGGTTAAACATGAGTGGCCAGGTGGAGTGTGGCATATGAGTGTCGGGACCCCATAGAGACCCAGATCTACCCTCGAATGTGTGCAGCCTCACAGGGCACCTCTGCAGGTGGGGATAGCAGTAACACCCCCCTTGAGATGTTCAGGGCAGAGTTGATGATGGGCTGACACTGTGGGTGGGCGCTCGGTGGAGAGGGACTCGCCTGCCTCTAAATCAGGTCCAGCCCTCAGCTCCAGGGCTGCTCCTAGTGAAGCTGGCTCTGCCCACCACTTGTTAAAAAATATTCAGAATAATATTCAGCTGCATCTTGTCAAGCATCTGCTAGGTGTCAGACACTTGCTAAGTGCTTCATAGGCCCTAACACGGGATCCTCATGACAACTGCATGGAGTAGGTGCTACCACTTCCTCCCCTTCCAGACGAGGACACTGAGGCTGGGGAGCTGAGGAGACTGCCTGAGTTGCGAAGCCAACGTTCGACAGAGGACTTTGGGGACTGCCAGCCAGGCTGCAGGGTCCTGCTCATCCTGCAGCCATTCCTTCCTGCAGCTTGCCACCTGGGCCACTCGGCTGGCCCAGAACAACCTGCTGCCTTCTGTTGTCCTTAGAACAGGGAACAGTGGGGTTCCTTAGAACAGACTCCTGGGGTGCCCACTGGTCCTGTGGGCAGAGAGAGACTCTGACCACTACCTTAGGTCTCCCACTCCCAGCAGGGAGAGACTTGGTGGCCTCATGCCCTGTGGAGAGATGAGGGCCTGGGTGGGGGGAGTGAGAATTCGGCCATTGCTGGGCAGGGGTCCTCAGAGTAGCCATGAGTCCAGAGCTCAGAGGGGAACTCACACAGCTTGCCATGCCAGGGGCCGCCGAGGACCCCCGCCTCCTGCTCCCAGCCAGGTTCTGGCCACGTCGTGGAAGAAGGGGAGACAGGGAGCAGGAACAGCCAGGTCTCCCACAATGGGGCCAAGGCATTGGAACCTCCCTGCTCACTGTCTGGGGTGGGGGTTGAAGAAACAGTACAAGGGCCTGGAAACTTGGGACCTGTGGAGTGGTCTTGGGCAGCAAGCCCCTTACCCTTTCAGAGCCTCCGTTTCTGCCCAGTTGACCCACTGGCTGAAGTGTCCAGCGAGACAATGTGTGTGAGTGTCCTCAGTGGTCCCCTGCCTAAGCTTTCTACCACTGCTGTTGATACATGACCTCAGGGCACCTGTGTGGCTGTCCTGGCCGGGCTCTAGGCTGTAGCGGAGCTGTGGTCTGCTCAGATAAGGAGGCCCCTGGCTCCCAAACAGGATGGCAGCGGCCCCACTGTGTGATTTTAGGAACCATCATAGCAGTCAGGCAAACCAGGAAAATACTAACCCGGCCGGCTCCTTCCTGCTGCCAGAAATCACAGATGGGAAAGTACAGGGGCCATGGTGGGCGAGGGTGCTGGGGAAGCCAGGTGCCCTTGAGCCTGCCTGCCCTGGGACTCTGTGGGATGTTTCTGGGAAAGGCTGGGCAGGGGGGCTGGTCTCAGCTACTTATGCCCACACCTCCCCTAGGTGGGACCCTGGGGTGGGGGTAGGGGCACCAGTGCACCAGAGGAGGTTTTACTGGGCTGGACTGGGAAGACCCTGTCCCTGCCTCCTTGTGACTGTGGAGGTCCCTGGCCCTCTCTGGATGCTAGGATTCCCATCTATCTACATTAGGGGACTTCTTTCTGACTCCCTGTGATCCTGACAGGGGCTGGGGGGTACCATCTGCAGGGCCCTGTGGCTGACACAGGCCCAGGGAAGGGTTGGCCCAGGGAAGGGGAGTGTCTCAGGCACTCCCCACCCCCCTGTCTCCCTGCAGCCTGCTTCTCCCATCCCTCACCTGGACTACCCACTTCCTTCCCCGGGCTCCCCACCTCCGAATCTGCCTCACTCATTCCAAGGGGATGCAGACATCGCCCCCAAACAAACAGGGCTCCTCAGGGTGAATCTAGGCACCTAGGAAATGTTCGCTTTTGGGAGGAAAGTTCCAGGCAGAGAGAAAAACACGCTGAACGCCTGAGGAGACCCAGCCCATTTGGGCGCCAGGGTGGCCCATGGTATGGCTCAAAGACCAAGACGAGGTGGGGACACAGCAGTGGGAGTGGAGGCTGGATGGGGCGTGTGGGGGACAGTGAGGGCGGTAAATGCCTGTGAGGCCTGTGCTGGGGAGGCTGCTGCACAGGACGCAGGTGCTTGAGGAAGAAGCTCTGCTCATAGTGTGGGAGGCACAGCACAGGGCCGAGGAAGAAGGCAGAGAGACCAGGGCGGCAGGCCTGGGGAGTGTGCTGGGGTCGGGGAGGACTCCAGAGCCTTGAGAGAAGCATCAGGATGGCCCAGAAAAGGGGTGCCCACCATGTGGATAGGAGCCTGGCTGGGCTCCAGGGTCCCCCATGCCGGGGCAGGTGCAGGGAGGGGTCCGGTGTTCAGCGGCCTCAGAATGTGGGGCCTGGTGCAGCCTTGGGGTGTGGACAGGGCTTTCATGAACTGTGAGAAAGAAATTGCTGTTCTTTATAAATGAGCCAGTCTATGGTGTCCATGATAGCAGCAGGAGACAGCCTCAGACAGTGTCATAGACTGTGAGATGGAGGCAGGGGCTGTAAGCGTGCGTGTTCAGCACCCAGTGTAGCATAATTCCCAGGGAGCAGCTGGTCAGCTCTACCCTAAAACAGGGTCTGGGCCAGGGATGAGCAGCACTCTCTGTGTCAGAGGCCCCACTGTCCCCTGCTAGGGACACTAAGCAGGACCCTGGCAGATACCCCCAGGGGGTCACCCACTCTGAAGGCAGAGACTGGACTCCTGTGCCCGGGCAGGGCAGACCCTCCTCTGCCTCAGCTCAGCCCTGACCTCAGCCTGGCCCCTGCCGCTGACTCTGCTGACTACCCTGGATGCAGAGGGGCTGGAGAGAAGGGCCTGGCGGGAGGAAATGGGGATGGGGAGAGGGGACTGCTTCCAGGGCCTGGGGTTTTCCTATAACTGCAGGTGGCTCATGAAATCCTCACAGCAGCTGTCAAAGGAGGCAGGAGAGGTGAACTGGGGTCCCCAAGGGCATAATGCAGGAAGCTGCAGAGTGGACTTGACCCCAAAGCCCTCACCCTTTTTCTTTCAGGGGTGCTGCCCCCAAAAGGAAGGTGAGAGGTGACAATGAACTTACCATACCACGTGGCCTACCATGGAGGCCACGGCTCTGCAGAGTTGCCAGCGCTTCTCAAGCCAATGAATTTTTAGTCTCAGGAGGGAGGGGAGGAGAAGGGGGAAGGGGAGGGAGGGATGGAGAGGGAGTGGAAGCTTGTGGGAACCCCTGCCTGGCTGCCTGGCACTCAGACACTGCTCCAGGGAGCCAATCCCACCCTTGTGAAGCTGATGGCGTCTTTGCCCTGAGTTGATTGGCCTCCCCCAGGGTCTGTGGGTCCCAGTGGGAAAGCTCCACAGGGTGCTGACAAAACACCGGGCTGGGTGCGGTGGCTCACACCTGGAATCCCAGCACTTTGGGAAGCCAAGGAAGAAGAATCACTTGAGCCCAGGAGTTCGAGGCCAGCCTGGACAACATGGTAGGACCCCATCTCTGCAAAAAATTTAAAAAGTTAGCCGGGCATGGTGCTGTGTGCGCCTATGATCTCAGCTACTTGGGAAGCTGAAGCGGGAGGACTGCTTGAGCCTGGAAGATCGAGGCAGCAGTGAGCTGTGATGGCACCCACCACTGCACTCCAGCCTGCGTGAGAGAGGGAGAGGAACCCTGTCTCAAATAAACCCGCTGAATCAAGGGCACGTGTCGCTGACATTCTGAGGGGCTGTGGGTAATTCATGCCTCTCTGAGCCTCAGCTTCCCAATCCATGCAATGGTATTATGATCACCACTAGGCCCATCCCACAGGCTGCTGCGGCCCAGCGAGCTCGTGGCGGTGAGAGCATGCATGGCCCTCTCAGCCTCCTGCACAAGGAGGGTGTCAGGATCGGTCTCCTCCTGGGGGCAGGTGCTGAGTGTGCTTGGCACCCTTGGGATCTGGGGGAAAGGAGGCTGCTCCCTGTCTGGTCTGTGGTTTCATCTCAGCCACCTGCACTCCAGGGCCTTGCTCAGCTGAGCCCAGCCCTGTCCCTCCCTGCCCGGCCCTGTCTGTCTCAGGAGCCCCAGTTCCCTAGGCCCCCATTGTTCTCCCAACCCTTCACCCTGTGGCCCTCCCAGCCTGGAGCTCTGGAGACAATTCACATTCCATTCCGTGAATTCCACAGCCCCCACCCCTGCCCTCAGCCTCCTTGAAAGTGGCCGCTGGGGCTGGGGTCTGTCTTTGCAGAGGTGCCAGGCCACATGCCCCGCCCACCTCTACCAGCTATGCCGCCTCTGAAGTTCCTCCAGCGGCAATGAGGAGGGGCCCTGTGGTCGAGGGTGCAGTTAAACGAGGCCCGACCGGGTGGTTGAGCTCAGCTTGGCTGTACTTGTCTTCCTTGGACCTGCTGGGCACCCCCAGGTAAGTCACTGCACGCCTGGACCTCAGTATCCCCCGCTGTAAAGTGGGGCAGAGACAGCAGGGCGGGGCGGAGACAGCAGGGCGGGGCCGAGACAGCAGGGCGGGGCGGAGACAGCAGGGCGGAGCCGAGACAGCAGGGCGGGGCGGAGACAGCAGGGCGGGGCCGAGACAGCAGGGTGGAGTGGAGACAGTAGGATGTGGCAGTCATGAGCATGGGCCTTGGAGTCAGACACCCCTGCTCCCACCTTTGACCTGAGCCGGTGGTCAGGCCTCTCCATGCCTTGGTTTGTATCCGTCCAGTGGAGAGGACACCAGTACCTATCTCACAGAGGCTGTGGGCTTTAGATGAGTCCCGCAGGTCCCCACCGTGATGGACTGCATGTGTGTCCTCCAAATTCCTATGTTGAAACCTTAACCCACAGTGCAATGTTATTATGGGGCCACTCGGAGGTAATTAGGTCAGCAGGACAGAGCCCTTGTGATGGGTTAGTGCCCTTATAAGAAGAGACTCCAGGGAGCTTGCTTCATCTCGCTCTGCTCTCCACCATGTGAGGATACAAGGAGAACACAGCCATCTGCAAACCAGGAGGCAGGCCCTCACCAAACACCGACCTGCCGGCACCTGGAGCTCAGACTTCGAGCCTCCAGAAGTGCTAGCTCATCTAAGTCACCCAGTCTATGGGGATCTGGGGTATCAGCCTGAATGGACTAAGACACCACCAAGTTCAGGGCCCGGCCGAGGTGAGGCTCGAGGGGAACAGCTGTTTCTAAGGGGCCTTTCAAAAGCCCCCTCCCCAGTGTCACTTCCTGCCATTCTCTGCCCCGACACTGGCTCTCCATGTGGTGCTGCCATCTTGCCTTTCCTCATGCTGCCCCCTGCCTAGGAAGCTTCTCTCAGCTTGTCCAATCCTCACCTGCACACGCATGGCAAATGGGAAGGGCATCCGTCTTCCCTAGGGATCTGCTGGGCCCCAGCCACGCTAGTGTCTCCTACCTCCAATCTTCCCACTTCCTCATTCTCTCTGTGGAGCCTAGCGGGTGCCTAGCACTGTACGCCCACCACACTCCCTGGGACAGGAAACCCCTCCGGCACATCTCCTTGGCCAGGTTCCTGCTGGACAGAGACTTAATTTGCCTTACAATTCAGCTCCCCTCCTGAGCTCCTGCCCTGTGCCTGCCTGGCCTGTGAGCTGCCCTCAGGTGGTTCCCAGGCTGTTGGGGATGGCAGAAGTTGACACCCTCTGAAACACTGTGATCTGAGCATATAGGAGGCTGGGGTATCCAGGGAAGGGGACCTAACTCTGTGGGGAAATGGGCTAACCAAGGAAGGCTTCTCAGAGGAGGTGGCACTGAGCTGAATCTTGAAAGATGAGTAGGATTCATCAGATGGACAAGGGAGTGGGGGTTCCTGCCTCACAGTAGGAAAACACACACGAAGCCCCAAAGGCTGAAGCCACCAGAAGGGCTGCAGAATGACACATCTAACCCTTCACTAGGAGGCAACACAGGGTGGAAGGGCTGGGAGAAGGGCACTGGATTATAGAAGATGCTAGATAGAGCCAGGCTTAGGCACAGGGGTGCTGCTGGAGAGGTGCAATTAGTTGACATTGCAGCAGGGCCCTCCTGGCTGCTGGCAAGGATGGCTTGGAATGGGTGAGACTGGAGGCCCAGAGCCCAGGGAGGCGCAGGGGCCCTGGCCTGCGCAGGAGCAAAGAGGTAATAAGGAGGCAAATTTTCAGGAGTTACTCAGGCTCTGCACCGAGCCCTTCTACACTCTCTGGCCGTTTCTCCTGGGCAATCTTTATCTCTACCTCCCTGTATATCTCAAGCCTCTCTTTCCAGAGCCACAGGGGCCACCTGACATCTCACAGGCTCATCTAGCTTCCAAGACCAGCTCATCAATTCTGGCACCCCTCTCTATAGTTGCCTCCCAAAGTCTCCCATCTCATACCCACGGTCCCCTGGGCATCAAGCTGGACATCTGGGAACAACTTTCAGCACCAAGTCCCCCCACCGCTCATCTGGATTTCAAAAGTCTCCTTACTGGTCTCGCTGTCATCCTGGAGCCATGGTGAATTATTTAAAATTTCTTTTCTTCAGCCAGGCGCAGTGGCTCATTCCTATAATCCCAGCACTTTGTGAGGCTGAGGCGAGCAGATCACCTGAGGTCAGGAGTACAAGACCAGCCTGGCCTACATGGGGAGACCCCGTCTCTACTAAAAATACAAAATTAACCAGGCGTGGTAGCACATGACTGTAATCCCAGCTACTAGGGAGGCTGAGGCTGGAGAATCACTTGAACCCAGGAGGCGGAGGTTGCAGTGAGCTGAGATTGGGCCATTGCACTCCAGCCTGGGCAACAAGAATGAAACTGTCTCAAAAAAAAAAAAATCTTTTCTCCAGGCTTAGAGCAAGGCCAGGGCATGCTTGCCCATCACCCTGCTGCACAGCCCAGGCCCTGGCACAGAAAACTGCACACTCGGTCATCTCTGCTTCTCTTTTTCAAGGGTTTCTGACCCTACACAGAATGGCTGCCTCACCTCCCATCCTCTCTCCGGGCTCCTGCGCTCCAGCCACACTGGCCTTGAACCTGCTCCTTCTTGCTTCAGCCTCCACGAGCTCTTTCCTCTGCTTGGCATGCCCTCCCTCCTCTGACAAATTTGCTGTCTTCCACCCCTCCCTGCAGAGCCATCTCCATGGTGGCCATCTGTGAGGCTATGACCGTCTCCCACCAGGCTGTGAGTCCCATGAGGTCGAGGCAGCAGAAAGCAGCACCGCTCAGATCCCAGAGCAAGGCAAGAGGGGAGCCGTGCCTGCCTCGGGCCTAAGCCCTTGCCCAGGGCTGTCTTCAGAGCTCCTCTCCACCTCCTGGGGTAGGGCGGAGGCTGCTCCTGGCGGGGCCAACACGGAGAACCATCAGGGACTAAGGCAGAACCAGAACACAGGGATTTGCTCTCCTGCCAGCCCAGGCCTGCAACCCCCTCCTGCCCCTCACCTTCTCCTTAGAGTTCTCTGGGGCCTGAGAACCCAGCAGGGTTCCACCCACAGTGCCCCGAAGGGTCACTTCCCCACCTGCTCCCCTGATGGCCTCCTGCACCTATCAAGAGCTAACTCACACCTTATCCTCTTCTGAAGCTGTTGCTGCCCCTCAGGCAGGGCTGGTCACCAGCCTCAGGGCACCCTGTGTCATTAGCTCCCTACTAGTCAGCCTCCCACCCAACCCCCTATGCACACACCAGGTCTGGAGCCCCTTGGAGTCAGAGCCTGAGCCTGCTCCATCTCCATCTCTGTCTGCACTCCCAACATGGGGACTTCAGTTGGGGTTGGTGTGGAACAGGGTGGAAGGTGGAAGGAAGGATGGATGAATAGCAGAATTGAAGGGATACTCCGATCTCCAAACAGCCCCAGCCAGTTCTCCTCCTCCTCTGGTACCTCCTGCTCCACCTCCTGGGCCGGAGAGCAGACCTAGTCCTCCCATTGCCAGTCCTGATTTGTGGGGTCCCTGAGGTGGTGAAAGGAGTCTAGGCCCCTTTCCCCTTCCTGCTTGGCCCACGTGCACCTCCTGGAGTCTCAGCGCCAGAGAAACCCCCTCTGGAGGGAGGCATCTCTCAACAATGTCAGGGAAGGGACACGGTCAGCTCGTTTGTCAGCCCTGCTGGTCAACACCTTCCCGCCTCACAGGGAGGGGCTGGCGCTGGCCTCCCCTCCGGGGCCTGTTTCCCTTGGAGCCCTTTCCCAGAGCTGTCTAGAGCTCCCCACGAGCAAGCCCTGCTCATTTCCTTCTGAAAATAAAAACCACTTCCTGGCTTCGCAGAGAACTGCTCCGGTGAAATGGGCCATGGTCTCAGAGTCGTCTATGCACCACCCCCCACGACCCAGCTGGTCAGAGCTGTGCCCCCGCCTCCCCGACCACACAGTCAGCCCATCCACAGGCTCCCTCCAAGGCCTCCTGTCTGTCCAGCCCTGCACAAAGGAGCGGGGCAGGAGCAGGGTGTTCTTTGATTCCACAGACCTCCAGCGACATCTTCTCTGTGCCAGGACCTCAGCTGGCCACAGGGAAGCCAAGTCAGCATGCCCTAGCATTGCCTATGGCTCTGCCAGCCTGGACACTGTCATCCCAGATCCAGGTTTGCATCCTGGCTCAGCCACTCCCAAGGCCATTTGGCCCCAGCAAATGCCTGGACCTCGGCCCCAGGTGCAGAGAGAACAGGGCTACGGGAGGAGCAGAGGAAGTAAGGTGTTTCTCACTGCAAAGCCCTCAACAAATCTTAGACAAAAAGCAGGTGGCAAGGCCACAAATGCTTGGGGCTCAGTGAGCAGTTCACTCTGGAAGGGGTGAAGAGCTTCACAAACCATGATGTGGAGGAGAACAGGAGCCTGCAGCCCCTGGAGACGAGGACCTGGAGGTCTGCCCCCTACAACCTCTGCCCAGGATCCCAGTGTACAGAAGTTCACTGGGTCCAGAGCGGAGCATGACCTGTCTCAGGTCCCACACTGAATCATGGCAGTGCCTGGGGTGGAAGGGACCATCAAAGCCAGGTTCACTGCAGGTGCCCTCACAACCCTAGACAAAGGGGTAGAGGAGGCAGGAGGGGGAGGCTATAGAGAGGATGGGGCCAGGGGAGGCACAGGGGTGAAGCCTGGGGCAGGGATGAAGGGGCAGCCGGTGAACAGATGTGCGACGCACACACACAGCTGATAACCCCGGATGTCCCCAGGCCCTGAAGACTCCCCATGCCCATCCATCCTCAAACCTGCTCTCCCTGGGTTCTCTCAGAAATGGCACTTCCAGAAGCCCAGCCAGATGGTGGGCATCCCCTGAATGACCCGCCTTCCCCTCCCTCCCCACAGTGAACTTGTCTACACCTCAAGAAAACCTCTCCACGGTGACGATGTGAAGCACCTGGAGCTCACACATTGCTGGGGGAGTATAACTGAGTACAAATACTTTGGAACACTGTGTCACACTTAAAGCTGAACATCTGCTATGAACCAGCAATCTACTCTTAGGGACTTATCCAGTGGTGTGCTGGTAAATGTTTAACAACCAGCTCTCAAAAAAAAAAAAAAAAAAAAAAGCCAGGCGAGGTGGCTTACGCCTGTAATCCCAGCACTTTGGGAGGCCGAGGCAGGTGGATCACCTGAGGCCAGGAGTTCGAGACCAGCCTGGCCAACATGGTGAAACCCTGTCTCCACTAAAAATACAAAAATTAGCCAGTCATGGTGGTGGGCGCCTGTAGTCCCAGCTACTCAGGAGGCTGAGGCAGGAGAATCATCTTTTTTTTTTTTTTTGAGACAGAGTCTTGCTCTGTTGCCCAGGCTGGAGTGCAGTGGCGTGATCTCAGCTCACTGCAAGCTCCGCCTCCCGGGTTTATGCCATTCTCCTGAAGGATCATTTAAACATGCAAGGTGGAGGTTGCAGTGAGCCAAGATAGCACCATTGCACTCCAGCCTGGGCAACAGAGTGAGAATTCATAAAAAAAAAAAAAAAAAGGAAGAAAGAAAGGAAAAGTCCTGATTTGTAGCATTTGCCAATTTCTATGTGTCAATAATCCCACTGTGGCCTATTTGAAACTACCAACGTGATGTCCCAGAACGCAGAGTTGGGAAGAGATGCATGTAATGGACTCTTTTTTTGAGACGGGGTCTCCCTCTATCACCCAGGCTGGAGTGCAGTGGTGCAATTTCGGCTCACTACAACCTCCGCCTCCCAGGTTCAGTCGATTCTTCTGCCTCCGCCTCCAGAGTAGCTGGGATTATAAGCGCCTGCCACCACACCCAGCGAATTTTTGTATTTTTAGTAGAGACAGGGTTTCACCATGTTGGCCAGGCTGGTCTCGAACTCCTGACCTCAAAGTGATCTGCCTGCCTTGGCCTCCCAAAGTGCTGGGATTACAGGCTTGAGCCACCGTGCCCCGTCACATGTCATGGACTCTTGCAAGCCGGCTCCGGCACATCACTGATTGTATCCCGCACACTTGTGTACAAATGCACCCCCATAGACAGGTTCTGGCATGTTCATAGCAGCACTGTTCCTAAAGCCCCAACCCAGACACTACCCAAATGCCCACCAACAGTAGAAAGGGAAAATCGATTATGATCCCTTCACACAACAGAATGCAATACAGCAATGAGAGTGGCCAGCCACTGCCACTACACGCAGCCCCATGGAGGACTCTCACAGATACAACACTGAACAAAAGAGGCCAGGCATGAACAGCACAGGTGGAACTGAGGAGTCCCAACCCAGGGCAGGAAGGGCACAAGAACATCGTCCTGTTTGTGGACTCACCTGGTAGTTACCCGGATGTGTTCACTTTTGATAATTTATTGAGGAATATTTTTATGATTGGTGCACTTTCCTGTATGCATGTTATATTTCAAAAACAAGTTTTCATGAAAAAAAAAAGCAAACAAATACCAATGCTGTCTGCTGCCCCCTCCTGTCGTCCCATGCCCTTGCCCCGTGCAGGCCAGCACCGCCTCCCCCTGGATGGCTGCCCTGGCCTTCCTCTCATGTGCCCATCTCCCCATACCTCCCACTCCCGCTCCAAATTATAGTCGCCAGGCTTAGCAATAAAAGTACACTAATGCCAAAAAAATTATTCACTGTTTATCTGAAATTCACATTTGACTGAGGGTCCTATGTTTGACCTGACAACTCTACTCCTGATGTGTGTTCAACTCCCGCCTCCTGAGATGTCTTCGTCAAAGGCAAATCGGGCCATGTCCCTCCCCTTCCCCTGCTCCCCTCTGGCCTAGGACTCACTGAACTCCTTAGTATGATTATTAAGACTCTCCATTTCCAGCCCCTTCCAGTGTTTTCCAGTCTCACACTCTAACTACACCAAACTTCTCACGCATGCATTCATTCAAAAGATGTTTGCTGAGTGCTCGCTGTGTGCCAGGCCCTCTTCCCAGCCATACCGTTCCCTCTAGAGGACTGTCACTCTGCAGGTGCTGTTTTCCCTGCTTTAGGTGCCTTCCATAGCTGGGCACCCTGATGAACTCATCTTCAGAATGCAGGTCAGGCCTTTGCCTCCCCCAGGGCACAGCCCCACCCTCCTGACCTCGGTCTATGTTAGGGGCCCCTCCCTGGGGCTCCTCTTTGTCCCAGCTCTGAGCACATCGCTTTGTCATTGTCATTGCCTGTGTCCACACCTGTCTCCCCACCAGACTGTGACTTCATCCTGGACAAAGGCCAGGTCTGACTCATCTTGGGCTCCCCAGCCCCGGCCCAGGGCCTGCAGAGGAGCTGGCACCAGGAAAGGTGCGTGGAGTGTGCGGGAGAATCAGTGATAAATGAGCACAGTGAGCAGAGCCCTGGAGTTTTCAGGACGGTTCTGATTTCGGTTTCTGTCCAGTTGCTCCCATAAGAAGCCAGCTATGGCCAGACCACGTCTCACCTGCTGGCTTAGAAAGCACAGTCTCCATCTACAGGAGAGGCATGGGACCTGGGGGGGTGGTGTTATATCCTGATGCTCCAGTTCTGCCTCTGCCTCAGGGGCTCCCTGCTCCCTCCAGTCCCCAAGCCTCAGTCCCAAATCTGTGACGGGGTCTGCGGAGTCTGGGAAGTGTCTGAGGGTCCCTGCCATGCGGGCCTCTCACCCTCACTTGTCTTCTCTGAGCTGCCTCTGCCTCACGCTCGAGCGCCTGTGGCTCTGGGAGGCGAGACTGACAGCAGCAGAGGTGAAACCCTGGGTGCATTAATGGAGCCCGTGTTTACCCAGGCTGGGCCCATAAAATGCCTCAAGCGGAACTGAGCTCGGTTTGCAGCTCCCAGGCATTGTCCGTTACGGCTGTTGAACCTTGGAATGGACCACCCGGGTGGGCATCTCATTCCCTTGACACCTTGGAAAACTCCAAAGGGAAGCTTGGGAATGCCTTGAGGCAGAGGAGTAGACAAGGATGAGTTGCAGGGCTCGGGGCCCTGAGAGGTTGGCCTGTCCAGCCTCTTGCCTTATGCTGCATTATGGCCTGGGGGAGAAGGACTTGGGCTTTTTCTGCATGCTGCCTCTAAGCGGAACCCTGCAGTGGTACCCAGTAGACATTGCTCTGTGACTTGTCACCTCTGCCTGGTGTAGGTCTTCTTTCCCTACACTATTGCTGGGCCCTGTGGGCAGGTCCTGGGGCACCTCATCTCTCAGCCCCCGAGCCTGACCCTTTTCTGAGTTCCTCTTCTCTGTCCTGCCCTGTGCAAGGGAAGAATCAGACTCTGTCTTGCCTTTGGGGAGTTCCCTGTCTGAAAACAGCTAGCAGCTGAGTACCCAGTAAACTAGAGGACGAGGCAGGCATTCATCCATCCATCCACCCATTCTTGCATCCATCTCTTGGCAACAGTTCCATCAGTTTCTGGGAAACAAAGTTACCAGTGTAGCCTTGGGAGTCACGTGGTTCTGACTTCAAACCTGTCCCTATCAATCACATGACTTTTGGCTTCTCTCTACCTCTTTGGACCTCCGTTTCTGCATTGTTTAAAAAAAAAAAAAAAAAAAATCCCACATCACAGAGTAGTTACGGAGATTCCCTGAGACAATGCTCATCCACTGATTAGAACAGGGCCAGGCACCAAGGCAGACATACCCAGAAGCTAATAAAGTCTATACTTCAGTGCCCCTTGCTTACAGCTGTCCCTTTGCTGGAAGATAGATATCCTAGCAATGCGTTCCCATGGTTGCATGTTTCTGTAAAACTTTGCACAAAGCAAGGTATTCTAGCCGCAAAGGGTTGATACCGCTGTTTCTTTTCACTTTTACTTCCCCTCCTTCCTTTCCTGTCAAGGGGTGTTGAGTGGCTGAGGCATCTGGGGGATTTAGCTGAAGGGAAGCTGAGCTGAGGATACATTTACAGTAATTTGGGATTAGTGGTGCATATTTATATGGTTCGCGGTCACTTACGGGTAGAGTTATTACTAGACGTTCTGGTATAGGAACGGCTTTCAGAATGAATACCCGTACTGCCTGCCCACCGTGCCGACTCATTTGGCGTCATAGCTGTGACCGGGGCTGGAAGTCTGTGGACAGTGGAGGAGAAACAAGGTTTGAAATGTATAGAGATTGAAGCCAGTCTGTGGAATATTCATTCAGGCATCAGATGTACCAAATTGTAGACAAAGAATTTGGGCCTCATCAAAACAGAAATTATCAGCCTAGTGCGGTGGCTCATGCCTGTAATCTCAGCACTTTGGGAGGCTGAGGTAGGCAGACCATTTGAGTCCAGGAGTTCAGGACCAGCCTGGACGACATGATGAAACCCCCATCTCTACAAAAAAATGCAAAAAAAAAAAAAGTTATTTGGGCATGGTAGTGCATGCCTTATAGTTCCAGCTACTCAGGAGGCAGAGGTAGGAGGATCACTTGAGCTCAGGAAGTGGAGGCTGCAGTGACCCATGATTGCACCACTGCATTCCAGCCTGGGTGACAGAGTGAGACTCCCCTCTCAAAAAACAAACAAACCCAGTAATGACCTTGCATCAGGAATGTAATAGATAGTGCAGTCTATATAATTAGAAATTATAAATACATCTTTTCTGGGCCGGGTGCAGTGGCTCACACCTGTAATCCCAGAACTTTAGGAGGCTAAGGAGGACACATTGCTTGAGCCCACGAGTTTGAAACCAGCCAGGGCAACATGGCGAAACCCCATCTCTACTAAAAATTCAAAAATCAGCTGGGCATGGTGGCGTGCATCTATAATCCCAGCTACTCCAAGGCTGAGAGGTGGGAGGATCACTTGACCCTGGGAGATAGAGGCTGTAGGGAGCTGAGATCCCACCACTGCACTCCAGCCTGGGTGACAGAATGAGATCATGTCTCAAAAAAAAAAACAACAAAACAACAACAACAACAAAAAACACAATAGGCTGACGCGGTGGCTTATACCTGTAATACTAGCATTTTGGGAGGTCGAGGTGGGCAGATCACTTGAGGTCAGGAGTTCGAAACCAGCCTGGCCAACATGGTGAAACCCTGTCTCTACTAAAAATACAAAAAAAAAAAAATTAGCCGGGCGTGGTGGCAGGTGCCTGTAATGCCAGCTACTCAGGAGGCTGAGGCAGGAGAATCACTCAAACCCGGGAGGCAGAGGTTGCAGTGAGCTGAGATTGTGCCACTGCACTCCAACCTGGGTGACAGAGTAAGACTCCATCTCAAAAAAAAAAAAAACAGACAAAATAAATAAAAAGTAAATAAATACATCCATGTTTTCTTCTTGATGGGAATCATGTGAAATAGAATTTGCCAGAGCTCTACATTTGTAGGGCACAACCCTACAGCAGTAGAACAAATAGCAAGTGTATTTGTGTCTGAAGTTGCATATTTTATGCATCTCAATTGTCAATCATAATACACTAGTTTCAATCAATCACATGAAAAAAAGACTGAACTGTCTTTCTATTCTTTCTATAGAAAATATTGCATAAGTTGGCCAGGTGCAGTGGCTGACACCTGTAATCCCAGCACTTTGGGAGCCCAAGGTGGGCGAATCATGAGGTCAGGAGCTCAAGGCCAGCCTGGCCAACATAGTGAAACACCATCTCTACTAAAAATACAAAAAGAAAAAAAAAATCTGCCAGGCATGGTGGCAGGCACCTGTAATCCCAGCTACTTGGGAGGCTGAGGCAAGGAGAATTGCTTGAACCTGGGAGGCGGAGGTTGCAGTGAGGTGATATGCACCACTGCACTCCAGCCTGGGAGAGAGTGTGAGACTCCATCTCAAAAAAAAAAAAAAAAAAAAGAAAGAAAGAAAATATTGCATAAGTTATAATATCAGGAAGCGAAGAGTATATTTCAAATTTATAAGAAAAAAGCATTATAGAGATATTTTTGGCACTTAAAAAGTATTTTTCAGAATTTGGTGATGTTTGTGGTATTTTTGGCATTTAAAAATTTGTAATTAATTATTTGTAATTGATTGTGGTTTTCCTCATCCTAAATAAATATTCACTTTTGTACTTGATTTTGTCTTTTTTTTTTTTTTTTTGAGACGTAGTCTCGCTCTGTTGCCTAGGCTGGAGTGCAGTGGTGCGATCTCGGCTCACTGCAACCTCCGCCTCCCAGGTTCACTCCATTCTCCTGCGTCAGCCTCCTGAGTAGCTGGGACTACAGGTGCCCGCCACCACGCCAGGCTAATTTTTTGTGTTTTTAGTAGAGATCGGGTTTCACCATGTTAGCCAGGATGGTCTCGATCTCCTGACCTCGTGATCTGCCTGCCTTGGCCTCCCAAAGTGCTGGGATTACAGGCGTGAGCCACCATGCCCGGCCAATTTTGTCATTTTTAATTTGATTTCTCTTTTCTTTTCTTTTTCTTTCTCCCCCCCCCCCCCCGCCCAAGGCTGGAGTTCAGTGGTATGAACCTAGTTCACTGCAGCCTCAAACTCAAGCAATCCTCCTGCCTCAGCTTCCTGAGCAGCTGGGACTACAGGCGCATGCCACCCTGCTTGGCTAATGTTTTAATTTTTGTTTTTAGAGATGGGGTCCCACTATGTTGCCCAGGCTTGTCTTGAACTCCTGAGTTCAAGCAATCCTCTCACCTCAGCCTCCCAAAGTGCTGGGATTATGGTCGTGAGCCGCTGTGCCTGGCACATATTTTTCTTCTTAAAGAGGATGCCCAGAATTACAAGTTTCAGGCCCTCCCAAAACTGGATCCAATCCTGCCTAGCACATAGTAAGTGCTCAATAAGTGTTGGAAATTTCTGACTTGGCCCTATTAATCTAGCCAGGACTCCAGTCAAAGTCTTCCCCCTCCTCCCACAGTGGAACCCAACGTCCCCTCCCCATTTTGCAATTAGATAAACAGACACATGGAGCCAGATACAGGGGCAAATGCAAGATCAACTCAGCCAGCCAATGTTCCTGTCTCTCCCACCAAAGAGGGAGGATCCCGGTGTATTAGTTAGGGTTCTCTACAGTATTAACTATCAGGCCTGGCAAGGACATGTCTGACTCATCTGGGTCCCCAGTGCCCAGCAGGATCCTGGCGTGAAGTAGGAACTCAAACCCATGCAGAATCAGGCTCAGCGTCAGCAACATCTGGGTTTCCCCTAGCTTCCTTCGCTTTTTATCTGATGGACAGAGAAGAGCATAGCTTGGTGATTTTAAACTGAGCCCTCAGGATCCTCAGAGAGGCTGGGAGCAGCCAAGATGGTCAAGGGAAGGTGAACAGATGGGACTCCAGGCATCCCTCCCTTCCCTTCACCCAGGGCACTTTCCCTTGTATCTGACAGATGAATTGGGGTTCTGCCTGAGAGTCTCTTGGAAAGCAAGATGCAATGCTGGGAACCAGATAGAAACCAGTGCTGTGCTTCTAGCCTTGCGAGGTTCTGGAAAGCTCAGAGCTGTGTCCAAGGCTCACATTTAGAGAACCTCTCAGCAGGTGTTTTGTGAGCTAACCTTACCTCTTGCATCCTTCTTATTTATTTTATTTATTTATTTTTACTTTTTTGAGACAGAGTTCATTCTATTACTCAGGCTGGAATGCAGTGGCATGATCTCAGCTTACTGCCACCTCCACCTCCTGGGTTCAAATGATTCTTGTGCCTCAGCCTCCCAGGTAGCTGAGATTACAGGTGCACACCACCACACCCGGCTAATTTTTTTGTATTTTTAGTATATATGGGGTTTCACCATGTTGTCTAGTCTGGTCTTGAACTCCTGGCCTCCAGTGATCCACCCACCTCGACCTCCCAAAGTGCTGGGATTACAGGCGTGAGCCACCATGCCCAGCCCCTAGTTATTTTATTTTATTCTTTTATTTTTTGCCCTGATTGTCCCTTCTCCTTTTAAAAACTGGTTGTGTTCTATATATGTCTGTATGCTACCTCCGTTTTGGAATAAGGTGAGCAAGAAATAAATTAATCTAAGGGTTTAATAAAAGTTTGTTGAATGGAAGATTCTCTAAACATGTGCTCTCCCTTAGCCCAGCCCTCCTCACAATTCTCTTGCTTTTTGTGTCTCACGGAATAATTCTCAGCCCCTGTCTGTTTTCCCCACTGGAAGATGGGCTCCTCCAGGGAAGGGGCCTATGTGTCCAGCAACTCCCCAGACAGTTCAAATTTTTATTACGTGTTTACAGAGAGCAGGAAGGCAGAAAGGGAGGAGGAAAGAAAGGATGTCCTGTGTGGTAACCCATCACTCACGATGTGTGGCAGGAGCCCACTTGGGCTCTGGAATCACACACACTTAGGTTCAAATATTGGCCCTGCTGCCTGCCAATTGTGTGACATTGGGCAAGTCACTTCCGCTCTCTGAGCCTCATCTCTAAAATAGGAACAATGGGCTGGCTGCGGTGGCTCACACCTGTAATCCCAGCGCTTTGGGAGGCCGATGGGGGCGGATCACCTGGGGTCAGGAGCTCAAGACAAGCCTGGCCAACATGGTGAAACCCCTTCTCTACAAAAATACAAAAATTAGCCAGGCATGACGGTAGGTGCCTGTAATCCCAGCTACTCGGGAGGCTGAGACTGGAAAATTGCTTGAACCCAGGACGCAGAGGTTGCAGTGAGCCGAGATCGCACTACTGCACTCCAGCCTGGGCAACAGATGAGGCTCTCTCAATAAAATAAAATAAAATAATTTTTTTTAAAAAAAGAGGCACAATGATCCTTATCTTGCAAGTCAGTGGTCAGTGAGATGACGGGCAAAACCTCCAGGCAGGCCTGCCACATAGTAGGTGCTCAGGAAAGGGCTGGAAAATGAACTAAACTGGCTGGGAAGGGGAGGGGCCTCTGGGTGCAGAGCCTGTCCCAAGCTGGGGCCTCCTCTCTCCCACAAGTTCCTCAGCCCTGGGGCTCCAAGTCTAGTGGGGCAGAACCTTTAATTGGGCCAGGCCTGGAGGGTCGGGGGAGGCAATCAAGCCTGCCCTACCTTGGCAGGCAGCCTGGCCCCGCTAAGCCTGCCCATGCTAGCCACCAAGTCTCCAACAACAGGGTGTTCCAAGGCCTGTCTGCCTCCACCAGCCAGATGCTGGCCACACAGCTGCTTGGCTCCCCACCTGTGCAGGCTAAAGCAACTCCATCTTGGATGCTGATACACCATGTTGACTTCTGATTAACCCCTGTTCTGGGAAGGTCTCTAAGATTTCCAGTTTCTCTACTGTTCCTTGTGTAAGAGTGCACAATTACTGTAAATCCTGCCCTTAGGCCAAAACAACCTTGTGGTACTTCGATTGTTCTACGCATCCCTTCTGAATCACAGATGCCCTTTCCCTATGGTATGTAAGCCCTGGGTCTTCGGGGGATAATGGTGCAGGTATCCACCATCTTGTCTCACTGCCACCCAAGACACAACAATGGCTTCTGTTTGTCAGACCCTATTACATTTTTCTCTCTAAGAAACTGAATTTGCCAGCTTCAGCCTCTTGGTTTCCTCGGACACTGGGGACAGGTTTGCATATGCCTGCCCACTGTGGAACACCATCCTTTGGAGTCCTTGAAGCCTGGTGTGCACGGTTAGGAGCCCAGTGTAAAGGCTGGGCACAGAGGTGAGTTGAATACAATTGCAATCTGTGGGCATACTCCCATAGAATGCACAGATACCTCTATAAGATGTAGAACCCCTTGGCCTTATATGGGCAAAATGAAATAACACAATAGCCACTTACTGAGCATCCACAATACATGAAACATATTTATATAATGTAACCACCAACAGGACTCAGTGGCTTACACTTGTCATCCCAGCACTTTGGGAGGCTGAGTTGGGAGAATCACTTGAGGCCAAGAGTTTGAGACTAGCTTGGGCAACACAGCAAGATCCTGTCTCCACAAAAAATCAAAAAATTAGCTGGGCATGGTGGCTTGTGCCTGTAGTCCCAGCTACTCAGGAGGCTGAGATGGGAGGATCGGCTTGAGCCCAGGAGGTGGAGGCTGCAGTGAGCTACGAACGTGCCATTGCACTCCAGGCTGGGCCACAGAGTGAGACCCTGTCTCAAAAATAAATAAATAAAATACAATTTAATTCCCTCTTGGAGTATTATCCCCATTTTACCCAGGTGGGGAAACTGAGGCCCAGGGAGGTTAAAAACTTGCTCAAGATCACAGAGATCATGAGCTGTGGCTGGAGTTTAAGCCCCACCACCCACCCCGGAAGTGGATGTTCTTGTCCTGCCTGTTGCCACCCACCTCTCGGTTCAGGCCCATGTTACCCAAGCCTTCCTCTGTGCCCAGCCCAGTGTTGGGGCTGGGGTACAGGATAAACCTTCAGGGATCTGCCAGGGCAGGTTTGCCTCCTACATAGTCAATGCTAAGATGAGGTAGCCGTTCTCAGAGCAGAAACTGGAAGAATCTGAGCTGGGGTCAGAGGGCCAGAGGTGGCCTTTGCACAGAGCCTTAAGGGGTAAAGAGCGATGAGCCTCAAGACCATCTGCTTTGAATCCCCATTTTACAGACAAGACCACAGAGGGGTGCAGGAAGCAGGGGCACAGCTGGGCCTGTAACCCAGGCCTTCACACCCAGCCGGGCGCTCAGGCCCTGCTCTCTGCCCACGGCCTCCTGCAAGTCCTTGCCGACTGTTCAGAGGGCAGCCAGGCGGTAGGAAGGTGGGAGCAGAGAAAGAATGGACCAAGAGTGGAGGTAGCCTCCAGAGGACACAGAATGCTCCTGTCACAGAGGGGCTGCCTGGGCAGAGGGAGTGGCAGACACAGGCTCCACCCACACTGGACTCACAGTATTTGCTGAAGGAAAACATGAACAAGTGAATGAGCGGGCTCCCAGAGGGCAAAGTGAGGATCAACATAAAGGAGGCACAGGAAGCCAGACGTTTGAACCAGTGTCTGGAAGCATCCTCTCCCAGGCAGATGGGCCCCACATGAGGTTACTCTGGGAGGAGGGAGCACGCGCCCCATCAAGGCAGGGGTGGGAAAATCACTTCCTGGAGGGCTATTGGTCAGGACTGTTGCAGCCGGGATTCCCTCCTGAGGAGCTGGTGTCTCTGGTCTGAGCTTCTTCCCACAAAGCCACCTGGCCCAGAGCTGACTTGCATTAGGAGAAGGGACATGCTTGCAGGCCAGCGATCTAGCCAGCTGACAGGTACCCCTCTGCTGGGCCAGGGGGGCCAGCCTCTGACCTCCACACCAGACACCAGCTCCCACTGCCCGCTGGCCCCATGGGCCAAGGCCAGCCTGCCACCGGCTCATGGCTTGGCTGCGTGGAAGGTGGATCCCCTTGGTGCCTTCCCCTGCCCTGTCTGCAATCAAGGCTGTTTTGATGCAAAAATCATTCCTATCTCCCCCCATGTTGCAGCCTAAAAACATGTTCACTTTATTCCTTTCACATAAAGGGTGCAGGTGGGATATAAATTGTATCCTCAGTCACGGATACAATTTCTTAGGTACAAAAGCCTCCTCCTGTAGTGGGGATGGGGGTGGTCCCCAGAACAGCCCGTCCTGGGTCATTTCTTTCTTCTCCTCTTTCTCGTCCCCAGGGCTACCTTGTTCTTCCAGTCTCTTCACCTCTCTGAGTCTTGGTTCGTGTCCTGTAGAATAAGAACACAGCGTGATTTTACAAAATCATAACAAACCAAAAAATGTTAGTTAGAAAGGAATGATCCTCTGCACCCAACTCAGGGGCTATGAGGACTGGCAGGACGCCTGGCAAGTGCCTGTTCCCTGGCTGGCTTTCAGGCCCCCAGTCTCGACCCCCACCCCATGGCAGGCCTGAGCGTGGGAGCTGCCCCACAAAGCACTGTGCCCAGCTCCTGCTTCTCTCATTTTGTCCCTGGGAGACATGGAAACTCTGAGGGCTTCCAACTCAATGTGTTTTATGGGCCCTGTGAACCCAGCAGCCCCGTAAAGTTGCTCTAGATGGTTTCCAGGTCCTGAGACCTCCCGGGATCCCCTGACCCAGGGAACCCTGAGCTCGCTGGAGAGCACTGGGCCTCAAAACCAAAGGACAAACTGCCAGACCCATGGGACTGGGCCGCCGAGATAACTCCCTCTGCCTACCCTGCTGCCTTGCAGCTGGAGAGAGGCAGGGAATGGCTCTCACCATGGATGGGGCCATCAGAGGACCCAGAGAGGGATTCTACCTGCAGTGATTCTCAGCAGCTTCTGGCTTTCCAAGGAAATAATATATCAATCCAGCCAGGGCCCGGGCGCTGGCCGTGCTGCCCACCCACATGGGTCTCACAGAGGTGTGGCGGGGGCCGCTGGAGAACTGCAGCCTCCCTCTGCTTCCCTTCCCAGGAGGGCCATGGTTATAGGCACAGGTTTAGAGTCAGCCCCAGCTTGAATCCTGCTTCTGCCACCAGCCCTGTGACCTGAAGCAAGTGAGTCCCAATCACCTCATCTGCGCGCTGAAATACAGAGCAGCTATTTCTACTGCATGTGGCTCTTGTGGGGACTGAGCGAGAGAGGTCCCCAACAGGTGCTATGATTTTCTCCCTGCTTTGCCCTCCAGGTAAGATGGTACCAACCATGGACCCAACAGATGGGCACATCCTGTTGTCGCCATATCCCAGTTCTCTCTGGGACTTTGCCAAACCCAGCTACATTCTTTTTTTTTTTTCTTTTTTAGATGGAGTTTCGCTCTTATTGTCCAGGCTGGAGTGCAATGGTGCAATCTCCGCTAACCGCAACCTCTGCCTCCCAGGTTCAAGCAATTCTCCTGCCTCAGCTTCCCGAGTAGTTGGGATTACAGGCATGCGCTACCATACCCAGCTAATTTTGTATTTTTAGTAGACACGAGGTTTCTCCATGTTGGTCAGGCTGGTCTCGAACTCCTGACCTCAGGTGATCCGCCCACCTCGGCTTCTCAACTTGCTGGGATTACAGGCATGAGCCACCACTCCTGACCCTTCATTCTTTCTTGTTCCTTGATTGTCAAGGAACTTCCAACGGAAACATCTACTCTGTTGTTCTCTAGCCATACCTGGCAACCCCTGAGTTTTGATCTGGCCCAGGTAGACCGATCATTTCCTCCAAGTCCCCCTTCCCTGAGGAGCTGGCGTGCTTCAGTCTCACAGGTAATACTACTACTACTAATGTCCGTGATAACGATAGGAATAGCTGCCATTTCGGAGGGTGAGCCCCCCATGTATTGCACATTACACACAATTGAGTTACAGAAACAAATCCAATTCATCTTCACTACTATCTGTGACATAGGTGCCAGCATTATCCCATGTTACGGATGAGGACGCTGAGGCACAGAGAGAAGTAACTTGCCCAGAGTAACTTGCCCAAAGTCAATTAAGGAGTAGCAGAGCTGGAATTCAAACTTGTGAAGTCTGGTTGTAGAGCCCCCACAATGATCATTCTTGGCACATGCTATGCATGCATTCATGAGACATGAATGGGGCCTGGAAGGCACAGAGAACGTGGGACAAGAGGAGTGTCCTCCAGGCTGGACATCCACAAAGCCCAAGTGTATTTGTGCTCCACAAGTGCTGCAAGCCCACTATCTCTTTTTTTTTTTTTTTTTTTTTTGTGACGGAGTTTTGTTCTTGTTTTCCAGGCTGGAGCGCAATGGCACGATCTCGGCTCACCGTAACCTCCACCTCCCAGGTTCAAGCAATTCTCCTGTCTCAGCCTCCCGAATAGCTGGGATTAAAGGTGCATGCCATCACACCTGGTTAATTTTTGTATTTTTAGTAGAGACTGGGTTTCATCATATTGGTCAGGCTGGTCTCGAACTCCTGACCTCAGGTGATCCGCCCGCCTCGGCCTCCCATAGTGCTGGGATTACAGGAGTGAGCCACCACGCCCGGCATACATGCCCACTATCATTGCCGTTTTCAGATGAGGTGGCTGAGCCTGAGCGGCGAAGGAGAGGTGAGTAGCCTAGGAGCTCACAGAACTGAAGGAAGGGACCCCAGGGCCCTGTGTGCTGACGTCCAGAGATTTCCCTGGCGGTACAATGCCCCCATGGCCTGGGCACTCTGGAGCTGACCCTGTCACCTACAATGTTATTCTCACCGTAAAGGCATCAAGGTGAGGGTGGTGCTTCCCAGGACATGCTCCCTGGACCACCTACCTGTGCCAGAGTCTCCCAGACACTTGTGAAAATGCAGATTCCTTGGTTCCATTCCCGAGCTCCTGAATTAGAACCTCCGGGGGTTGAGAAGAAGCATTAGGCTAGAAGGATTTCTGCTCAGACGTTGGAATAGATTCCGATGCTGAGTCAAGGAACCCTGGGCAAGTCATTGAATTTCTCTCAACCTTCATTTTTTTCATCTGTAACTTGGAAATGATAAAAGCAGTGGCTGTGAGATGCAACGAAATAGTGTGTGTGTGACTGGTGTATGGAACAGGCCGAATCAGTGGCATGCAAGTAAAAAACTTTTTCACTACCATCTTTCTTTTTTTTTTTTTTTGAGATGGAGTCTCGCTTTGTTCCCCAGGTTGGAATGCAATGGCGCTATCTCAGCTCACTGCAGCCTCTGCCTCCAGGGTTCAAGCAATTCTCCTCCCTCAGCCTCCTGAATAGGTGGGACTATAGGCGCGTGCCACCACGCCTGACTAATTTTTGTATTTTTAGTGGAGATGGGGTTTCACCATGTTGGCCAGGCTGGTCTTGAACTCCTGACCTCAGGTGATCCACCCTCCTCGGCCTCCCAACGTACTGGGATTACAGGCGTGAGCCACCATGCCCGGCCTCACTACCATCTTTCAAACCTGCCCTTTTGGATCTCCCTCCCCACCCCTTGAAAAGGACCTAGGGACCAGGCACGGTGGCTCACTCCTGTAATCCCTGCACTTCGAGAGGCCGAGGTAGGCAGATCACAAGGTCAGGAGTTCAAGACCAGCTTGGTCAACATGGTGAAACCCCACCTCTACTAAAAATACAAAAATTGGCTGGGCATGGTGGCGCACACTTGTAATCCCAGCTACTCAGAAGGCTGAGGCAGGAGAATCGCTTGAACCCAGGAGGTGGAGGTTGCAGTGAGCCAAGATTGCGCCACTGCACTCCAGCCTGAGACAGAGTGAGACTCCATCTCAAAAAAAAAAAAAAAAAAAAAAGAGAAAGTACCTAGGGTGGACCCGCATCTCCCTGCTCTGCGTTCAGTATTAAGGAACAGGCTCATCTTCAGCTGGTAACAGGTGCACCCAGTCTGATCCCAGGAGCTTAATCTCATGCCCAATTCAAAGTTCCTCCTCCCCCAGCTCAGGCCCATTCCCTGATTCCACTGCTGGGTGGGGAGGGGCTTAGTTGGTTCCTCTCTTCCCTCCTTCCACTCCTCTAGGCTGCCCTCTGCCCACAGTCAGGCCTAGAATGGGGAGTGGAGGGCAGTGTGGAACACCAGTAGGGTCTTACCTAGAACTGCTGAATCCAGGATAGGGGAGTCCTCTCAGGATGGCAATGTGCAAACGCCAGCCTTCTCTCTTTGGGGTGTCCTGTGTCCTGTGGGCTCTTCAGTGACCCGTTTTTGCTAAGAACCTCCAACCCACAATTCATCGGCCTGGGCACGCCTCCTCTTCCTGCTGAGACTTCCCCAACCCCGCCCTCAAGCCCACCTGATGTCTTCAGTCTTCCCTTCAGCCCCACACAGACGCTTTCTGTTGGGATTCCCTGATCCTGGCAAGCAGCAGACTCCTCGGATTGGTCCTTGCTGCATGGTTTGAGCCCCACTCCATTCCAGAGTGTCTACTTTGATCCACAAGAAACTTGGCTTTTGCCTGCCAAACTCTGGCAGAGAGGGTTTGCCCCTGCAGCCCCCTCTTCTCCAGCTTCCAGCCTCCAGATGGTGTTTCAAGTGCAAATCAGACACCTGTCCCTCTGCCCCACAAATCCAGGACTTGCCAGGAAGGGGACAGTCTTTGCACACCAGACCTCTCCTTCCAGTCTCTGCCTCCTTTCATGCTTGGGCTAAAGGTGGGTGCCAGTAATAGAACTGGTTTGGGACCATCCCTTTCTTCTATCCTACACAGAGACATTAAAATGTGTGGTGCTGAGCATCCGTGGTGTGCAATTTGGGGCCTCAGGACCTAACACAAAGAAGAAGTCCATAAAGAATCCCAGACCCTTCTCTTCCTAAAACAAGGGGAGATGGGGACTCAAGGGAGGAAACAGAAGAGCAGAAACCAGGGCTACGCAAAGCATCAGGCGGAGCAGGGCACCTCCACAGGCTCCCAGAGACGGACATAAAACCAGGGATTGGGGGAGATTCGTTTCTAATGAAAAAGCCATCAGGGCCCAGGTGTAAAGTATCATGACACTAATGGCTCAGGAAATCTGAAACCTTAAATCACAGCAATTTTTCCCCGGAGGGCAGGCCTGGGACCCCAGAATTAGATAGGGGGCTTGGCGTGTGCCAAGGCAGGAAATGCTGAAGGCGAATGCAGACTCCTCCCTGCTAAGACATTCAGATACACAGCAGCATGAGAGCTCAGAGGCTTCAGAATCCAGCTGGGCGCCATCATTTCACAAATGGGGAAACTGAAGCCCAGAGTCACACAGAGAGCAGGGGCAAAGCCAGAAGAGGAGCCTGAACTGGAGGCCCGTCCCTGTGCCAGCCTTGAAATCGCACCCTAGGATGGAGGGCTTTCCCACAGTCTCCTGCCAGGGTTCTCCAGCGGACCCTGGGGGAGGAGAACTCTGCCAGGGTCACTGAGCCCAGAGTGTTGAGTTTCTGCAGGGCTGTTGGGTGGTGGTGCTGGATGGGGCTAACCTAGAGATCTTATAAACAGGGTGAGCCAGCTGTCCCCACAAGTAGAGGCCACCGGCACTCACACCATGTAACGTGGTCCTCCCCATCTGCCTGCACCACCTTTCAATAGGGGCTCCCTGGGTAGAGGCACCTTGCCAGCCTCCCTCTACTCCAGCCTCCCTCTACTCCAGCCTCACTTTCACCATCTCTCTGCAGAGGAGGTTGAACTGGACCCTCTGTAGAGGCCCTCCCAGTGCTGACAACCTGAGATTTCAGGAGTCTATCAGCCTGCTGTTCCTTCCCCAAAAGAGTGGTGTTGTGAAGGCAGAAGGCAACCAGCAGGGTGAGGGGAATGATGAATGGAAAGACAGGAAGTATTTTGAGCTCCCAAGGAAAAACTGTAACACCATCCCCAGCCTTGAAGATTGCTCTGTGCCCTTTAATTCTCCAGATTTCCCTCCTCAGGGCCGGCATGAACCAAAAATCAGACACTTCATTCATTCATCCCACAAGGATTTATTGCTTCCCTGGAATGTTCTGTGTTTCTTCTACAAATCTTAAAATGTCTGAGAGCATCTAGCCAAAGTGGACGGGTCTCCCTGCTGCAGCCGAGTGAGACAGGCTGCCAGATAACTACTGACCTCTTTGGCCACCTCAATAGAGATATTGTACCCAAATCCAGGGAGGTGATTTTCTCAATCTGCTCCAAACTGACTAGATTCCTAGAGAGTGGTGGTGACCAGTGTGGAAGCATAACTTTGAGTGGAGCTAGAGGAGGTAACCAGGGAGGTGGGAGTTCTGGAACCAGAACATGTGGGGAATGTTGAGGTTGCTGGGTCAGGTCAGCCCAGGAGAGGGGTAATCTCAGGGGACAGGGATGCTAGTTCCAAACCTCTCTAGAAGACCTCAGAGACGGCTGGTTCAAGCTCTCCCCGCATAGTCTCCCTGGTTGATAAACCCTCATCCAGCTCACGTGCTTCCTGTGGCAGGGAGCTTCCTTCCACCTGGCAGTTGCTTCCCAGTAAGAAGATTTGGGCTGGTAGAAAGTTCCACTTATAGTCGGTGCCTCACGCCTGTAATTCCAGCACTTTGGGAGGCCAAGGCGGGCAGATTGCCTGATCTCAGGAGTTTGAGACCAGCCTGGGCAACACGGTGAAACTCTGTCTCTACTAAAATACAAAAACTTAGCCAGGCGTGGTGGCATGCACCTGTAGTCCCAGCTACTCGAGAGGCTGAGCCAGAAGAATTGCTTGAACCCGGGAGGTGGAGATTGCAGTGAATTGAGATCATGCCACTGTACTCCAGTCTGGGTGACAGAGCAATACTCCATCTCAAAAAAAATAAAAGTTCCACTTATTTGTGGTACCCCCACTTGTTACATCTGTGTTGATCTCTGCCAGATACCAAGCTGGGTGCTTTATCAAACCTTTTTCATTTAATTTTCACTGCCCTGAGAAGTAAAACTTATACTCCATTTTCTACAAATTCTGAGGCTCAGACAAGTCAAATAATTCACTCAAAGTCCCACAGCTAATAATACCAGAACTGGGGCTCAATCTTGTATCTCTCTGGTTCCAAAGCCATTTACATCAGAGTGTGCACTTCTTTCCTGCTTCAGCCACATGGAACTTCTTGTCCTTTTCCAAACCCGTGATATCCATTCATGAGTCACTGCCTTTGCCTATGAGCTCCTTTTGCCTGGAGTGTCCTCCCTCCACATCCAGGAGAGAAAAACTTCTATTCTTAGGGTTATGACTTTCTTCACTACTGTTTCACACACACACACCCACACCCCTAGCCAAAGTGGGTGGGTCTCCCTGCTGCAACCGAGTGAAAGACAGGCTGCTAAACAACTACTGATCTATTTGGCCACATCAATAGAGATATTGTACCCAAATCCAGGGAGGTGATTTTCTCAATCTACTCCATATTGACTAGATTCCTAGAGAGTGGTGGTGACCAATGTGGGAGCATAACTTTGAAGTGGAGCCAGAGAAGGTGACCAGGCTCCACTCCAAGTTATGCTACACACACACACACCCACACACCCCCCCCCATCTGTGCCTATTATGTTTTCTGACACATAGCAGGTACTCTGTCTAATCAATACACGAATGCATCAAAAATTCCAGTCCTCAACTCAACTCTCACCCACTTGGGGAAGACTTCCCTGCCTCCTGCCTACAGGGGCTGCTTCAGGCCCCCTCCCTGCTCCCACCGTCTCCACCACCACCCGCATCCCTACCCCATACACACCCCCCAGCTGACCACTGGCATCTCTCCTGACATGGCCTTGGCACACAAGAGGAACCCAGAAAGGAACATGGAGTGCACTGTAATGTTAGACCCCTAATAAAACTGAAAGATGACTATATCTAATCCTCTATTGTTACAAAAGAGGAAACTGAGGCCTGGAGAAGGCAGAGTTGGGAGGACAGGAACCCAAGCTCTAAATCCCCATCCTATTAAATGTCCTTACCAAAGAAAGAAAAAGGCCAATCAGATGAAGAGGAGGCCTGTGGGGGCTTAAGGGCCTGAGCTGGCGCTAAGTCCCACCTCGGGTCAGCCATCCCCGTAGTGGAGCTTGCAAGACCTGCCTCTGGGGCCCTGGAGGGGTGAGCTGGGGGTCAGCAGGAGTTACTCAGGCTCCTGCCTCCCCACAGAGGCCTTTTATTTTCCAAGCCAAGGGCCTCCTCCTTGCACTGGCTGGAGGAAAGGCCTCGGTGGGTGCTGAGTGGAAGGCTGAGGTTCAAAGGCTGCCTGTAGCAGGCGCCGGCCGTTAGCTTCCACCATAAATTTACAACCACCAAACAGCCCTGCATCCTTCAGGGAGGGGGAGAGGTGGCGAAGGCAGGTTTTTCCATGGCTGGCCCCACTGCTCTACAGAGTCAATGACTTGTTGGAAAGTCTGAGTGAGACAAAGTGGTCCATCCATGCTGAGGGAAGCGGTGGGCCTGACCTGGGTGTAAAGGGTCTGCCCGAGGGGCCTCACTTGGGGGCATCTCCGGACAGGCTTATAGCCTGCCCCCATCTGATCAGGCCATTTCCTGCTTAGCACAAGCTCCCATATTCCATAGGATGAAGTTCAAGTCCTGGATCAAGAATCAAAAAACAGGGGTGGATGAGGTGGAGGAGAGAGGTTAACTCCTTACCTCCAACCCCTGGGGGGCCTCTCTGGGCCCAGAGCCATGTGAGCCTGGCAGAAGCTGCCAGTCCTACAGATGGCAGCCAGGATCCCAAAGTGGAGTGTCCGGGCAGCAGCAGAAGTGGGCAGCACAGTGAGACTGATGGATGGTTGTGGGTTGGGGCCCAGCCCCGCTGCCGTGCTCAGCCTGCGACCACCCCTGATGCCCTCCTTTGTCTTCCTCATCTTCAGGGCCCTCAGAAGTCAGTATCCACACTGGCCTCTGCTCGGTAGGGCAAGACTTCCACACCAGAAACTGTAGAATCCCTGAGCATCAGATGCAGGAGGGGCCCTGGGTCCCTGACACCATGTCTTGCCTTTTGCAGAATGGGCAACTGAGGTTGAGAGAAAGGAAATAACTTGTCCCAGGCCAGCAGCTGAGTCACGAGCAAGGCACCTGGTTCTTCATCTAGTGCGGCCTGTGCAGGTGAGTGATGACCCAGCCCGGGCTAGGGACTGGGGCAGAGTCACAGCAGGAGAGCTGCCGGCAACACTCAAATTATCTCACCTCCCCTGATGCCGCCTTCATGCCAGGCCTGGCCTGGCCCTGGGGCCTGGTGCTGATGGTATCTGCCTCTGCCCTCCTAGTCATTTCCTGGCAAGACAGACCACCACATTCTGAGTGTTAAGTGCAGAGGTGGGGAGAGGATCGAGTGCTGTCTAGGGAAAGTGAGGAAGAGGAGGTCCCGGGCAGGGGAACAGCATGGGCAAAGGCGGTGCCCAGCTGGGGAGCTGCAGGTGGATTGAGTCTCTCTAGAATGTAGGGTGGGAGTCAGGCGGAAGGAAGATAACCAGGAGATGAAGCAGGAGAGCCAGGTGAGTGAGGCTTTGTGAGCCTCATTAAGCAGGTGGGCTTTATCCTGAGCCTGGGAAGGGTTCGAGGATGTCCTCACGGCCAGCTGCAGCAGAGTCACCTGTGGCCCAGGTGCCCAGCTCTCCCCTGCACCTGCCCACTCAACAGAAAGCCATGGGTCCCCTCACTGGGGAAAGTGAGGCACTGAGGTCTGGCTACGAGCCAAGGCCACCCCAAATGATCTTCTCAAGTTTCCTCCCTGGAACCTTGGGAAACTTGTTCTTAGCCAGGCCTGCCAGACCTCACCTCGAACCAGGAATCAGCTACCTCAAGTCTTTATTTAATTAAGGTAATTTTCTCCCAACCTGCACATCAGACTGAAAACAAAACAACAGCCTTGGCCTTTCCCTTTGCTGCTGGGGACTGGCTTTCCCACCAGTAGGGCGCAGCCTCCACATTAACCTCCCCAAGGGCTAAGCCTGGGCCTGGGGGCCAGGGTGGGTGGGTCAGGCCGGCCCTCCCATGGCCAAGGGAGGGGCTGGAGCATAGAGTCCATATAAATTAATTTAATTGGGCCCTATTATCACTTTGCTCCAAGCCTGCAAGCCTAATCTAGCGTTGAAGTAATTCATTGGGTGTGAAGTGTCCTGGAGCCAAGACTTCCCTCTGCTCACGGAACAAACCTCTCCACGCTTGGCCCAGGCCCTGGGCCACTGCAGCCTGGCTCAGCAGAGGGGTTGTGTGGGGAGCAGGGCGGGCAGGCGAGGCCTTAAAATAGCTCTTTGCCTTGGCTACATCCCCTGACTTTCCCAGAAGGAGGCTGTAGCCCACACCCCACCTCCCAACACACACACAGCCACATGTCAGGGTGACGGTCGGACCCTCACGGACCTAGAGGATGGCTGAAGAGGTCCAAGGAGACTTGGGTGAACCCCCAAATACTCTAAAATTTTGGACAAGTCTTTTTTCGCCTTTCTGCGCCTCAATTTCCCTTCTTGCAAAATTTTCTGGCTTCTCCCTTTAGTAGCTACATGACCTTAGGCAAGTTATAAGACTCAGTTTCCTCATCTATGAAACACAGAATCCATTAATGACCATCTTATAATGCTACTGGAAGGGCTGAATACATTAATATGCATAAGGTGATCTGAACTATGCCTGGCATACAGTAAGCACTCCATAAATGTTTGCTCATTCCTATTGTGAGACGCGGGTGGGATGGGAGCAGAGAGCCCTCTGTGCAACTGTGATTGCTGAGGCCAAGGTACACATTGTCATTATAATTTCAGAGAAGTAGGAGGGTGTGGGACGGTGTGGTTCCCACGGAAGTTCTGTCCCAGGATTAGGGCTCCTGAGAGCTGAGAGAATGCAAGTTGCCCAGCACAGTGTTGTTATGATTAGATTTGCATAACTTATGGTGCAATTATTTGTACCCTGATGCCAAGCTCATTAAGCAGTCAGGCACCATGAACCCACTGGTTGAGGCCCAATCTGAAGGGGAGACATGGCTTGGGGGCTCTAGGGGGCCCTGCTCTGGGGGCAGAAGAGGACACTCATGCATGAATGCAAGCGTGCATACCACATACCTACAGGGGGCCCAGGCACTGCCCGGGGTCTCATCAGGAACAGGTAAGGGCCATAGGCCCTAAAACGATTAGGGAGGCTGAGGATTTACTGGTCTGCCTGCCCATTCCTTTACCCCTCCTGAAATACCAGCCAACTTTTGCAGGGCTTTTGTGCTCCAGATCCTGGGCCTGTGTTAACCCCTGCCATCTGAGCCATGCAGCATCATGAAAGACAGCATCGATTAGCACTGCTCCTAGTATTAACAAACACCCATTTAATGACTTTAGCACCCAGGCCAGTCTCCGGGGAGGTTAATGGGCAACACAGTGAGACCCCCATCTCTACAAAAACTTTTTAAAAATTAGGCACGGGGCTGGGTGCAGTGGCTCATGCCTGTAATCCCAGCACTTTGGGAGGCTGAGGCGGGCGGATCACGAGGTCAGGAGATGGAGACCATCCTGGCTAACACAGTGAAACTCTGTCTCTACTAAAAATACAAAAAATTAGCCGGGCATGGTGGCATGTGCCTATAGTCCCAGCTACTCGGGAAGCTGAGGCAGGAGAATCGCTTGAACTTAGGAGGCGGAGGTTGCAATGAGCCAAGATCGTGCCACTGCACTCCAGCCTGGGCAAGACTCTGTCTAAAAAAAAAAAAAAAAAAAAAAATTAGGCACAACGCTGCATGCCTGTAGTCCCAGCTCAGGAGGCTGAGGCAAGAGGATCACTTGAGCCCAGGAGTTTGAGGCTGCAGTGAGCCATGATCATGTCACTGCACTCCAGCCTGGGTGACAGAGCGAGACCCTTTTAAAAATGAACAAATAAAAAATAAATATAAATATAAAATTAATCCCCATTTAATGGATGGGGAAAGTGAGGGTTGGTTGGTCCAACCAAAATTTCTCCCTAATAAGCATAAAAGTGAAACCAAAGGCTTCTCCCCACTGTTATTTACTCCCCAGTTCAGAGATCATAGGATACGGGTCCTATCATTTGTGGAAATAGCTGGGAAACAGTGAAGGAATCCTGGGCTGGGAGTTGGTGAATCTGAGTGAGTCCTTTCACTTCTCTGGCTTCAATCTCCCCATCAGAGCTATGGGAGTGATAATCTCTCTCCCACTGGGCCGCTGTGCAAATTGGATTGGCTCAGGGACTTACAACACCCCTATGCGGGGCTTGGCACCCACTAGGTGCACACAAGACAAAATAGCATCTGAATTCAGCCCCAGAAACACTAAACCAGGAGAATACTCAAGTGGCTCCTGACACACCCCAACCTCTGGAAGAAGAGGCTTCTTGGTCAGAAACCATTGCCTTCTGCATGTCGCCTGTCACCTGTCGCCTATAAGGAGACTCCCCACATGTTGCCAGACAGGGTAGAATGCAAGTTGCCCAGTGCACTGTGAAGTGAGCATCCCAGCTTCGCTACCCAAGATGAAACCTTCCTTGTTCTGTAGCTAATGGTGCAATTATTTGTAACCCAGTGGCTGGGAGGTGGAGGGTGGCTCTGCTCCTCCTTCCCCTCTCCTCCCTCAACACCCAGGGCTCAGCAAAATCCAGGCGGAGCAGGTCAGGGAAGATTCACCCAGGGTGCTGTGGCAGAAGCAGCTGTAACCTGCTCCATCTCCAAAACACCCCCAAGTGAACACCAGAGATGGCCTGGCTGAAACAGGGCTGAAAGGCATCCTCTCCACCCTCCCTGAGGGCTGCCAGGGCCCTGGAAAAGTGGTGGCAGCTCACATCTCCAGTCAGGGACTCTCCCCCGACCTCACTCCCATTCTCCACCTTGAATTCTCTCCCTCCTGGGTTCCTCCCATCACCACTTATCAGCTGGATATCACTGTGCAAGTCACTAGAGCTTTTCAAGCCTCCATGTCCTCATCTTTAAAATGGGCTAAGAAACTGTCCCTCCTGCCAGGTGTGATGGCTCACACCTGTAATCCCAGCACCTTGGGAAGCCAACGTGGGTGGATCACCTGAGGTCAGGAGTTCGAGACCAGCCTGGCCAACATGTCAAAGCCCCATCTCTATTAAAAGTACAAAAATTAGCTGGGCGTGGTGGCGGGTGCCTGTGATCCCAGCTACTTGGGAGGTTGAGGCACGAGAATTGCTTGAACCTGGGAGGTGGAGGTTGCAGTGAGCCAAGATCACGCCACTGCACACTCTAGCCTGGGCAATAGAGTGAGATTCCATCTCAAAAAAAAAAAAAAAAAAAAGTTATCCCTCCTCACAGAGTTGTGAGAATGACCTGCAGTGTAAGTAAAGCACCTGGGGAAGCGCTTGGCAAACAGTAACAGAGGGCTGGGGAGCTGAGAGTTTTGTTTTGTTTTGTTGTTTAGCCTGTCTAACCCACAGTCCTGGGAAAGGCAGGCCCAGCTCTGCTCACTTGTCTTCCCCCTCAATCATACCACTTACATCACCTGCCGGCTCTCAGCCAGTACCCAGGCTGTGCCCCTGAAGGGCACAGGGGCCAGGGATGCCACCAGAGGCCGAATCGTGAGGACAGTTCTGATTCGGGGAGGCCCAAGAGCCCCCACACTCTATACACAATGGTATGGGGCATTTGCAGAGGCAGCATTTGCAGTGCTCCTCCATGTACCAGGTGAGGCCAAGTACCAGACCTGGCAGAGGAACCAGCCCTTGCTGCTCCTCCAATCCACCCCCATGGTGCTGGATTATTGAATTCTCTGGAGTACCCCTCAGCCTCTCCAGTGCTCAGCTGCCTCCATGGCTCCCCAGGAGGAAAGCAGGTGCCAAAGGAGGAGAAGTTTGGAAGCAGAGAGATAATTATAAGGCTGATGGGTGAGCCGTATGACGACAGGAAAGCCTGTAACTCCTGTGAGCCTCAGTTTCCCCACAGGCCATGCATGGGTGATGACACATGCCTCCCATGTGCGATTCTAGGCCTTCCAGGTCCCTCTTCAGAAATGAAGTCCTGGGAGTGCAGGAAGACAGCCCCCAGCTGTCAGCACTTCAGCAAGATCAGCTCTGCTGAAGAAAGCTGCCTTGGCCAAGATCACTCCCTCTTCTAGGGGCAGCCTCCGCTGATGACTGACCAGCTTGCAGGGAGGGGAGACCCAGCCCCTCACCTCAAACTGGGGCAACTCTGAGTCTTGTCTCAGGTCCAGAGCTCCCCCGGGAGCCAGCTGAGGCCTTCATATGACTATCACAGCCTCCTGCTTCCTCCCCTCCTTTTAGTAGGGATGATTCCAGGGACACCCCTCATCAGCCAGCCAGGGGCTGCCTCTCAGGGAAGCCAATCTGTGATCAACGCCATGTGAGAAGTGGCAAATACTTGTCCTAATTTGTCTCTATTTCCTGGGCATTTCTCTGCCAACATAAGCCTCCCTCAATGGGATCCAGGCTCCCTGAGGGCCAGGACCCTGCTTATTTTTGTTCATCACTGTATTTTCATGCCAGGTAGATGGTACGCACTTAACAAATGTGGACAGAAAGAAAACAGGCAGGAAATGGAGATGTTAGGATGATCTTTTTTCTTCTTTTCGAGTCAGGGTCTTGCTCTGTCGCCCAGGCTGGAGTACAGTGGTGCGATCTCGGCTCACTGCAACCTCCGCCTCCCAGGTTCAAGCGATTCTCCTGCCTCAGCCTCCCGAATAGCTGAGATCGCAGGCGCCCACCACCACCGAGTAGCTGAGATCACAGGTGCCCACCACCATGCCCGGCTAATTTTTGTATTTTTAGTAGAGATGGGGTTTCACCATGTTGGCCAGGCTGGTCTCGAACTCCTGACCTCATGATCCGCCTGCCTCGGCCTCCCAAAGTGCTGGGATTACAGGCGTGAGCAACTGCGCCCGGCCAAGGATGGTCTTAAGGGAGGAAGGAAGGCAGTCAGAAGGGACATAGGAGAACCTACTGGACTCAGGTTCAGGTGAGAATAACCCCAGGAAAGTGCTGTTCAAACTGAGAGCTGATGGGAGGAAAGACACTGGCCAGCGGTGCCCGCCGTGAGGAGCGGACGGAGGGGCAGAAGGACATATTCTTCCAGGCACAGGCAAAGGCTCTGAAGCAGGAGTCTGAGGAGCTGAAAGAAGGCTGAGTGTAAAGCCCAGGAGGTCACAAGACGAGGCCGGAGAGGTGGGCACAGCTGGACACTGCCCCATGGAACACAGCCTGAGCCTCGAGGCAATGGGAGCCTGAAAGTTTTAAGCAGAGAGAGACAGGATTGGGTCTGCGTTTGGAAAGATCTCGCTGCCACTGCGGAGGAGGGGTGAGAGGAGACTGTCACGGTCCAGTGTGACTGTGCTTCCACAACTGTGACGATGGTGGAGATGGGAGAATTGGCAACAGCAGCTTATTTGGAGGCAGTATCCTCAGATTTTTACTGCTTGCTTGTTTGGGCGTCAAGGGTGAGTGAGAGGAGAGAGGAATCTAGGAAGATGTGTAGATTTTAAGCCCTGGATGGATCATGGGGTCATTTACTGACCTGGGGAAACCTGAGAGAGAAGCAAGTAGGGGGTGGGGTGGGGGACAGATCAAGTGTTCTAGTTGGAGAAACCTATGGGACACCCAGAGGGCAAAGTCAGGGCGTCTGTGAGATATAAGATCTGGACCTGGGAAGAAGTGCCCAGGTTGAGGACTGAGATGTGAGGGCAGCTTGGAGGTGGATTGTGAGTCTTTGAAGGGAGGACCCCGTGGGAGTCTGCTTGGCAGTCCCACATAGCCTAGGCCTGGGACGGAGACCATGCTGGGTAAATGTTTAGCTGGCTGGATAGGTGTGTGGATGGACGAATGAATGGATGGTGGGGGATGGATGGAAGAATGGGGGGATGGGGGGATGGAGGGATGTGGGGATGGATAGATGGATGGATGGATAGATGACTGATGGTGGATGGATGAACTGAAAAATAGATGTGTCCTCCCCTGTACATCCATGGGTTCCCTAAGAGTGGAGACTGGGCCCTCTCTTGATGCCCATAGCGCAACCCAGGCCTGAAAAATAACCAGTGCATGGAATGCTCCTCTTGCTACCACTTTCACTGTGAGGGTGATGGAGCAAGAGTGAAGAGGAAGTGGGGAGGAACAAGGGACAGCCAGGCCCCTCACTCTACAGACAGAGAGCTGAGGCCAGACAGAAGCGGAGCCAGGGCCCGGCTCCCAGCTGGTGCCTTTTCCATAGTGCCTAGCAGCACTTCCACCTCTCCAGGCACCTTCAGGAGTACTGGGCAACAGCTATCCCCCTGAAACAGATAAAGAAACTGAGGCCCAGAGGAAATCACCCACTTGCTCAAATTCATATCTCGAGATAGCACTAGGGATTAAAATAAACCAGTTTGGAGTTTAAGACTTGAGTCCAGATTCCCAGCTGGGGCACCGGTCGCTCGGGGCCATTCCAGCCCCTCCCTCCATGGGTCTCACTTTCCTCAGTAACAGAATAATGATGGGGAGGCCAGCCCTCTGGGGTGTGGGGAGGCTGGGCTGGGTGTGGCACAGGCTTGGAAACCTGCAGAGCATTGTAGAGGCTTTTTGATCCTGTGGGCGGATTGCAGGGCCTGGCCCCCAACCCTGGCCCCCAGCAAGTCCTGGCTGATGTCAGCAGGTCTGCTGGCCAAGCTAGCTTGCTTGGGGCAGAGAGATGAGAGCTAAGATGGAGCGTTTCTGAGATGAGGCAATGCGACGCAGCATGAAGGGAATGCAATTTGACGGGCCCTTCCTCCACCCTCAGTAGGCGGGGCTCAGGCTGAGGGGACAAGCACAGGGAGGCAGCTTCAAGCTGAGCATCTGCCAGTGGCACTTAGCCCCTCCCTCGTTACCTGTTTCTCAGGGGCAGCTGAAGGGTCCCATGGCCACAGAGTACAGACCGGGCATGTGAAACCAGAGTCGAATGGGGTTTTGCCAGCTGGTGGCAGAACTGAAGCCCAAGGCTTGCAGGCTAGGAATATTTGCACTGCTTGTTTTACTCATTCATTCATTCATTCATTCATTCATTCAACAACCTTTCCTTCCGGCCCTGTCATGGGAGCTGCAGACTCAGAGAGGAATCAAACAACCCCCTGCCTTCAGGAACTCCTGGTCTGATGGGGAAACAACCACATAACTAGTCGATGACAACGTGGAACTTGTGTCACAACAATTCACAAGGGCTGGGGAGCCCAGAGCAGGGCCCAATCCAGGCTCCAGTGCAAGGAAGCTTCCTGGAGGAGGCTGAGTCTGTAGGAGAAGAGGGGCTCCAGGGCTACATCCCAGCAGGGCAGGGAGTACAGAGAGATGACAGGAACTCGAAGAAGGGACACCCTCCACTAACTAATTCAGGCCCCACCCTAATCCCCAGTTGTCTTCCTGCTCCTCAGATTTGCTTCGCCTACATCTCAAAGGTGGTGGGAACAAGCATGCTCTGCCCACAGGTACCCGAGCGGAGCCTCTCCTCGCATCACCAGCTCTCTCCACACAGTGTGGTTTCTAACAGGGCCGGTGCTGAATGCCAAGAAGGGCAGGTCATCTCAGCAGCTCCCAGTCCTAAGAACTAGTTCATTTGCTCACAAGAAGTATTGATTGAGTCACTCCTATGTGTTAGTTATTCCTACCAGTTAGAGTCACTTTAAGAAAAAAACAATGAGTGAATATTGCTTCCCTATGCATGGATAAGGACAGCTTAGGAAAAGGTGAGAAACTGGATTCTGAAAGACATTCAAGTGCTGATTCCACTTTTAGTGGCTTGGCAATTCAGGATCTCAGCTGGTTGATGGGGATGGTAACACCTCACGGAGCGGCTATGAGGACTCTGGTGGAGGAGGCCTTTACACCAGGCAGGGGCTCAGTAAAAGTGTATCTCCTCTCGTGAGCAGCACCCTCCCCACACCTCCCTGGGCAGGGAGTGGGAGTTTCAGGGATGAGGCAGGACCGGAGGCAGCAGGAGAGGCTCTGGGGCATGCTAATACTTGCCTGACTTCCCCACTCGAGCTGGGATGATGCTTTACCCTTCATGTCCCCTGGCATGAGTTGGCGGCACCATCCCAGGGGCCAATCTGACTTTTCCCACCAGGAAACCAGCAGGGACTCTCACTGCAGCCCACAGCTAAGGACCAGTGCCAGAGGCCCTGCTGTTCAGAACTGGGTGGTGCTTGGAAGAGTCACCCTGCTCTGAGACTGATGACCCAGGGGAAAGGTTTACCCTCCAGAAGTGGCTGGACCCCTTGGCTGAGTCAAGGAGAAGCCCTGATCACAACCCCAAGGGACCCGTAAGAGGTAGCCTCCCAGCAAGAGGCTGACCTCACCAAGTGGTGTAATGCTGGCAGGGGTGGTGATGGCAAGGTGGGCATCAGACTGCACTGGGCATCACCACCAAGCAGACACTCCCCAGCAACTCCCCACACTGTCCTGCCCCAAACACACCCCCAAGAAGGATGGCTGCAGCTAGGGCACAGGGTAGACTAAAGGAAGTTCTTTAGCACGCTCACCCGGAAGGCAACCTGAGTGCTTCCTCCTGGGAATAAAGATGAAGCTGTAGGCCGGGCATGGTGGCTCACGCCTATAATCCCAGCACTTTGGGAGGCCGAGGTGGGTGGATCACTTGAGGTCAGGAGTTTAAGACCAGCCTGGTGAACATGGTGAACCCAGTCTCTACTAAAAATTCAAAAATTAGTTGGGTGTGATGGTGGGTGCCTGTAATCCCAGCCACCCAGGAGGCTGAGGCAGGAGAATCACTTGAACCCAGGAGGCAAAAGTTGCAGTGAGCCAAGATAGTGCCACTGCACTCCACTCTGGTGATAGAGCAAGACTCTGTCTCAAAAGAAAAAAAAGATGGGCCAGGTGCAGTGGCTCAAGCCTGTGATCCCAGCACTTTGGGAGGCTGCGGCTGGTGGATCACGAGGTTAGGAGTTGAAGACCAGCCTGGCCAAGATGGTGAAAATACAAAAATTAGCCAGGCGTGGTGGCAGGTGCCTGTAATCCCAGCTGCTTGGGAGGCTGAGGCAGGGAACTGCTTGAACCTGGGAGGCGGAGATTGCAGTGAGCCGAGATTGCACCACTGCACTCCAGTCTGGGAGACACAGCGAGACTCTGTTCCAAAAAAAAAAAGAAGCTGCAGCTGCCCAGCCAAAGAGGCTGCACCAAATGACCACCAAAGGGCTCCCTAAAGGATCTGAACACTTGCCTTGGAAGAACAGGAGGGAGTGTGCTTTGTGCCGTAACCAAGTCAGACTTTTCAGGAGTTCTTGGTTCTGGGCCTGTGTTCATTGTGGGATGTGGGCAGGCCCAACCCTCTCTGAGCCTGAGACACCAAAGGCCCTTCTACCTTTGACTTCTATGTAGCATCAAGACTGGGCACCCAGATACAGAGGCCCCTTGGGGGACTTCAGGCTAAAATTTCCTTTATTGGTGCCTAGAGAGGAACAGGGATAAGATCAAGGTCATGCAGCAAGTTGAGGACACTCCCATCATCGGTACAGTGACCTAGAAGCCTGAGCCCACTCTGCTGGCCTCTGCTTTTGCCCTTCCATGCTCCTGGGTTTTTCTGCAACAAATATTTGCAGTTTGTTACCATGGTTTTTTTGTTTTGTTTTGTTTTTTTCTGAGGCAGAGTCTTACTCTGTCACCCAAGGTGGAGTGTAGTGGTGCAGTCTCGGCTCACTGCAGCCTCGACCCGCCAGGCTCAAGCAATCCTCTCACCTCAGTAACTGGGACTACAGGTGCATGCCACTGCTCCCAGGTAAATTTTGTATTTTTAGTAGAGATGGGGTTTTGCCATGTTGGCCAGGCTGGTCTCCAACTCCTGGGCTTAAGTCATCCGCCCACCTCAGCCTCCCAAAGTGCTGGGATTACAGGCATGAGCCACTGCACCCAGCTCATTACCACATTCTGCCCCACCTATCTTCATGGGCAGCCCATCACTGCTTACTTCTTGCTTCCAGACACCCAGCCTACTGACGACAGGGCCCCTTGAAAGGCCTCGGTATTAATATTTTGGCCGGGCCTGATCCCAGACCATGTGCTGCTTGCCCCACTGGGCCTTGCCTCTCCCTGGATCACTGGGTCGGCCTCTTGGCTGGCCTCCAGCTGCTGGTCTCTACCTCACAGCAGCCACAGAAGTGCTTCTGGTACTCAAGTGTGCCCAGGTCCCTGCCTGACTTGGAACAACTGGAGACTTCCCATGCTCTAAAACAGGGAGGGAACCTGACTTCTTGAGGGCCCAGGCACCTGAGTGGCCTCATGATAGCTCCACATTAGCTTTGCTCAGACTCTGGGAGATTTGGCCCCTGCTGCCCTGTAGCTCCTGGGAGCAGTCTCACCATGCTGAGCCCATCCCTTTAGCTGTCTGAGGCCTTGCTATGCCAGGCAGCCTGGTGAGCCTGGTTTCTATTCACTCACTTGCTGTGTGACTTTAGGCAAATCACCTCTCCTTTCTGTGCTTCACTCTCTTCTGCAAAACAGAGTTAGTAATTCCAGTGTGACCCCACCAAGCTGTTGTTAGGATTGCGAGGCTGTGCATGGAAGTACCAGCACAGTGCCTGGCCCATTGCGGTGTACCATGATCTGGTAAGGATCCTCTCAGAGTGCACCTGTCATTCAGTCATTCATCCAAAAGGACAGCACAAAGCTCCCATGGGGGCCAAGCCCCATGCCACGGGGAGCAATGTGAATCAGGTGCCAGAGTCCCCACCCTGGAGGCGCTCTGGGTGATTCAGCAAAGAAGATGGGCGCAGGGACCCTCAGTCACATAGTGTGGTCACAGCTGTGGCAGCCCAGAAGGGGCACCTAAGCCCCCATACCTTGGAGGACCCCACTGAGTCATGGAAGGTGAGTAAGAGTGAGACAGTAGGATCGGCACGGACAAGTCATGAGGGCCAGGGTGAGCAGGGGCCTGGGAGCCCAGAGCAGATCCGCATCAGTTAAGCAGCATTTAGGGATGATGGGGGCAGGGAAGGGTTTAACCGGGGGGTGATGGTTGGATCTGTGTGTGAGGGAAAATCCCTGGGCTGGGTGGGGGATGGATGGGGTGGGAAAAGGTACAGGCAGGCATGGAAGAGACAACACAGCCCTCTGTGAGGAGGCTGGGACAGTGGTCCAGGCCGGGTAGATGGCGGGAACCGAGAGGAGAGGGGTTAATGGGGAGGGCAAGAGGAGGCAAACGGGAGGGTTTAGGAGGGGGAAGGGATGGGATGACCTCCCACATCAGGCACTGGAACCACCCCTGAGCTACTAACCCATTCAGTGACTCAGGCAAGCCCCTCCCCCTTGGGGGCCTCAGTTTACCTACATGTGAAATAGGACATGGGCCAGAAAATCCCTGGAGGCCCTCTCTACTCACACATCCTGTGGCTCTGTAAAGCAAGTGGCCTTCCCTGCTTCTGGAGGAGGAGGAGCAAAGCCCATCCCCACCCTACCCCTCTAAGCCTCATCTCTGGAGATGGGCCCCAGGGCCAAGCGGGACAAGGGGTCTGACCCACTTAGGTGAGGGCAGGTAGTGGCGCCCTGGAGGCTGCATACACAGAGCTGCAGCGCCACCTACTGTCCATGTGGGAAGAGGCCACCAGTCCCAGGAGCCCGGCTCTGACCTAAATAAATCCCAGTGGACTGAAGCACAGCTAAGAGTTCCTACCTGGGCCCACAGGCCCAGTTCCCTCCCCGCCACCCCCAGGTCTCTCCAGATGGCTCGATGAATGCAAGATGCTTCCTTCTGTAATGGATTCTGACCACATCATTCTCTTGCTCAGAAACCTTTCATGGTTCCTCACTGCCCTTGGAGTCCATACTTGCTCCTTAGCTGGCATTCAAGGCTCTTCCCATCCGGGCCTCTGCTGACCTCTGATGCCCCATTTCGTATACAGCAAAATACTCACCAGCTCCTTAAACATTCCATACTTTCCCCAGTCTTGTGGCTTTGTATTAGGTTGGTGCAAAATTGCGATTTTTGCCTTTACATTCAACGGCAAAAACCGCAATTACTTTTGCACGGAGCTATATATATATATATATATATATTTTTTTTTTTTTTTTTTTTTTTTTTTGAAATGGAGTCTTGCTCTGTCGCCCAGGCTGAAGTGCAAAGATGTGATCTCAGCTCACTGCAACCTCCACCTCCCAGGTTCAAGCAATTCTGCCTCAGCCTCCCGAGTAGCTAGGATTACAGGCACACCCCACCATTCCCGGCTAATTTTTGTATTTTTAGTAGAGACAAGGTTTCACCACGTTGGTCAGGCTGGTCTCGAACTCCTAACCTCGTGAGCCACCCACCTCGGCCTCCCAAAGTGCTGGGGTAACAGGCGTGAGCCACCGCGCCTGGCCCCCGATATATATTCTTGCCTCTGCTTGAAATAACTTTCTCTGCCTTCTTGGCTTAAAAACCAGTGCAGGCCGGGCGTGGTGGCTCACACCTGTAATTCCAGCACTTTGGGAGGCCGAGGCGGGTGGATCACTTGAGGCCAGGAGTTCGAGACCAGCCTGGTCAACATGGTGAAACCCTGTCTCTGCTAAAACAACAAAAATTAGCCAGGCGTGGTGGCACACGCCTGTAGTCCCAGCTACTCCGAGGTTGAGGCAGAAGAATCGCTTAAACTGGGAGGTGGAGACTGCAGTGAGCTGATATGGTGCCACTGCACTCCAGCCTGGGCAACAGAGCAAGACTCCATCTCAAACAAAACAAAACAAAAAGTACCAGTGCAAAGTCACCTCCTCCATGAAGCCTTCCTTAATATACCTTTCTCCCCTAGTTCACTACTGAGCACAGAGCCTGCTCTTGGTAAAAGTTCAATCCCATCTTCCTCTGGGTCCCCATAGTTCCTGCACTGTCCTTTATCCCTGCATAGGCCAGGAATGTTTCTGTACCCATCTCTTGCCCTCCCCAGGCTCTGAGCTCAAGGGAAGAGACTGTGTGTGACCCATTGCTTCTCAGCATAAGGTCTGGTGTTCAATACATTTGCATTTATTAAGCATCTACTATGCGCCATTGGACTAGATGTTTTCCCGTGCTTTACCTCATTACAGACTTAGGTCACCTGTGTTGAACATGGGAGTCTTGACCACTTTGTTCCTGCTCTTCCTGTCAGCCAAAATGCCTTGCCATGAGCTTGCCGCATAACCATGGGTGGCTCACTGGACTTTCATCTGGGCAAAGAGAAGGGTGTGCTGACACCACTCATGGCTCCTTCATCTGGGACCTACCCAAATCCCACAGCTTTGCTCACCTGCATCTGATCCTGTTGTGCCCAAGATGCCTGCTCCCATGCCTGGATACCTGCTGCAGCTGCTCCAAGCCAGGACCCTGCCAATATGTCATCTTAGATCTTCAGCTCTGGGTTGGTCTTCCAGGTGCCTCTGCCTCCCAAGGAAACCCAAGGAACTCCGCCAGAAAGGGAATGCCTAAAAGAGCAGCAGTGGGGACTGTAGGGGTCCTCCTGCCTGCCCATTTGTTATCCAGAGTGGGGCCCTGACTTGCCTGAAGTTACACAGGGACTCCGGTATTCCAATCCTTGGCCTTAAAATTGCTGCTATCCCCTGTTACTTCTATCTAAAAGCCCTAGAGAAGTTTCAGGAGACACTCAAAGGGCCCTTGTCTGGTTTCCAGGCTGACCAACTCTAATGGAGAAAAAGCTCACTCACTGAGCATACATCATATGCCAGGCATATAGAATCCTTCAATGGAGGGATCATTCTCCCCATTTTACAGAGGAAGAAAGTGAGGCTCAGAGTGAATGAAAGACTTTCCCAGGTCACATGTCTGCAGTAGAACTGGGGCTCTCGGGTGGCCTTGATCACCATGCTCGGCTCCCTTGAAGGCTGACACACACAAATTAATTCCAAAGACAAGGGAGCAAATAACCAGATACAGGCTTTGGCGTTCTGAGACCCTGAGGGAGCAGGGAAGACTTCCTGGAGGTGGTGAGTGGGGCACTGACAGAGGCCTTGGAAGAGGGTCCAAGCTGGACTAATGAGGAAGGAGGAGAGTTGGCAAGAGGGAGACATTCCCTCTCGTGTCACCTGGGTGCAGGCACTGTGACTTCTGCCTACAGCCTCCTCACCCATTCCCTGCCACTCCCGCAGTCCCCCTCCCACACCAGCCAGAGTGGCCTTCCCGGAAAGCAAATTACTGGCCAGTCAGGGTCCTGCTTACCATCCCTCAGAGTCGCCCATCCTCCAGCATGGTTTTCCAAGGACCTGCTCTGGACTGGCTCTCCCCACTCTCTCCAGCCCCATCTTGAGCCACTACACCTTGAATTCAGTGTTTCAACAACACACAGTATTTGGAATTTCTCCAACTGCCCCCTGTTGGTCTTTGCATATTCTGTTCCCTCTGTCCATCATATCTATTCATCTTTCAGAGCTTAGCTGAAATGCCTCCAGGACGCCTTCCCTGAGCCCCAGATTGAGTGGGGCACCCTCCCCCAGCTCCCACCCTGGGTCTGTGTCTGCCTGCCCTGCCCATGCCCGCCCCACAAGGCCCACGCTTGCGCCCTCAGGCTGCGCAGGGCGAGGGTTTGGGGGCGCGGTACTGACGGGTGTCCAGGCCTCTCCTCGCAGGGTTCCGCGCGTGGAAAGGTGGGCCGGGGCCAGAAGACGCGCTGGAAAGGCGTTTTCTGCCCCCTCCGGGCCTCGGGAATATTTATGGGCTGCCGGTGGGGCAGGCGGGGTGGGGTAGGCTGCCCGGCGGGCGGGAAGCGCTGCGCACTCGGGTCCCCTGCGGTCCCCGGCGGGGGTCGGCGCGTGCGGAAAGCGGCCCCGAGCCCCCAACCTCGGCCCGTCCGCAACGGAAGAGGAGGCGACCGCAGCCTGGAAAAGAAGAGCCCCCAGCTGTTTCCTTCCACCCGGGCGGGCGGGACGGAGAAGGGAGGGAGCCTGGGAGAGACGCAGGTGTGGCGCTCGCCTGTGCTGGCGGGGCGGCAGCCGGGGCGCGGCACCCTCGGAGTCTCGACTCTGCCCACTTCACAGGCAGAAAACTGAGGTGGTCCCATGGCCAGAGCTAAGAAAGGCGGTGCTGATTCCTGGGCCTCCGCTGCTCACGGCGTCCTTCAGGATCCCAGTAGGCCGAGGGCAGCTCACTCTTAGGTGACTACAAGAATCACGGGGACAGTTGTTAAAATGCAGATTTCAGGGCCCCATCTCCCAGAGACGCAGTAGGTCTGAGATGGGACCCAGAAATCAGCTCTTTAAAACAACGAAATAGTCCACATGTTGTGAAGCACTGGTGAAGAGATGCTTTGGAATAGGAAGCTTCTCCCTCGGCCTAGTTAAAGCAGAGAGCAGAGAGCGGGGACTTGGAAGGGAGGGACTTGAACCCTGAAGCCCAGGCTTTCCTGCTGGGTGACTAACTTCTCTGTGCCTTGATTTTATCTTGCCTAAAGTGGAGATAACATTCAGCCCACAAGGTTCTGTAAAATCAAAGAGATCTGAGTAAAAGTGCTTTACTAACTTCACCACCACCATCATTATTATTCACTGTCACTGCCCATCCCCTAGGCAAGGAAAGAAGCCATCCTGAACCTTTGGAGTGATGAGCTCAGATGCCACCACCTCTGCAAAGGCAGCCCTGGTCATTTGGGAGGAAGCCCTCTTTCCTCTGAACTGCACACCACTCCTTCACCCCCATTTGGTGCTCCTTGTATGTGCCCAGGGCTGACTCTGCAGTACCATGTGCCATTTTTTCACCAAAATATGAGCTCTACCTTTGGGGCTCCTCAAAGTCAGCAATTATGTCAGAAGGGCTGCATGGTAGAGACCTGAGTTTAAGTCTCAGGTCTGTCATTTACTGAGAGATCTTGAAACCGCCTTTGCAAAATTATGACTGAGACAGTGAAAGAGATCTAACTTAACTGACTCCATTTTGCTTCTAACCTCCAAGCTGTTCTTGTTCATTCCTAAGCATAGATTGAACTATCTTTGGGAGAAATTTAGTTTATAGTTTATTGTTTAAACAAAGATGGTAACAGACCTTTCCCAAAGCAGATCTCCTTCTTGCCTGGGGACTAGATTGCTTTGGCAGGACTAACATTAGCCACAAGATAAGGAATTATGGTTTAGGAGCCATGCAGCTGGAGGATACAAGATTCTGACCCTCTCTAACCTGCTCTAAGATCAGTGCTTGAGATGTTTCACAGGCCCTGCACTTGACGGATCAGCTGGCACCACCCAGATCAATAAACTGGCTCATCTGATCTTGTGGCCCCCACCCAGGAACTGACTCAGCACAAGAAGACAGCTTCCACTCCCTGTGATTTCATCTCTGACCAATCAGCACTCCTGGCACACTGTCTTCCCCCCACCCACCAAGTTACCCTTCAAAACTCTGCTCCCCAATGCTTGGGGAGACTGATTTGAGTAATAATAAAACTCTGGTCTCCCGCACAGCCAGCTCTGCGTGAATTACTGTTTCTCTATTGCAATTCCCCTGTCTTGAAGAATCGGCTCTGTCCAGGCAGCAGGCAAGGTGAACCCCTTGGGCTGTTACAATCTCAGTAAATGTAAACTGTCCCCGTTATTCTTGGGGCCACCTAAGAGTGAGCTGCCCTTGGCCTACTGTGATGCCAAAGGGCGCCATGAGCAGCGGGGGCCCAGGAATCAGCACCGCCTTTCTTAGCTCTGGCCATGGGACCACCTCAGTTTTCTACCTGTGAAGTGGGCAGGAAGGCTGTGGGATCTTGATCAGTGCATCCACCTCTCCAAACGTCTATCACTTTAGAGTGTAAAGGTTTAAATGGAATAATGTCTATAAAGTACTGTAATGTCTATCACTCAGTTGGCCTAACTTGAATAAAACAAATACAAGCTGGGCAGACTGAGGAAGGCATCGCAAGGAGTGGCTTTTGACCTGGGCTTTTAGAGCCAGGAGTCTTAGCAGGTAAAAAACTTGTGGGGAAGGGCCCCTCTAGACCCTTTTCCATATTCTGGTTACAGTCTCTATTAATGTTTATAACTTTAAACAGAGACTTCCTGCTCTGAAATGTGTTGCTGCTGCCCATTTAAAAATTGAACTAGAATAAAGATAGCAAGTGGAACTCACACTATGGTCTTCCCTGAAACCAACTAAAACAACAGTAAAGGGATTTATCATAATATTGGAAACCAGACACAGCCAGCAAAGAATGATAATTGATTAAATCCTAAAAGGCAATAAAGAAAGTTGAAAATCAGCCCAATTTACACTGTTAAACCCCCAAATGGTTCAGGAGTTGGTTGTACCAGGTACTTCTGGAAAGTGGGTGGGTCGGAGGGGGGCGGGGTGGAGGCTAAAAACAGAAAGATTGCTTGGAAAACAATCAGACTTCCAGATACTCTCTCTCCTGGCAAAATACTAATACTCCAGACAGGATACATAGAATGCTTCAGGCAGGAGATTGGAGGAGGTTTTCTTTTGACTAGCACAAAATAAAAGACATGGAATGGCCCAATCATGTGCACAGCCCCAATCATGTTCAGAGGGTATCAAATCTGTTTTAATGTCTCATTCTTAAATACGAGCAGACAGCAAAGGATGAGTAAGCATTTAAGAAAAGCCTCTAATTAAAAAAGAAGTCAAAAGAATAGGGGGAAAGGAACTTAGAAGATGGCAACTATGCAAAAAGCTGAAGACTTCAAACTATAATTAACATCTTAAGAAATAAGATATTGCTGCAAAAAGCTGAAGACTTAAAAGAAAACTATAATTAATGTCCTAAGAGATAAGATATTGCATCCATAAACAAGAATGGGATGCTACAAAAAAGAACTCTTGGAAATTAAAAATACAATAGCCAAAGATGAAAAAAACTCAAAAGAATGGTTGGAAGATAAATTTGAGAAAATATAGGGAAAAGGAAGAGACAGAAAACAGCAAAGACAAGCTAATTAGAGGGCTAGTGAAGGTGATTAAACACCTAAATGACAGGAATTCTAGAAAGAGGGATTAGAGAAAATGTCTGAGACTGAAATACATGAGTTTCAGATTGAAATAACCCATTGAGGAGTCAGCACAATGCATGAAAATAGATTCACACCAAGACATCAAAATTTTAGAATCTTGATAACAAAGAGAAATCATAAAAGTTTCCAGATAGAAGAACAAATAAGAAGCCTTCATACAAAGGATTAAGAATCAGAATATCATTGGATTTCTCAATAGCAAGATGGGAATTAGGAGACAATAGGGAAATGTCTCCAAAATTCTGAAGAAAGTTATATTTCCATCCCAGAAAGTTATATTTCCACCCAGCCAACTGATGATCAACGGTGAAGAAAGAATATATTTCTAGTCATGTGAATTATCTTTGCATGCTTCCTGAGGAAGCTTCTGGAGGATGTGCTTCAGCAGAAATGAGGGAATTAACCAAGAAAGAGGAAAACATGGCATCCAAGGAAAAGAAAATGTAACAAAGGATAGGGGCAAAGGAATCCCCAGGCCATTCTATTCTATTGTGCAATAGAAGACAATTCATCCTAATGGGACATGGTGGAAGACTCTGGGAGGGACTTCTTCAGGAAGATGAAATCGGTAGACTAGCCAATCAATGCATTTAAACATATTGAAAGGAGATATGCATAACCACAATTGTTATGCAGGAAAGGAAAAATAATTATAGAATACTGCACGGCCCAGTTGTCAATAGCATTTACGTAGCCTAATAATGAAAACATGAATACTATTCCAATCAAACTTGTGATACTAGGAGGAAGTAGGGAGACACAAAATATGCATGTGAGTGTGGAGAGAGTAAGGGGAAAGAGAGAAAGAGAAAGAAACTGAAAAATCAGGAAGTAGTAGTATAAGCAAATAATTTATAGTCAAAAGCAGTAGCGTGTGTCAAGCAGAAAAGTGTGTCTGTGTGTGTGTGTGTGTGTGTGTGTGTGTGTGTTGTGGGAGGGGTGCAGGAGGACTGCTGCTTTCCATTACGAGCCTTACAGACTTTCTAAACTGTATACATGTACAACTAAATGTTTAAATTGCATAACAGCAAGCCCCTAAGTGAGGGCTACTCTTGGCAGGAGGGCCGTTATTTTCAGCAGAAGGCCCAGCTGGACACTGGCCAACTCAGTAAGGCTAGCAGGAGAGGAGCCTTCTGGGGACGCTGGGATGCTAAGTTAGTTGAGTAGGTGCAACACAATTCATTCATCGAGGGAAAATTCAAATGCATGGCTTTGAGGAGCCTTCCATGCTCCCTGCAACCTCATGTGATGCTTCCTTCCCCTTTCCCCTGTATTCCACTCTCATTACTGTGATCACTGTCTAGCTTTGACTGTAGATATTTTGTCTGGTCTCATCTCTCCAACCAGGCTGTGAACTCCCCAAAGATAGTGACTTCAGCCTAGTGACACAGAGAGACTGTTCAATAAAATATTTGCTGAATGCATGAATGGTCAACACCTAGTGAGGGCCAGGCACATATTTATTGAGCATAATAGTACTTAAGACTCACTGAACAGAAAGGGTCTTCTTTCTTAGAATCACCTTGATCTATGTTTGGGTACAAAGCAAGTCCTTGACAAATGTGCATTGCCTTGGTTGAGCAGATGTGGCCTCCTGGATTCCCAGCCTGTTGTGTGATTTTGAACAACTTTCATAGCCTTTCAGAAAGGTGCCAGGGTTTCTCCATTATCAATAGGGAAAAAAAGGGTCAGAGGATGCTTCCTGGGTCTCAGAGCTGTGACTTGAGAATTGAGTGGGGGGTGAGGGGATGGCAATGGTGATGCACAACGTGCACCTGAGGATTCCTAGGTGTCCGGAAGACCTGCCCCTGGGGTGGGTGGGTGGAAGGGAAAAGTAATGGCTGATGAAAAGAGGCTGCAAGAGAGGCCTGAGTGGGAGGAATGTTTCATCCTCCAGCATCTCCCGTCCAAAGCCACTCCTCCTCACTGCCCCTTGGCCCTGGCATCCAGCAGCCAACTCTGCTGAATCTGGAGGGGATGTTTTGGCCAGATTCTTCCTATCTCCTGAGATGGGGTGGAGAGGGTCCCTGGCCCACGTCTGCTTCCCTCTGGTTGGTGTGTCACAGAAGATAATGGCTCCAAGGGCTCCAGCAGCACTACATGGAACATTATTAGATCAGCTAGCCCAGAACATCTCCAAATTCTAGATTTTACCAACTGGTAAAATTTAAATGAAAAGGAGGTGACCAGCGTAAAGTTACCAGCTTTTTTAGTTTGCTAAAAAAAAAAAACAAACAAAAAAAACCTTAAAAAAAAGAACTATCATGATGTTCTGTGGTTCCATGGTGTGTTCACTTAGTGGTAAGGTATCAAGCTGTACATTTAGGAGTGTGATTATTCTGAATACATATTAGACTTTGTGAAAAGTTACTCGAAAAACTATCATGTACTAGGCCGGGCGTGGTAGCTTACGCCTGTAATCCCAGCACTTTGGGAGGCCGAAGTCGGCAGATCAGCCAGAAATTCAAAGTCAGGAGTTCGAGACCAGCCTGGCCAACGTGGTGAAACCCCATCTTTACTAAAACTACAAAAATTAGCCGGGCATGATGGTAGGTGCCTGTAATCCCAGCTACTCAGGAGGCTGAGGCCGGAGAATTGCTTGAGCCCAGGAGGCAGAAGTTGCAGTGAGCTGAGATCACACCACTGCACTCCAGCCTGGGAGACAGAGCAAGGCTCCATCCTCCGTCTCAAAAAAAATTTAAAAAAAGAAAAAAAGAAAAACTATCGTGTACTATTGCACCACTACTTCATGTAAAATAAATTTTTGATGCCCAAGATGGGAAAAGCATAATCTCAATAAAGTCCAGTTGGTCCTTATGAAAAGGCAGTGAACAGTGAACCGTAGGTGAAATTACAATAGTATGCTTTACATGTATGGTAGTAACATTCTAGGGGAGAAAGCCAAAAGGGTCATTTCACAATATCACTCACACATTGGTTTTTGTCAATTGAGGGATTCAGATGCGAAGTGGAATCCTATATCTAGCTTGTTCTTAAGCTTTCTCATAGTTGTGGAGAAAAATCCAGTTTCACTTGGTTACCCTGAGGGAAGTGGAAGCCTCACCCAGTGCAGTTCCACTGAATTTCTAATGTTCTCTGACTTCTGAGAGAGGCTGAGAACAAAGACAGCAGCTGCCAGCCCCTGCTCTCTCTACCACTGGAAAGGCCAGAGGCCAGGTGAGGGGGACTCACAGCCATTGGGTACCCTGATCACCAGGCCCAGAATAGTCAGATCTTTATTTGAAAGGGATGCTGCAGACCAAGAAGACCCTGGCCAGTCCATCTGTAAGCACTTGGGGACTTTCTGTCAGGCTCCCTTTTATGAGAACTGAGGTCCGGAGAGAGGAGGTGATATATTCAAAGACACACAGCAAGTTTAGTGAAGAGCTGGAGCTAGAACCTGGCCTGCCAGCCCTGTGTTCTCCCCATGCACCCTGGCTCAGGAGCTCCTGGTGGCCACCCTCCTTGACCTTGAAAACTGCTCACTGCCATGTTGGAGGTAAACTCTTCAGAGCTCCGGCTCTGGTGGGCAGAGCTAGGCTGGTGCTGGGCTGCAGGGAATCGAGTTACCTAGTTGGAGAGGATCCCTCAGGAGCCAGCCTCTCTCCAGTTGGCAAGAGGACAACTTGGTGAGGCTGGGCTCGTGGAAGATGCCAGAGCTGCTACAATGGAGGGCTTCAACCATCCAACACCTCCTTCAGGGCTGCTGTCACCAAACCCAAGCTGACACCCTGGCTCTGGGCAGAGGCTGGCGGGTGTGGGTGGAGGAGGGAAGGTTGTTAGGAAGGCTCTGCCAGGCGGAGGGAGGGGATTGGCCTCTGCAAAATGGGCCTCTTTCCCGCCTGGAGGGCTTTGCTCACTCTTGCCTCCTCGCTGCTTCTCTCTCCTCATGGACACACCCAGTTTCCTCCGATTGCACAAAGCCTCTTTGATGAATGATGCCATAAAGAGGCTGCTTCAGGGGACCCAGGGTTTGGCCCACTCTTTGGGCCTTCCCCACCCAATCAGTGAAATGGCCAATTGTGAGTATATGAATATACTCAGCTCTGACAGGGAACCTTTCAGCTGAGCACCATGGTTAAGGAGCTCCCAAATGAAGGCATGGGCCCACAGCAGCCCAGGTGGCCCATTCCTACCCTAAGTGGAGGGGTAGGGACCCTTAATTTCTGTAACGCATGTCAGAGACACTCAAAGCAGGAAGAAGTCTGGTCAACCATATGTTCCAGGTACCTTGAAAGTCTCAATATTTGTTGAGTGGGCGAATGAATAAAGTTCAGCTTAAGACTTTTTTTTTTTTTTTGAGACAAGAGTCTCACTCTGTCACCCAGACTGGAGTGCAGTGGTGTGATCTCAGCTCGCTGCAATCTCCACCTCCTGGGTTTAAGCAATTCTCCTGCCTCAACCTCCCGAGTAGCTGGGACCATAGGCACACACCACCACGCCCCGCTAATTTTTGTATTTTTGGTAGAGACTGGGGTTTCACCATGTTGGCCAGGCTGGTCTCGAACTCCTGACCTCAGGTGATCCACCCGCCTCAGCCTCCCAAAGTTCTGGGATTATAGGTGTGAGCCACCGTGCCCGGCCAAGACTATTTTAAAGAAAGATGCCACCGCTGAACAGTAAAATCAAAGACCTCATTTAGCAGCCCTCATCTGACAGAAGAGAAACATGCCCGGTGAAGGGCCCTTCTTACTGACATTTCCAAGTAACACAAGGGACCAGGCAGGCGTCCCAAGCCAGGTGTCTGATGGCTGCTCTTCTGCTGGGTGAGAGTGCCCCAGCACCCTACTCCAGGGCCTGGGCTCACTACTCCATAAGCAGCCCCACTGCTTGCCAGCAGATCTGCAGCTTCCGCAGACACTTCCAGCTTTCAGTTCCTTGAACATTCCCGTCATTCCTTGGGCAAACCCACTCTACTCCACATTTCTTTGAACTTCCCCGACTTCCCTGACCCTCTGCGACTAGCTGTGTGACCTTGGGCAAGTTGCTCAACTTCTGTAAGCTTGAGCCTCCACATCATGAAAGCGAGAGAAGCATTACTGACCCCGAAGGGTTGCTGTGAGGCCCACAGGTCCAGCTGAGAAAGTGCATGATAAAGTCAACATGATGGGACCTTCACTCTGTGCCAGACACGTGCAAGACAGGGTTATGTCCTGCACAAATCAGTGTAGGGGTTAAGCACAGATTAGATTCACAGGTGGGGCCAACCTGAGTTAGAATTCTAGCCCTACCACTGACTCACTGTGTAACCCTGGGTGAGTCCCCTTATCCTTTCTAGGACCCTCTTTTCTTATCTGTAAAATGGAGACAATAATACCTACTGTTGCTTAAAGGATGAAAAGGGAACCCCATAAATGAAGTGCCCTGCCCAATGTTCAGCATACAGCAGGTGCTCAGTGAAGGGCCACCTCCACATACCTCCTTCTCCATGAAGTCCCCAGCAGGCTGGTCCTGCAGGTCCCCCAGTGACCTAGAGTCCCAAGTGTGAGCACTGGCCCCTGCTGCTTCGTAAGTCCTCTGCCCAAAGCTGTGGAGTCCTACTTGGGTCTAACTGGGAACACCAAAGTAAAGAGGAATGAGGAGGCCCCAGGATGGAGAGTTTGGAGTGGGGCTGCTGTGTAGGATGGCAGCCAGCAGGCCTGGCCGTGAACCCCAGGGCCACCACCTTTTTAAATCAGATCCTTCCCTCCAAGCAAGCAAGCAAGCTGGCTCTGGCAGAGGCCCTGGCCAAGCACAGCAGAACCTTTGTGAGCTCTTGACTCTCCCCCTGCCTCCCCCTTCATCCTTGTCGTCGCCTGCAGGGAGCCCTGGGGGTGGGGCTCTGGGCAGGGGAGCAGCTTGTAGGCTGCTGGCTTAGCCTGATGTTAAAGGCCTGAGGGGCTGGTCTCACCCTCGAGCCACATCTCCCTCCAGCCCCCTCCTCCTCTCCCAGGCTGCTGCTTGGTCTTTGCAGGCATAGTTGTCTCTCCCTTTGATGCTCTGGAGAGGTAGAACTGAAATGGAGGCTGGGGCTGTGGAAGGGCAGGGAGAGGTCTTCATTCCAAGAGATGCCAGCCTTGTCCTCACTCCCTTTGCTGTTCGTGGAGCGGAGCAATGCTTCACCTCTGCCCTGGCCAATTCTAAACCCTCAGACCCAAGTTTAAGTCTGCTGGCAGGGTAGCTTCAGCCCTGAGAGGTACTTTGCTCCTCCATACAAAGAGGTGAAACTCTCTAGACCCTCACAGGGCAGCTTTCTGTGCACCTCAGAGACTCGACGAGACTCCTGGGACTCCTGTCCTTGCCTTTCATGCGTGGCCATACCAGATGCTTCATCAGCACTCAGTAGAGCTTAGGCTCCAAGAACCTGCACTCTGAAACCTCTGTCTCTCCAAGGTCTAACCTTGTAAGAGTTACTGCTCAGAATCCTCCCACTGCAGCCCGGACCCCTGGGTAGTCCCTCTTCATTCTTCAGGTCTGGCTGGGGAGGTGTCCCTGTAACACCTGTGCTGAGTACTGCCCTGCTCACCCATCACTGCCATGATGGTGGAGCCTCCGCCCGCCTCACTCACCACTGGACTCCAGTGCCTGGGACAGGGCTGGGAACGAGGTAGGGGATGCAGAAACAAGTATTGCCTGCCTGGCCCAGGTCCCCCATCCCCTTCGCTGTCAGCACCTGAACCCACCTTCCCTTCACTGACAAGGTGAGCATTATTACATGAAAAAAAAAAGTCAAGTAACAAATGGAGAAAACATTTGGATGCAAGACAGACAAAATGCTAATTCCCCCTTGTTTTTGTAAGGCAACAAGAAAAATACTTTTGCTCATATTTTTTGTTTTTTTGGAGACAGGGTCTCACTCTGTTGCTCAGGCTGGAGTGCAGTGGCATGATCACAGTTCATTGCAGCCTCAACCTCCCAGGCTTAGGTGATCCTCCCACCTCAGCCTCCTGTGTAGCCAGGACCACAGGCATGCACCATCATGCCTGGCTAATTTTTTTTTTTTTTTTTTTTTTTTTGAGACAGAGTCTCGCTCTGTTGGCCAGGCTGGAGTGCAGTGCTGCCATCTCGGCTCACTGCAAGCTCTGCTTCCTGGGTTCACGCCATTCTCCTGCCTCAGCCTCCCGAGTAGCTGGGACTACAGGCTCCCACCACCACGCCCGGCTAATTTTTTGTATTTTTAGCAGAGACAGGGTTTCACTGTGTTAGCCAGGATGGTCTCAATCTCCTGGCCTCGTGATCCACCTGCCTCGGCCTCCCAAAGTGCTGGGATTACAGGTGTGAGCCACCGCACCCAGCCATGCCTGGCTAATTTTTAAACTTTTTGTAGAGACAGGATCTCTCTGTGTTGCCCAGGCTTATCTTGAACTTCTGGGCTCAAGTGATCCACCCACCTTGGCCTCCCAAAGTGCTGGGTTTACAGGTATGAGCCGCCACACCTGGCCCATATTCTTTATCAATTGAAAAAAAAAATTTACAGAAAAGAGGAAACACACACATTATATATATATACTCACACATATATATATATATATATATAATTTTTTTTTGAGACAGGGTCTCACTTTGTCACCCAGGCTGGAGTGCAGTGGAACAATCATGACTAATTGAAGCTTTGACTTTCCAGATTCAAGCGATCCTCCTGCCTCAGCCTCCCTAGTAGCTGGGACTACAGGCATGTGCTACCACACCAGGTAGTTATTTTATTTTATTTTTGAGATGGAGTTTCGCTCTTGTCATTCAGGCTGGAGTGCAGTGACACAATCTCAGCTCACTGAAACCTCTGCCTCCTGGGTTCAAGTGATTCTCCTGCCTCAGCCTCCTAAATTGCTGGGATTACAGGTGCCCACCACTACACCTGGCTAATTTTTGTATTTTTAGTGGGGACGGAGTTTTGCCATGTTGGCCAGGCTGGTCTTGAACTCCTGACCTCAAGTGATCCTCCTGCCTCTGCCTCCCAAAATGCTGGGATTACAAGCGTGAGCCATCACACCCCGCCTGGGTAGTAGCTTTAGTAGAGATGGCATTCTCACCATGTTACCCAGCTGGTCTTGAACTCCTGGGCTCAAGTTATCCTCCTGTCTCAGCCTCCTAAATTGCTGGGATTACAAGTGTGAGCCACCACACATGGCCCAACACTTTTATGTGTTCAAAAAGATGCTTACTTAACTTCACTTATAATAAAAGAAAAACTAACTAAAATTGGTGAAATGTGCTTTTTGAGCTATGTCTCTCAGATTGGCTTAGATCAAATGGGCTATTTATGAGAGATCTACTTACATGTTTGCAGTAATGGGGAAAGATATGTGTTGCAGCATTGTTTAAAGCAGAAGTCAGCAACCTTTTTCTGTAAAGGATAGACAGTAACCATTTTAGGCTTGAGGACTATAGTCTCTTGAACTCCTGGGCTCAAGTGATCTGCCTGTCTCAGCCTCCCAAAGTGCCGGAATTACAGGCGTGAGCCACCATACCCAGACTATATGGTCTCATTGTAGCTAATCCACAATGCTGCTGCAGCTCAAAAGCAGTCACAAACAAACGTAAACGGATGGGTATGCCTGTGTTCCAATAAAATCTTATTTACGAATGTTGAAACTTAAATTTCGTATACTTTTCATGTGCCACAAAATATTATTTTTTCAAAATCATTTATCGGCTGGTTGTGGTGGCTTATGCCTATAATCCCAGCACTTTGGGAGGCTGAGGCAGGAGGATCACTTGAGGCCACGAGTTTGAGACCAGCCTGGCCAACATGGTGGAACCCCGTCTATACCAAAAATACAAAACTTAACTGGGTTTGGTGGCACATGCCTGTAGTCCCACCTACTCGGGAGGCTGAGGCACGATAATCACTTGAACCTGGGAAGTGGAGGTTGCAGTGAGCTGAGATTGTGCCACTATACTCCAGCCTGGGCAACAGAACCAGACTGTCTTAAACAAACAAACAAACAAACAAAAAGCCCATTTATAAACATAAAAAGTTCATAGCTTAAGGTACATAAAAAACAAGAGCTGAGCTGGACTTGGTCAGGAATCCATAGATTGCCAACCCTGGTTTAGATTAACAGAAGACTAGAAACTATCTCAATGCCCCTCACTGGAAGAATGGCTAAACGCACTATGATATATCCTTAGGACCCCTGGATAGTTCCTCCTCATTCCTCAGGTCCAGCCAAACGAGGTGTCCCCATGACACCATTGCTGAACACTGCCTTGCACCTAAGCCCTTAAAATACCTGCAGTAGAGATGTGTTTATCAGCTGCCTCCACCTGCATTTTGAAAAGAAAACACACCCATACATCCTTGTGTAGCCTGGAACTTGGGAGGATACAGAAGGCAGACAAATGACCACCTTTGGAGAAGGAAACTGGAGACTGAGGGAGCCAAGGGTGAGAGGAAAATGCTTCAAAGTGTACCCTAGTGCACTGTTTGGATTATATATATACCATAAGCCCATGTTAGCTTTTTCAAAAAACAGTCAATCAGCTGGGCACGGTGGCTCACACCTGTAATCCCAGCACTTTGGGAAGCCAAGGCAGGCAGATCACCTGAGGTCAGGAGTTTGAGACCAGCCTGGCCTACATGGCCAAATCCCGTCTCTACTAAAAATACAAAAATTAGCCAGGTGTGGCGGCACGCTACTCGGAAGGCTGAGGCAGGGGAATTGGCTGAACCTGGGAGGTAAATGTTGCAGTGAGCCGAGTTCGTGCTACTGCACTCCAGCCTAGGCAACAGGGTAAGGCTCTGTCTCAAACAAACAAACAAACAGTCAATTCCCCACTCCCCCAAATAAAGATGTTCCACGACACAAAAGGATTTTTGGCGAAATAAGTTTGGTACATGCAGGGTTAAGTGATGTTCAAGTGCCTTTGCTGCAAAGGTTTGGGGTGGGGTGGCCTTTAACATGCTGCTGGGTCTGGTGAACCCATCTGAGGCCTGGTGCTCTCTACACTTGCTGCTGGGACCATTTTTCCAGACCATCTGATGTGGTTTGGCTCTGTCCCCACCCAAATCTCATGCTGAATTGTAATCCCCAGCATTGGAGGAGGGGCCTAGTGGGAGGTGATTGAATCATGGGGGTGGTGGTTGTGAACAAAATGCTGATAGTGATATGGACAATGAAGTCCAGGCTAAAGAGGTCTCAGATGGAGATGAGAAACTTATTGGGAACTGGTGTAAACGTCACTCTTGCTATGCTTTAGCAAACAGACTGGCAGCATTGTGCCCCTGTGCTCTAGGGATCTCTTGAACTTTGAACTTGAGAGAGATGATTTAGGGTATCTGGTGGAAGAAATTTCTAAGCAGCAAAGCATTCATGATGTGGCCTCACTGCTTCTAAAAGCCTACACTCACCTGCATAAACAAATAAATGACTTGAAATTGGAACTTATATTTAAAAGGGAAGCAAAGCACAAAGATGTGGACAATTTGCAGCCTGGCCATGTGGTAGAAAAGGAAAACACATTTTCGGGGAAGGAATTCAAGCTGGCTTCAGAAATTTGCATAAGAGGAGCTTTACTTATTAAATACTTAATTACATTAAAGCGTGTTAATAGCCAAGGCAATGGGGAAAATGCCTCCATGGCATTGCAGAGATCTTTGCAGCAGCCCTTCCCATCACAGGCCTGGAGGCCTAGGAGGGAAGAATGGTTTCACTGGCTAGGCCCAGGGCCCTGCTGTCCTGCGCAACCTTGGGACACTACTCCCTGCGTCCCAGCCATGGCTAATGGAGGCCAAGCTATATCTCAGGCTACTGTTCAAAAAGTGCAAGCAAGTCTTGGCAGCTTCCTGTGGGTCCACAGAGAGCAAGAGTTGAGGCTTGGGAGCCTCCACCTAGATTTCAGAGGATGTACGAAAACACCTGGATGTCCAGGCAGAAGTCTGCTGCAGGGGCAGAGCCCTCATGGATAACCTGTACTAGGGCACTGTGGAGGAGAAATGTGGGGTTGGAGCCCCCACACAGAGTCTCCACTGGGGCACTGCCTAGTGGAGCTGTGGGAAGACAGCCACCATCCTCCAGATGGCAGAATGGTAGGTCCATCAACAGCTCGCACCCTGTACCTGGAAAAGCCACAGGCACTCAACGCCAGACCATGAAAGCAGCCAAGGGGTCTATATCCTGCAGAGCCACAGGGGTGGAGCTGCCCAGGACTTTGGGAGCCCACTTCTTGCATCCATGTGGCCTGAATATGAGATATGGAATCTTAAGAGATTATTTTGGAACTTTGAGATTTAATGACTGCTCTGCTGGATTTTGGACTTGCATGGGCCTGTAGCCTCTTTGTTTTTGCCAATTTCTCCCTTTTGGAATGGTAGCATTTACCCAATGCCTATACCCACACTGTATCTTAGAAGTAACTAACTTGCTTCTGATTTTATAGGCTCATAGGTGAAAGGGATTTGCCTTGTCTCAGATGAGAATTTGGACTGTGGACTTTTGAGTTAAAACTTAGGGAACTATTGAGAAGGAATGATTGTGTTTTGAAGTGTGAGGACATGAGATTTGGGAGGGGCCAGGGGTGGAATGATAGTTTGGCTCTGTGTCTCCACCCAGATCTCATGTTGAATTGTAATCCACAGTATTGGAGGGGAAGCCTGGTGGGAGGTGACTGAATCATGGGGGTGGTTTCTAATGATTTAGGCACATCCCCCAGTGCTGTCTTGTGACAGAATTCTCATGAGATCTGGTTGTTTGAAAGTGCATAGCACCTCCCCCTTTCCTCTCTCTCTTCCTCCTGCTCCAGCCATGTAAGATGTGCCTACTTCCTCTTTGCCTTCCACCATGATTGTAAGTTTCCTAAGGCCTCCCAGCCATGCTTCCTGTACAGCATGTGGAACCACGAGCTGATTAAACCACTTTTCTTTATAAATTACCCAGTCTGAGGTAGTTCTTTATAGCAATGCAAGAATAGACTAACACAGCATCCCTGAGGACTAGTATTCTGTGGATTAGATGTTAGGGATCACCACCTCCAGGAGCAAGTACAAATGCCCTCACCTTCCTGTTCTCACACACACACACACACACACACACACACACACACACATACACACACACCCCTCCCAGCTTTTCCTGAAGTGCATTCCTCAGGCCACTGATCTGAGATTCTTCATGGTCAAACATTCTTGGGAAACACTGCCCTGTCAAAGTAAATGACAAATGATCACCAACATTTCTCCTAGACTTTAATACTTCTCTGCCTTAGCTCCCACCATTCTTTCCATCAGGACTGCTTTTGTTTTAACTCGTTTCTCTCTGCCAAAGTTCTATGTCATCTGTCAAGGGTTGAATCTCATGCTTTTTGCACCATGATGAAGGCTTCTTGGATCCTAGCAAAGTGCTTGAGGTGCCTGACGGGTGTCCCCACTCATTGAAAGAAATAAATTACTGAGTGCAATAGGGGAACGACTGAAAGGAGGGAGGAGGAAGTGATAGGTGGATGGGGAAGTGGAGAATTAGATCATTGGGAGTGATTGTGACTGGGTTAATGAGTGGTGGCATGCAGTAGTTTGCTATTCCTGTCCACAATTCTACTCACTGTGGGTGGTTTAGGCAGGAGCTTGAGCTCTACAGGTTGGACTGGGGTTCCCACAGTAGCCTGTTGGTGGCTCTTGGGCAGCCCCCAGAAACAGCTGAAAGTTCCCTCTCCTCAGCCTTCCCCTCGGTCTCTCACTCTTTTTTGAGCCCCACCACTGGAACACTGCCAACCACTGGACAGTGATCTAGGAGTGCCTTGCTGCATTGCCTGTTCTTGTCCTTTAGACCATCCCCACAGGCACTCCAGAGGAGAGGGCACCTGAATTAGTTTGACCAGAGAACCTCGTAGGGCTCTGTGGAAACTGGGCTGTACTCACTTCCCACTCAGATTCTGCAGCTCACTGGACACCCCTACACTGCCCCTCTCAGGAGCCATAGGAGGGTGGACCTCGAAAAGGACCCAAAATGGGGAGGCCTATTGACCTGCTTATCCTTATTTTTTATTTATTTTTATTTTTTGAGACAGGGTCTCACTGTCACCCAGGCTGGAGAGCAGTGGCACAATCATGGCTCACCACAACCTGGACCTCCTGGGCTCAGGTGGTCCTCCCACCTCAGCCTCCCTAGTAGCTGGGACCACACAAGTGCACCACCATGCCTAGGTAATTAAAAAAAAAAAAAATTTAATGGAGACAAGGTCTCACCATGTTGCCCAGGCTGGTCTCAAACTGCTGGGCTCAAGCGATCAGCCTACCTCAACCTCCCAAAGTACTGGGATTACAGGTATGAGCCACAGCACCTGGCCTGACCTACTTATCCTTATAAGCAGTTTCCTCTGGAACCGTCACATCAGCAAATTGTCTAACCTCTTTGAACCTCATTTCCTCCTAACTCTACAATGGGTCTATCTATCTCACAGGCTAGTTTTAAGTTAAAGTAGATTAAAGTGCCTGGCCTATAGTAGGTCCCTAGCAGCTGTTACTTTCCTCCTTTTCCCCAGTCCTGATTCTGAGCTGCTAGACAGAGACTGTTTTTTAGTTTTCCATCATGTGGTGTCAGGACACTGAATGCAGGATAAGTTGGGATGATGGGAGGGGGCAGCTGTGGCCCAGTCCATGTCAAATACAGGTGTGCAAATTTTAAAAGAAGCCTCACTGCACCTCCGCCCGCCCCCCTCTGCCCACTCCAGGGAAGGCTTTCCTGAGCCTTTCCCCTTCAAGGATTGCTTTTATTGTGCCATCTTGTAACTAGCCGGTTTTCTCATCAGTCTCCCACTCACTCCCACCCACCTCCCACAGATATGAACTTCCCTCAGATCAAGTGTCAGGGATGACTCAGGTCTGTCAAGCCACTCAGGGCTTGGCACAGAGCAGCATCACCAAATAGAATAGTGAGAAGGACGGTTCTCTACAGTTGTCACTGAAGGTCCCTAAGAACAGTTTTACTGGCTGGGAACAGTGGCTCACGCCTGTAATCCTAGCACTTTGGGAGGCCGAGGCGGGCGGATCACCTGAGGTCAAGAGTTCAAAATCAGCCTGGCCAACATGGCAAAACCCCGTCTCTACTAAAAGTACAAAAATTAGCTGGGTATGGTGGCGGGTGTCTGTAGTCCCAGCTACTCAGGAGGCTGAGGCAGGAGAATCGCTTGAACCTGGGAGGCGGATGTTGCAGTGAGCCGAGATCGCGCCACTGCACTCCAACCTGGTGACAAAGCGAGACTCCGGCCACCACCCCAAAAAATCAGTTTTACTTGCTGTTGAGAGGTGCAGAGCTCTTGCAAGAGTGAGTGGGCACTGGGAGCCGAGACAAGGAGAGGAGATGATGTGGTGAGAGATGGGGTGGACAGAGCTCAATGAGGAACAAACTACTTTGTGATTTCCCCTTGTATCATTCATTAAACTCAACAAGTATTAAGTGCCTAGTGTTTGCCAAAATATTTGCATGCTCTGGCTTGGGGTGCTGCAGTGTGTTGGTTAACAGTGATGTGGATCTTGCTCTATGCATTCTGGACAAGTTACTCAGCGTCTCTGAGCCTCAGTGATATCAACAATACGGCCATAATACCCAATGTTTCACGAGGTGCTTCTGAGACACAACTTAAAAAAAATTTTTTTTTTAGAGACAAGGTCTCGCTTTGTTGGCCAGGCTGGTCTCGAACTCCTGGCCTCAAACAATCCTCCCACCTCAGCCTCCCAAAGTGCTGGGATTACAGGCATGAGCCACCACACCCCGCCAACACAACTTTATTTATGTAAACTGACAGACACAGTCCCTGCTAGATAATTGTTCCCTATTAAAGATAATAAAAATCCTCACTCAGTTCTGTGTGGTTAGAGCAAGGGCTCCAGTAGGCCTTAGAGTTCAGGCCAGCAATCTAGTTCCTTCGTCCAAGAGCTCAGAAAACTGGGGCCAGAGAAGACAGAGGTGGAGCAGGAAGAGATCCCCGGCCAAGGGCTTATAGGGCACTCTCTTTCCATCTATGCTGTTGTTTTTCCCAGAGTTGAGTTTGCAGAGCAGGCGTGTATGCTGGTTTGCCAAGCGCTCCTTTGGGGAAAGTGGTATGTGAAGCTGGGGCACAGTTTGCACATAACAGAGCAATAAAGGCGACTTCCTGGACTCACAGCTGAGGATGCACTTAAGGACTGGGCCTGCAACGTGCTGCTCTGAGCACCTCCTCTCTCTGGCTGTCCCTTCTGCTGAGTTACAGCCTGGCCCGGGAGAGTTTATTGCTTCGCCCCAGAACATTCTCTTACTGGATAGAGTTTGAGGCAATAATAATGATACAAGTGTATCTGTAAGATTTTCCACTGTTTCCCTAGTGCTATCATATTCTTGATTTCATTTGATCCCCAAAACGTGTTTTGTTGTTGTTGTTTTTTGTTTTGTTTTGTTTTTTTGGTTTTTTTTACAGCTGGAGAAACTTTGGCTCACGGAGATAAGTATCTTATCTGAAGTCTTGGTACTGATCACCAGGTAGTTTCACCAAGTCTAGTGCTCACTGAGTACTTGAAATAAGAGTTGACACTGAGTGCCTCCTGGATGCCAGCCTCTGCTTGAAATGCTCCACCTGCAGTAGGTCCTAGTAATCCACACAGCCACTGTATGTGGAAGACAGTTATTATTCCTTTCCCAGATGAAGATGCTGAAGGACAGAAGTGAAGCAACTGACCCAAGGATACACAGCTAGAGATGGCAGAGCTGGGGTTCAAATCAAGGCAGTTAGGCTCCACAATCTATGTTCTTCATCTCAATGTCAGGGTTTCCTAAACTTAATGGGAATTTTGGGCCAGAAGATCCTTGTTGTGGGGCTGTCTGTGGGATGCCTGGCAGCACCCCTGGCCTCTACTCACTAGAAGCCAGTACCACTTCCTTGCACCATGGTTGTGACAATCAAAAATGCCTCCAGGTATTGCCGAATGTCACTAGGGGGTGGGGGTGGCGCAAAATGGCCCCCAGTTGAGAACCGTTGGTCTGTGTTATGCTATTCTAAAAATGACAACATATAGTTATTCAATGGCAACCCATAATTTGACAAAATATGTTCCTGGAGACCTCTTCCCAAAATGAACCAACATTCAAACTCAAACAACCTTAACTGCTCACCTCCTATGCCCAATTTATAGACCATTTAAAAAATGCATTGATGCCTAGAGAAATCAAGTGACTTGCCCAGAATAACAAAGCTAGTATGTGACAGAACAGAAACTTGAACATTGGTTCCAAAGTCCACATGACTTTTTTTGGTAGTATTCATTCTGAAGTGAGATAACTGTATTTTTTCAGTTCTAAGACACATTTTATCCCCACAATTTAATGGTTTTGAAATTGAGATGCAACATAAAACTAGTGTATGTTTATAGTTGAAATATTTTTTATTCCCCTAAAAGCTATTATGTAATTAAAAATGTGTCTCCACCAATAGCCTCTTAGAATTGAGACTCACGGGCTTGAGCTGTGAGAGTGGAGGATGCTGATGGAGTCAGATGGAAGGAAAGAGACACAGCAGTAGCCCTCCTGTTCTGATAGGACACTGGGCCTCTGCCCTAGCCATCCACACCAGTTCTGCATCCTTACCTGCTGACCTATCCAGTCTTTGTGACCTAGTTCACACCACACTCCTCCAAGAAGCTTTTCCAGGTCCCTTGGCACATATCTCACCCTGTTCTAATTTCGTCTAGAAACCTTTTTTCTGTCAGAGCATTTTAGTAACAATATTGTATATAGCCGATTAAATGCTTTCTCCTTCATCATGAGATATTTTAGCATCCTTGCTTTACAGATGAGGAGACAGGCCCAGAGAGGGGTGGCAATCTGCCCAACATCTCTCTCAAGGTCAGTGGAAGGGTGGGGAAGATAAGTGAGTCTCTGAGTTCTTCACACCAATATTTCATACTTGTTGTGGGATAGTTAACCACAATCAGCTGGTGAGCAGTCGGGTTAGCCAGACTTTTCCTTAGAGAAAGTGGCATTCCAGGATGTGATGAGGTTTGCCCATAGACTACGCAATAAAAACTGTAATACATGAGCTCAGAGAGGTGAAGTGGTTTACCCAAGGCCTCACCACTTCAAAGTGACAGCATTTAGATGGGGTGTCCCGACACCCTCCTTGTTGCTTTCTCTGGTTCCTTGCTGCTGTTTTGTCCAACCCTGACCCTTTGCTCACTCTGATGCTTCCAGGTCCCGGCCACACTTGTCTCCACTTCCTCCAGCAGGAAAGGGACAACAGCCTCTTCTAGGCCCATGTCTCTGCTCTTATTGATGTCACAGGGGCTGTGGCTCCTCCAGCACCTCCCACCAATGCTCCCTTCAAGAGCCAGATTCAAATCCCTCCACCCACCACAGTGACATACACAGGACCCTATGCACCAGACGCCAAATCAGAAAGCCACAGAGCTGGCCAGGCACGGTGTCTCATGCCTGTAATCCCAGCACTTAAAGAGGCTGAGGTGGGTGGATCCTTTGAGTTCAGGAGTTCAAGACCAGCCTGGACAACATGGCAAAACCTTATCTCTACAAAAAATACAAAAATTAGCAGGGAGTGATGGCTTACATGTTTTGTCCCAGCAACTAGAGAGGCTGGGTGGGAGGATCGTTTGAGCCCAGAAGGTGGAAGCTGCAGTGAGCCATGATCATATCACTATACTCCAGTCTGGGTGACAGAGTGAGACCCTGTCTCAAAAACAAAAAACAAACAAGAAAGCAAGCAAGCACGCCACAGAGCTGGAGGAAAAGAGACATAAACTCCATCCTAGCAGTGCTGCATTTTGGCAAGCCACTTGGGGATGACACTGCCATCTTATAGGCTGTTACAAGGACTGAAATGACCAGACGTCTGTGCAAACTCTTGGTGCACCTTCGAGTGCTGTGGGATTGAGGCTGGCTGTGTGGTGTAGTGCAAAGAGCACTGCCTCTGGCTTTGGGCAGACACGGACCTCAGGCAAATGATCCTGAAATTCAGTTCTCCCATGGGAATAATACATCAGCCTCATCAAATTGTGGGTCCACAGTGCCTGGCATACAGGAGGCACACAATAAATATTATATTCCTTCCTAAGTGTAAGCGTCATTATATGAAGCACAGCAGAATCAATCCTTTAATTCTATTATTTAAGCACATGGATAAATCTCATGCTATGGGTAGGGAATTTAACTTCAGATGAGCACTAAGATTGCTAATGATTTTAAGGCACAAGCATTTAGTCATCTATCTTTCAAGGAGACTACGCTGGAAAAAGAATTGCAGTCCAGAAGAAGATGGCACTATGTATGGAGGGTGATGTAAAAATGCGCATCTCTTCATCCACACTGTTTCAAGTTGGCTCCCCTTCTGTATAAAAAGGCAAGAGCTGAGACACAAGCAGGTTCTAAAGAGGGCAACGAAAATTATATGGGTTGTGGTTTGAGAAGGGAAAGAAGAGAAGAAAAAATAAGGCAGAAATGATTTCACTTGGAAAGGAAGGGGTAAAACAGGTGATAAATAGGAGGGTATTATATGGCAGCAGAGGGTGGTGAGTCGCATGCCAAAGTTGTTATTGTGGCAGGGGCCTGGGGGACCAAAGGGATCATGTCTCTAGACTTGGGGCGCATTGGAAGAAAGACTATACATATCACAGATGTTATTAATTACGATTAACAGTGGCCAGTGTGAGGTTTGCTTTTTGATTTTTTGTTTTGTTTTGTTTTGTTTTTTGACAGTTTCGCTCTTGTTACCCAGGCTCTAGTGCAGTGGCATGATCTCGGCTGACTGCAACCTCCGCCTCCCGGATTCAAGCGATTCTCCTGCCTCAGTTTCCTGAGTAGATGGGATTACAGGTGCCTGCCTATCATGCCCGGCTAATTTTTGTATTTTTAGTAGAGACGAGGTCACCATGTTGGCCAGGTTGGTCTCAAACTCCTGACCTCAGGTGATCTGCCTGCCTCAGCCTCCCAAAGTGCTGGGATTACAGGCGTGAGCCACTGTGCCCGGTCTCTTCTCTCACTTTCTAAACATGCCCAGAAACTACAGGCTGTACTCTGCCATATGCATCTCACCTGCGAAGGGCACTGTTTCTATGACCAGGTCACATGAGCAGGGCCAACTCCTGAGCAGGGCTTCCTAGGTTTTCATGGATTGGCCCCCTAAATCCCTTTCTATCCTCACTTTGGTTGCTTTCCTCCCCTCCAATCCTCTAGCCAATCTGAATTTCCCATTGGCCCTAGAACCCACTATTTGTTCAACAAGTATGGAGCAACTATTACATGCCAGGTCCTGTTTTACACATTTGGAGTACAACCAGTAAACAGGACAAAGTCCCAGCCCTTAACTTATATACTAGTGTGAGAAGACCCATTATTTCCAGGAAAGGTAGCCTAGTTTTGAAAGGGTAGTCTGAGAAAACTTCTCAGTGGAGAATATTTAAGCAAAGACCTGAATGGTACAAAAAATGAGCTAGGAGCTAGCTGGGTCAACAGCTTTCAAGGCACATCAAGTGTAAAGGCCTTGAACAAGCTTCTCTTAATGAGCTTGGTGAGTAGATGAAACCAAAAGACCACCATTAATAGCTGGGCAGAATGAAGAAGGTCCAGAGGTTGGCATAGACCAGCTCACATAGGGCCTTAAGAGTCATGGTCAGGAGCTTCGATTCTGGTCTAAGTGTGGGGGTCTGAGAAAAGGAGGTCCAAGCAATCACTCTGCCTGTTGTGTGGAAAATAACCTTGTAGGGAACGATAAAGTGACAGATGATGATGGTTTGGACTAGGCAGGTAACAGGAGAGGGGGTGAGAACTAACTAAGGGCCAGATATAGGGGTACACTGGTTATAGGACACTTGAGCTGGGCCCTGAAGAATTAGCAGTCTAAGTTTGCCAACAGGGTCAATATCTCATCTTTGCAGCCAAAACACCTAGCATAATACCTGGCATGATGTGTGTTAAATGGAACTGGAAAAGTAGTAACAAATATTCTGGAAGAAAAATGTTTTCATGAAGTAATCTTGAATTTTCTATTTCAGAATGCTATTTAATCTTTTTCAAGATGGCTATATATATAATAGAAAATTTGAAAAATTCAAATGTCAAAGACGGGAAGTTATAATTCCTCATAGTCCCACCGCCTGGAGACAAACTGGTATTTTGGTGTACTTTCCCCCTAGTCTTTCCATACTCATTTGTAAAAAGGTGGGTATTTCCTCTTTGAGGAGCAGCCTAGTCTACCAGAATCAGTTGGTTAGGGTCTGAATGCCACTGAGTGGTTTTGGACAAGCCATTTGCTCTCTGGTCTATCCCCAAAATGGGGATAGTAACATCTGATTATTGTGACCTAAATGACTGATACAAAGTACCTAAAACGATGCTTGGTACATAGTAAGTGCTCAATATATAGCAGCTGCTATTAATAAAAGGAAGTCCAAATTCCACAAACCCAATTATAAAGAAAGCTTTCCACATCTCTTTTAGGAAACAGAGGCTTTGCAAATCTACAATCTAATCACATGTACTCTTCTAAAGAAAAACAGTCATACCAAGAATAGGAATTTGCCAAAAAAGATGTAAGCAATACCAAATATTTTTAAAACCAAATTTTACGGTAACAGAAAACAGAAATGGTGCCAAGAACCGCAGACCCTGGCCTGTTTAATAAATCTCTCTCCTATAAAGCTGACATACCATTTAAACTAATAACAGTTTAAAGGGCAGACACTGCTCACCTGCCAAGAAGTGATTCTTTCAGGTTTTCCATCTTGAGTCACATCTGTGTGGTGTGACAGAGCACAGCACTGAGTGAGGACACTTCTGCTCACCCCCAGCTTCTGCCATCACCAAGCAGTGCGATCCTGAGCAAGCCGTCCTCTCCGGTATTCTGTCAAATGAGTTGCCTACAAAGTTTCCACAACTCCTTCCAGCTCTAAAACTCTACCACCATGAAGAATTTACAGTTCAACGTGTGTAATACTGGTGTGAGGAAGACGTATTACTTATATATCAGGTACCTTAACAACCTGAAATAGCATGCTGAATATCACAGTTGTTTTTTTTGTGGGGGGTGGGGGTGGGCAGAGGATGAATCACACATTATATGGGTATACTTGTAATACTAAGATAAAAGCTACATTTTCACTGAGAAGTGAGAGACTAACCTAGTATTTGGGGTCACAAAGTTGCACAGCACACACCATTTTCAAAGGTCCAACTACTGTTAGCAAATGCCAGTTTCTCAGTGGCTTCAAACATATTTCAACTGGACCTATACTGGCAATGATGGTGGTGAATTTGGCTTAGTTTTATATACCATCATCACTCATTAACTTAATGAGGTAATATATGGGGAAACAAATATTGCTGTTTTTATAGGTTTCTGCAAAGGCTGTTGCCTACCTCTTTGACCTCCTATATTCAATGCTGTCTTTCTGCAAAGGCTGTTGCCTACCTCTTTGACTTCCTATATTCAATGCTGTCTAGTACTCTGAGCTGCAAACTGGGAGACACCTCAGAGCCACACAGGTTCTCACAGCTTTCATCCAGTGGCAGAGCCGGGCAAACCTGGAAGCACAAGTAAGGACCCCCCGACCCAGATTTCAGGGATGAGGAAGCCCTTAGGGGAAAACTGGCATCTAGACTAAGGCCTGTGAGGGTGACGACACACTACACATGCTGCACTCTGTTGATCCAGGGCATTGCCTCTGGTCAGGGTACTCTCCACTGTACTCCCCTCACACCGAGTTTACCTCTAACTATGGTGAACAAAAGTGGTGCGCTCTAGACAGTCTGTTTTATCTGTTTTCTGGCATAACTATTAATAGTGCCCCCTTACATGCTTGAAAGTGCTTTGGTTAGGACCATCAATTATAGGGTTACCCTACCTTTAGACCTGATCCTGGCAGACTCCAGCTTGCTTGTTTGGCTCTCCCATGTGATTCAGCTCACTGGGGGCCTGGGGTCAATCTTATTCTCCTGTGTATCCATGGCATGGGCTCTATGTCATTCACATTTGTATCCATGACAGCCTTGTGCCTGATGCCAAACAGACTGAGCAACATAGGTGTTCAATATGATATTCAAAATTAGAATGAGAAGCAAATACAATTAACAACAAATTAGATTTGCAAATCATTATATCATGTTGGGATTCTGGATTTACCTTTCACTAGCTGTGTGACCTTCTGATTCTTAGGTTTTCACCTGTAAAATGGGGATAATAGTGCCTTCTTCATAGAGAAGTTTAAATGAGACACTATAGGTAAAATGTTTTGCACATAGCTGGCATATACTGAGCACCGTTAGCAGCAGCTGCCGCTGTGGACAATGATGACTGCTGCTGCCACAACCCTGTTTTGGTGTGAGAAAACTGACACCTAACAAGTATCCAGTAGAAGCTCAGTAAGTGTGCACTAAAGGAATGCTTGGTCTCATGCTAGGTGCTGGCTTCACACCAGAATCTTGGGTTACAAGATGCATTAATCAAAATTACAATTTAGAAGTCAAAAGTTTTGACTCCTCTAAGCCCAGCTTTCGTAACAATTCAAAAAAACCTCCTCATATCCATAAGAAGCATAGAACACAGCAGCACTATCTGGCTGCATCCTTAGATGTGTACCAACATTTAAACTTCACCTTTGTTATAACTATACTCTTAAAATTTACTCATATAAGAATGCCAACTTGGATATTTGGGTCCATCTCTTCTCTTTTTGAACTGTCAACCTCTCAAGTTGTATGTGATTAATGTATATAGAGAAAAGTAGAAAGGCCTCAGATTGAGTCAACAGTTTTCTTGATCCCTCAATTACAATATCCTCTTTAAAGTATATCCTTGTTGAACATTTGGAATGAATTAAGACTTTAAATTTCCAGATGTTTAAACTACTACTGTAAATTCAAACTCATTAAAAAGGAGCAGATTTACTACCTCTACATAGTTTTGAAGTCTGTTGTTCACCCTGTCCAAATAATTTATGAAACTAAATACAGTGGCAGGTAGTGTATTCTATTTATATATAATTCATGGTGAGAAATAAGGGGCATTTTAAAAAGGTCTGGAAATTAACTGCCATTTAGCCAACCTATAGATCATACTTATTGTTACTTCTAAGCTAGTAATTGTTTCCTGAAACTGATCTTGTGGATATTTTTATGCTAATCTGTACTAAAAATTACTTTACTTTTTCTGGCCACAAAAAGCTGGCTACAGAGAAGCATTTGATTATGGCAAGACAGCTGCATCCACTCGCATGAAATAAATGGACCTGGATCTAGTCCTCTGTGGTAGTGTCTTGGCAGCCAAACAAAGGTGGCAGCATTTCTACAACCAGTTTGTAAAGTCTCAGAAGTTTCAGGCTCCATTTTTTTTTCTTTGTAAGAAACCCATGTTGACTATAATGAGTGCATTTTAGAGATGCTGTGCTGAAAGCTGGCAATGGATAAAGCAAGAACATAAAAGGAACCTATTCCTAAAGCAAATATTCCTTTTACAAACCTTAAGAATGAAGTGGCTTTCACAATCAATTTTAATATCGAAGCACTGGACTGAAGTACCTGCCTCTGGCATTAACTTGCCATTTAATTTGAGGCAATTAATTCATCTCTGTGAGCATGATTTCTCAACTGATAAAGGGGGGTTAATACCTGTCTGAATTTTTCTGAGAACTTGAATGAGATCATTCAAAGTGCTTTGTAAGCTCTAAAGTAACACTGAAAGTACAATTTTCCTGTTTTATGACTTACTTAAAATAGCACTTAAAAGTGGTTGCCCCTAATATCAAACAGAAATAAACCTGATCCAACTAAGTTACTGCAGAGGAACTGGTCTCAGAAGGAAGGCTCTTTCAACCCAACCAACTACTACTTACTTCGCAGGAATTATTCTAAGAATTAACTGAAAATTACATAGAATTATTAATAAAGCGTTTGTTCCCGCTTATTTCACAGGTCACACATCCTACATCAGGCTTCAACTGTGTAACTTTCTTTTTCCAAAAAAAACAGAGATATGTCAAAAGCAAAAATTCCTCTGATTAGATATGCTAAATCTTGAACGTCTTTCCTAGTACATTTGCAAACTATTTAGATATGATACAGACCTTATTTTTAAAAAACTGTACAAGACTTTTGTGGATACTCTATATGTTATTTTCCTTTCCTTTAATTTCAATAAATCAGATTTACTGAAGTCTATGAAGTTTGTGTGTGTGTAGTTATAAGTACGTACAATTGTATGTACTTATGGGCCAACTGTGGGCCAACTCTAGGCTGTAAGCTTGGTGAGTCAGAAATGCACTGGGTATTGCCAGCACTTAGCCAATAAGCCTGGCACACAGTAAGCATTCAACTTATATTTGTGGAATGGTCATGACACCTACCACTTTCTAAATTATCTCATCTTGCAAAAGACAACCTGTTTCATCAGTGCACTGATTCAACCTACCATCAAAGATCAGTTTGTTGAAAACATCTTTTAATAAATTAGGTTTTTAAGCTTTCAGTAGACTCCCAAATTAGAGAATATACATACATTATAAAAACAAATGATGGGCATCTTTAACTAATGCTTGTTGCATGAATGTTTTTGGATACATTATTGTGGCAGACTGAAAAGGGGGCCATTATTTTGTAGCTCCTCCCAACAAAAGGAGTCTATTTCCTCATCCTTCGAATCTAGACTGGCCAAGTGACTTGCTTTGACCAAAAGAATGTGGTGAAAGTGATGCTCTGAATTACTGAGTCCAGGCTTTGAAGCCACTGCCTTTGCTTTCCTGGTACTCTTGAGACCACCATTACATAGCGCAAGATAAAAGACCACATGGAGAAGCCCAGTCATCATATTCAGTCCCCAGCCACCCTCCCAGCTGAATGCAGAGAGCCCAGATGAGACTAGCAGAAGAACTACTCAACCAACCCACAGAACTGTGAGAAATGGTAAAGCAATTCTTTAAACCATTAAATTTGGGGGTAATGTTAAGCAGCAATAGGTCACCGATGATAAATTAATTAACCCTCATAGCACAACCTTAAGGTAGATTGTATGGTTGAGGAAACTGACCCAGGTTAAGTAATCTGCCAAGGTCACACCACTCTTTTTTTTACCCCCCACACCACTCTTAAGTGCCCTAAGAACAGGATGAATGTATTGAAACACCAGCTTTGTGTTTCCTTCATTGTCATCCTGCCATCATGAACTTGATCAGTTCTTTCTGCCAAGGACAGAGGCATCTCTTAGAGCCCTGGCTACAAGATAAACTCTTGTTATCTTTTTGATAAGCTGCATGCATAATGTGTCCTGATTTGACACATCTGTGGGCTTTCCTAGGACAAAGAAATGGACTGTGGGCTATCATTCTCGGCAGTCCAGCAAATACACACCACTCTGGTTTCTGAAGCTCAAGAAACACTTACTCCCAACATAAAATAATTCATTAACACCTCTGCATTCATTTTAGCCAGCAACAGTAAGACAAACTCTGACAATTTATATCAGGGCCCACACAGTACATTAAAAAAAAAACAAAAAACCTAGTTGGGTGAACCTTACATTTAATACTTTCTTAATTGTTTTTTTCTATAACCCAAGTAGTAAACCACATACAAAAGACTCACGTTGAATTGTGAAGCTGTTTATCAAACGTTTTTTAAGAGAATTTACACAAGAATGTTTTGACCCCCCCCAAAAAATAATGTGCCTAAGCTTTAAACAAAATTCACATTTTATTTAGATTGAAATAAACTATACAAAATTGATTTTCTTCACCAAAAATAACAGCAATATTTTCCATATTTTTCTAGATAAACCACAACACTTATTTTGTAGGTTTTCCAGGTTTTGCTTATAAATCAAGATGAGGCAGTAGATAAGAGTCATGGGAAAAGACAGAAAAAAAAACCAGACAAATCAGTTGTCAGTACCCATGGCCTCTGATTCTGTCTCAACCATGAAACAGAAGTGTTCAACATATACCTGCTACAAAGCTTAGGAAGATGTAGGCTCCACAAAGGAATGTAAACAGCAACGAGATGTGGACAACAGCAGGCTTTTCCATTCAAACTTTGTCATTTGTTCCTTTAAGTTCGAGAAAGACAAAATCTACACGAAATCCTTGTTTGGCGAGCTCACAAGCTTTTCTCCGGTAATTTCTTGCAACTGTCCAGTATAGATTTTTAATATACTTAAAACTCCTATTAGTCAAAGGTCAATTGTGGGCTTCACTATAACATTTTATAAAATGTATTCCTTTCTCCCACACCTCTTCAAAATATATTTCTTCAAAGAATTCATAACACCCAACAAGTAGAGATCCACAGTGATAATAAATGCTATGTCTAAAATGACTTAAACAATTCCAGAGTGCCGTCAATAGAGATCACGCAAAAGGAAACATGGCACTTTCAACGTTGTCTTCTGGAAGAACAGGTAGGTCTTCAAAGCTTGAGAGTTCAAACAGGGGCCATTTAAACAGGTAGATTATCAATGGCTAATGTATTCAATAGAGTCCTATAGGCAAAGATATTTAGTGATTAAGTGGCCTACATACATCTTACGGCTTTTCTTCCAAATATCAAATATAAGAAAGCCTATTTTTAAAAGTCTCTTAGGTATTTTCCACGGTTTCGGAATTATCTGTAGGAAGCTCTGACTTACTTGTATAGAGTTTAATATATGTGTCCACCATTAAATCCAGGTCGTGTTTTATATCAAAATTTATGTTAAGCAAAGCCAAGTTACTTGACCTTTGGTCTGTCAAAGTGTTCCTCAAATATGCTTTAAGACGCTTTCGTCCATTTTCATACCGCTCATTCTCAACCTTCATCACAGGAAGAATACACAAGACCTTCAGCAATGCATACACATTAGGAAAAAACTTGATGTCAGGCAGGTGGAGGGCTTCATAGATGGTGGACGGAAGCTCTATATCTTTCCCCCTGTGTTTCCATTTGATTCTCCAACAATGAAGCTCAGCTGACAGCGTGTCAGGATTGGGTAAGTCACTTCTATACATGTCAGCATGGTGTTCCTCTGACGTATTGAATTTGAGTTGTCCCATGACTGAGGGTACCAGAGATAAGCATTTAAGAGCTTTGAGATGCTGTTCTGAGAATATATCTTTAAGTTCCTGAATAATGTGCTCCACTGTTGGGACACTTAGGGTTTCTTTATAGTAACTCTCAGAGGTTAGCTGAGATTCCAAGTTACCCTGGTGAGCTCTGCGGAATTTCCCAGGGAGTTTCATTTGAATATCAAGTTTGGTTGCCAAATTTGTGGCTTCCTCAAACCAAAATTCATGATAAACTTCAATATTTTCCATCACTTCGTTGAGTGAATGCAGTACTGCAGTCAAGCTACCGGCTGCAAAGAAGACATCAGAGGTTTGCCCCTGGAGGTTTTTCCCAAAGGCTCTTGTAAAAGATAGGACATTTTTAAGAACAACAATAGTAACAATGAAATCAAAATCTGTTACTGCACTGCAGAGTACAAATGCTCGGCCAGCTATACAGTTATTCCATCTAATATTTGTGTCACTATTTATACCATCTAAACATAAAACAAGTGCTTGCAGGAGTTCCACCAAAATTTCAAAAGCATCATGCCTGCCTGTCCACTGAGAATGGCAGATTTCCTTCAGTTCTTTACCCCTTTCTTTACTGTTCTGAAAAAGAACAGAAATTACGTTGTCAAGTTCTAAAAGCAGTTGTGGTGATCGATGGAAAAAAGAACAAACTTCCTCAATTGTTCCTAATGCAACAGATACTCCCATAACAGGTACTGATTTTGCCAACCACATATTTAAGGCACAGGAAGAGCAGAGTGTGTAGATAGCTTGGGGATATTTCTCTAAAAGTCTAGAAGCAACAACTTTCATTTTGGAAGAAAATCCGCTAGAGACAATGTAAGCCTGGCCACGACAATACTCCATATTTAATCCCCACTTCTCAGTTATCATAGTGTGAAATTTCACAGCCAAAATTTCTGCATCGGCTTCATAAGGCAGGAAGCCTATAAATTCCTCTCTTAAGTTATGAGATTCATCAACAAACCTCACCAACACAGGTAGGTGCTCTTCCCCTGCTATGTCCACTACATCATCAGTGATAATGGAAAAGAAGTGTGAGTCTCTCACTTCCCTGAGAGTTTCTTCTCGAATACAGCTCTCACAGATCTCTAGCATCTGCCTCTGCTGTGTTTTTGAACAAAACAGCGTGTTAACTGCTGTTGTCTCAAACCGCTTTCTCAGAACCTCTTCACCAGAATTTATCCGACACTCCAGCAGTGCCTGAAAGTTATCTGGAGTAAAGAGACCTTCTGGGATTTCATCAGCCTCATGTCCATCCAGAGGTATGTTTTGCTTTCCCATCAGAATCAAGATTTCAAATAGAGATTTTAGGTATTCTTTGTTTTCCTTCTCTTCAAGGGTTAGAGGTAAAATGTCCTCATCTTGCCCTTCACCCTCTTCTTCGCTGGGGTTCTGAGCATTGCTATTGTTGGTTTCTTTATGTTTTTGTTCCTGCTCAGAAGTTTCATCAACTGGAAAACAAAGAATTAATTTTACAAACAGGCTCATGAAAAACCATACACAACAAAAAATATTACATCTTTGGTTAAATATTTAAAATCCACAAACTCATTCATTCAATATTCATAGGGCATTTACTAGACCACAGACTAGGACAGAGATTAAAATAAGACACTAAGATAAGACACATTCTAGTGAGAGAGACAAACAGTGTAAAGAGATATATTTTAATCCTAGATGTAAATGCTGTTATAAGATAGGAATAATTTTTTTTTTTTTTTAAAGAAGTAGGGGGGGGGGTCTCACTATGTTGCTCAGGCTGGTCTTGAACTCCTGGCCTCAAGTGATCCTCCCACCTCAGCTCCAAAGTACAATGATTAAAGGTGTGAGATACCACATCCGGCCTAATTTTTAAAATACACTTAACAAGACATTCCACATATGTAATGAATGACAGTCCACGCCCTCAGAAAAACAAAGTGGGACAGAACTAATTACTAAGGTACTGTGCTTAGTATTTTATATGCATCACATTACTCTCTGTTCAGGCAGGTGGTATCGGCCCCACTTGACAAACAAGGACACTAAATAACTTGCCCAAGATCACAAATACAGTTAGAAGAATGGAAGTAAAGTTGAAATCCAAGTGTGTCTGGCTCCAAGATCCATGCTGATGCTGTTTTTATCAAACCATTATGCCACACATTTATATGGGAGATGGGACAACTGTACAAACCAGTATAATATAAAGGAGATTAATGTAACTCTTAGGGCTAGTATTAGAATATCACACATCTTAGCCTAATCTCTTCATAGGGGATAGGAAAACTGAGGCCCTACAGGTTAAATGCCCTGCCCATAGTCATACAGGTCAGTGGTGACTGTAGGAAAAGAATCCAAATCTGAGGAGGCACAGTTAAAACCTAGTTCTTAGAACATAAGACTAGGGCCGGGTGCAGTGGCTTACGCCTGTAATCCCAGCACTCTGGGAGGCTGAGGTGGGTGGATCACGAGGTCAGGAGTTTGAGACCAGCCTGGCCAATATGGTGAAACCCCATCTCTACTAAAAATACAAAAATTAGCTGGGCGTGGTGGCACATGCCTGTAGTCCCAGCTACTTGGGAGGCTGAGGCATGAGAATCATCTGAACCCGGGAGGCAGAAGTTATAGTGAGGCGAGACTGCGCCACTGCACTCCAGGCTGGGCAACAGAGTGAGACTCTGTCTCAAAAAGAAAAAAGACTACAGAGGGTGGTGGGGAGAAACAAAAATTCAGAAGTTGCATTTGATGACAAGGATAAATAAGGGAGACATGAACAAGGAGGGCATTTCAGTTGGTGAGAATTATTCCAGCAAAAGCACTAAGGTAGAAGAGGAAAGCAGGCTGTCCAAGTACAAAGGGAAATCTAGTCTGACTGGAGCCCGTGTGATCCATGCTTCAGAGCTTCATAAGGGTTCAGCAAAATGCAGGGAGCATCCTTCCTTCACCCCTCCTCAAATCAGATGACACTGCTATTCATCATACGTGACACAGCAGTGGTTCTATACTAGGGAGGCTTCCCAAGCCAGAAAGCAAGAGGTTATCCTGGACGCCTGCCTGGCTGGCTCCCTCCCTCTCTCCATTATTTCTCCACTTCCAATTAACAAGTACTAATTCTCTTGCTTTTATTTTTTTCAAAAAGAAGTTCATTAAAGAGCAAAGAGTACAAACTGAAAAGTCAAGTCCCTCTTCTTTTGGGCATCTTTCCTAGGTGTCATAGGTATACAAATTTCTTAAGTTCCTTGAATCTATTCCCTTTAGTCTCTCTACCATTGCCTTAATTCAAGGCCTTTCAACTTTTATTTGGTCAGCTGACAGTCCAACTAGCCTCCGTGCCTCCAGTGTTACCTCTTCTAATCCAACAGAGTACTCTATGGAAATCACGTCCCTGTTATCACCTACTTACAAACCCCTCAATGGTTCCCTATTGCTAATAGCCCACAAGTCTGCAAGTTCTGGCCTCTGGGGTCCTCTCTAGGCTCATTTTCTAACCATAATGGGTTATCAAAAACTTTAACAACACTAAAATGAGTGTAGTTCCCCCAAACAGCACCCTGTTTCATGCACAGAATACCTTTCCCTCTCTTTGCCCAAGTCCATATCTCCTCATCCATAAAGAGGGAAATAACAGTACTTATCTCACGGCTATTGTGAGAATTAATTAATGCAAGTAAAGCACTTAGAACAATGACTTGGCATCAGTAAGCACTCAATAAAATACTATGTTAATAATAACAGCAATAGGAGGAAGAAATAGAGGAGGAGGAGTAACTAATAACTGACAAGAAGAAAAACAGCCACTAGCCCTCGTCCTTTGGTGACATAATTTGGACATCAGCACCTACAGAAAGGCTGTTGTGACCACTACTCACAATGGCACTATGTGCCCCCACAGCATTTAGTCCTTAAACATTTACCAAGAATTTATTACATACCACAACTGGGTGGCCAGAAAAGAGATTCAGTGCATGCCTCTACTGTTGCCCTTCCTTCCCTACAATGGAGCACTGTGTGCCTGCCATCCCTACCACACTGAGAGAGGAGGCGTCACCTCCATGAGGCCTGCATATAGCATAGTGTGTGGCATTGCAGCACTCAATAAACACAAACTAAAATTAGACTTTAGTCTCATAGATAATTCCAAAACACAGGACAAAGTTGAGCACACTCCTACATTCATTCTCAAGGTAGGTTTTCAACACAGAACATATTTATTTGTCCTTACCAGGTCAAGGCCTTTTTAAAAGGCATTCAGAAGTTGAGTCATTAACACTATCACTTACTTTTTTTCTGTTTCAGTGTCCTGATTTCATCTTCACTCTAAATGTCAAGAAAAAAAAAAGAAAAAAACAAATCATCTTTAAAAAACTGACCTCTAGTGTATCATCTTAGACTCACAAATACAAATGCCTATTGAGTCCATTTAATTCTTTCAAGAGCATAAATTCTTTATATAGTATACATTCTTCAAACAGACAGACAATGAGAAAACCAGAATAAGCTCTTAATGACTCCAAGGTTATAACAAAGTCTTAGGGAAAAAAGAATACATCATTTTACTTATTTTCTACCTAAATCATCGTAACTTTGGGTTATAAGTGTTTACTGGCTAATGAAAGGCACAAAAATACAACATGGCACTTGGAGTTAAATTCAAGAGGACACATATCATCTTACTTCCGAATTTAACCCTGGAGATGTCCCATAAGAAGGAGATTGCTGAATCTCAGGACTCAACACAAAAGTGATGAGAAATCCCTGAGAAGCGGAAGGTGAAAGAGTACCAGCATGGAAGAGATACACAGAGCATAGCAGGCCAAGTGGCACCAACAGGGTTAGACAAAGGAAGAACTTTCCAGCTGCATCCTTTACTTTCCTTCCAACCCTCTACAATGCTTAAATCATGAGCCACTCTGTTACTTTTTGTGGCAGAAAAGCAGCAATGCTAGTGACAGCTGAAGACAGCAGGATGCCTGTTGGGCAGCACTGGACATGGTGCTGATAACAAGAAACATCAGCAGGCTGGTCAACCTGGACATCCCCTCCTTATCCTATGAACTGCACGTTTATAAGGATGGTGGGTCAGGAAGAGTATGCCTGTTGTGAGATATGTGAGGCTCTCTGAGGGACAGACTACAGGGAAATGATAGCTACAGGACAGCAAGTGATTGAACTCCTCATCCTGATACATATTACACTTCGTATCTATGGATTCAACCAACCATGCATTGAAATGCCGGGGAAAAAAATGGATGGTTGTATCTATCTTGAGCATGTACAGACTTTTTTTCTCATTATTCCCCTATATAATGTAGCATAACTATTTACATAACATTTACATTGTAGTAGGTGTTACAAACACATAAATGTATTAAGTATCATAAATAATCTAGGTATTATTTAAAAATGGATGGTTGTGCCGGGCATGGTGGCTCACGTCTGTAATCCCAGCACTTTGGGAAGCTGAGGTGGGAGGATCACCTGAGGTCGGGAGCTCGAGACCAGCCTGACCAACATGGAGAAACCTCGTCTCTACTAAAAATACAAAATGAGCCGGGCGTGGTAGCACACGCCTGTGATCCCAGCTACTCGGGAGGCTGAGGCAGGAAAATTGCTTGAACCCGGGAGGCGGAGGTTGCGGTGAGCTGAGATCGCACCCTTGCACTCCAGCCTGGGCAACAAGAGCGAAACTCTGTCTCAAAAAAAAAAGGATGGTTGTGTCTATACTGAACACACAGATTTTTGTTCTTGTCATTATTCTCTAAACAATGTAATATAACAACTATTTACATAGCACTACATTGTATTAGGTATTATAAATGATTTAAAGTATACAGGAGGATGTGTGTAAGTTATATGCAAATACTACACCACTTTATATAAGGGAATCAAGTATCTGTGGATTTTGCTCTCTGAGGGAAGGTCCTGGAATCAGTCCTCCATGGACACCAAGAAGAAAGCTGATATGGAGGACTGTAATGTAAGTGTCAGTATTCATCTAAGAGAAGTCCCAGGAAAATAGAAATAAACAAATAGAGGGGAAAATGCATAAAGAAAAATAAAAACTAAGGATTTCTCAGAATTTAAGATGTAAGTCCTCAGTTGTAAGAGGACAAATTAAGGTACATAAGAAAAAAACTCACATCTAGATATAGGTTAGCAAATTTTAAAATGTCAAATATAAAGAAAACTTCTAAAAAGCTTTGAGGGAGAAAAAGATTACCTAAAAAGGAACAAGAATCAGGCTGGCACAGACTTGAATAGCAATAATGGATGCAAAAAAATCAGAAAGAATCAACATCACATAGACTATATGTATCCTCTATGTATCTCTTAATAACATTTAAAATTTAAAATATCAAATAGCTTTTAAAAATAGTTCCACACCTGGAAACTAAGAAAAACAATCTATGTTAACAAAATAGAGAAATTACAAAATACCTACAGAAAGACATGACAGCACTATATGTCTAAAGTTGTGGGGTATAGCTAAAATGGACCTAAGAAAGACTTTTATAGCTTTGAATACACATAAATATGAGCTAAACATTCAAGAAGCTATAAAAAGAGTCAAAAAATATATCACCCTCATCAAGGAAAAACCAATAAAATAGTTCATAAGTACAACAATCACTGACAAAACTACTGGTTCTTTGAAAAGATTATTAAAGTTTCATAAACTTTTGGAAACATTAACAAAACACAAGAAGAAAGAGAAAACCAATTAAGACAGCAGAATGGCAATCAAAACTTTCCCTCACCCACCCCAAGCCATCTAATGGTTTTACCAAGTTCTACCTTACTTTCAAGAGCAGATAACACCTACCTATACAAAATTTTTCTAGAAGAAAAAAAAAAAAAAAAAGATACCCAACTTATTTTATGAGGCCAATAGAACCTTGATATTATAACTGGGTAATAAGAGTACATGAAAAAAAAGTTACAGGCCAAGATTCACAAATGTAAAATCCTAAATAAAATATTGACCAATTGAATCCAATGGTATATAAAAGCAAACAGACATATTGCAATCAACTAGAGTTCATTACAGAAATGCAGATGGTTCACAGAAAATCCATTAGTATTACTTATTGCATTAAAGAATGAAAAAAATGAACTTTTCTATTAAATACATGCAATGAAAGCATGTGATAAGTTAAATATAAAAACAGAATATAGGTCAGGCGTGGTGGCTCACTATTGTAATCCCAGCACTTTGGAGGGCTGAGGTAGGAGGACTGCTTGAGCCCAGGAGTTTGAGATGAAACTGGGCAACATGGCATGACCCCATCTATAAAAAAAAAAATACAAAAAAATAAGTCAGGCATGGTGGCACACACCTGTTGTCCCAGCTACTTGGGGGGCTGAGGTAAGAGGATTGCTTCAGCCCAGGAGGTGGAGGCTGCAGTGAGCATTGTCTGCCCCACTGCACTCTGGCCTGGGTGACAGAGTGAGACTCCGTCTTAAAAAAAAACAACAAAACTCTGAATATGGGAGTAGAAGGGAATTTCCTTAACTTGATAAAAACTAACAATACCAACAGCAAACATTATACTTAATGCGGCAAGGCAAGTATGACATTACTAGAATTGTTCAACATAGTACCGGGATCTTGACTAAACAAGACAGGCAACAGAAAAAATTAAAATAATAAGAACTGAAAGAGACAAATTTCTCCTTATTTGCAGATGATACAATCAGTAACAGAGGAAAAACTCAGAAGACTTATTAGGATTAACTTAAAAAGAAGTTCTTCAAAAGTGCTGGAAACAATTTCAACCAGAATATATCATCTATATCAATAAGAACCATAATGTATTTAAGAAGTGATCTAAGGAAGAATGTATACATTCTCATTTAAAGAACTGTAACAAAAGCTCTCAAAATTTTTCATTTTCTGTACTCCTAAAAGTATTCTAATATTCTTTTCAAAAAATTAGTATTTAGTTTTGTCAATGATTGCTGTTATTTGATAGGTATTTTATGGGATTTTTTTTCTATTCATGGATAGAACTAGTTAATACTTTACAATAGTTTATACTGTAACAGTAAACTAGTAATATTCGTTTACTAACAGTAATACTAAACTAGTAACAAATTTACAATAGCTAATATTGTAAAGATGTCAATTCAAAGCAATTATAATGAAAATCCCAAAAGAAGTTCTAGGAGAACTTGACAAAAGGACTTTCAAATTCATATGGAGGAGGCCGGTGGCTCACGTCTATAATCCCAGCACTTTGGGAGGCCGAGGTGGGCGGATCACTTGAGGTCAGGGGTTCGAGACCAGCCTGGCTGACATGGCAAAACCGCGTCTCTACTAAAAATACAAAATTAGTCAGGCGTGGTGGTGAGCGCCTGTAGTCTCAGCTACTTGGGAGGCTGAGGCAGGAGAATTGCTGGAAACCGGGAGGTGGAGGTTGCAGTGAGCCAAGATCATGCCACTGCACTCCAGCCTGGGTGACAGAGTGAGGTTCTGTCTAGGGGGGGGAAAAAAAATTCATAGGGAGGAATAAAGGTCCACAAATAGTTAAGAAAAAGAAGAGTTAAACAATCACCTTATTTCAAAGTAAGATATATTACAATGCCATGGTAATAAAAGTGTGGTATAGTTGCAAACAAATAATACAGTGAAATGGAACAGAACTCCCTAAAACAGCCTTATGTAAACTTGTTATATAACAGAGGTGGCATTTTATGCCAGTGGACGAAAGGAAGAATTAACAGACCATGTTGGGAAAACAGTTTCTCTATAAGGAGAAAAAGTTATTATAGATCCCTACTGTACATCATACATACTAACTCCAAATGGATAAAATATCTAAATAGACAGGTAAGCATAGAATAAGGAAAATTAGATAAATGCTATCTTTAAAAAGCACACAGTAGGTGGACTGATAGGACATATATTAAATACACTAGCATGGACACCAACTGGTAGGGAAAGGAATGGTAATGGTAATAGCGGGTGAAGAAGGAAAAATAATAAAGCAAAATAAGGGCCTTGCTAGTGGCAATGATGACAAAAAGCCATGGACTAAGGAGTTACTGTACTTCTGTTCACCTAAGGTCAACAAAATACAGATAGGTGTCAATCCTCAGAACTGAAGGATATCCAAGGAACATAAGAATATGTGTAAATTATGCCATATACAGAGATTTCAATGTTTTTTCTAAACCCTGTCCATATTTAATAGTGATAGAAACCTTATCTTTAAAACATTCCATGTCTCCACTTTTACACTTTCCCTTTCTTTATTCCTTTGTGCTGAACTCTGGAAACACCTCAGCTCTATTTTCCTTACTACGAAAGAAAAGGTAGCTTTTTCCTTCTTCTCCAGAAGGGAATGAGCTAGTGGCCTGTAATTAACAGTACACTCTGGACCAAGTCAACAAGTATCAACTGGCTAACTTTGACGGAGATTTTCCAATTTAAATACTAAAACTCATCATCTCACATCTAGGCTATTTAACAACCATAACATTTATTTCCCGTTACATTACCTCTGAAATAGAGAGTAATTTGGATTAATTTTAACATAAATGCATCTGTATTTGATTTCATAGTATTATGGGGGAAGGTGGGAAAGCTGAAAGTACATAGACATACCAGTTCTTTTATTCGTTTTCTATGTCTACTATGTGGGTTGTTCAAATGACTGGTAAGATCAAATATTGTTGGTATTGCATTATCTCGAAGAACTGTCCTATAAGGACTCTGAAAAAGAAAATTGTGTTAATTCAGAGTTGGTCCTTATAAATACATTACACATCAATAAAATTCTATGTTAATGACCTCCACAATATTCCTTCAACTCCAGCTCTATAATGTATAGAGACTTACAGAATTTGATGTCAGTTCAGGTCAGTCTACTATTTCCAACTGTGCCTGCATTTGCCCTTCTGGCAATCTATTATAAATTAAGAAACTGAATTGAAGGTAGGCATAAAACATAAAATGTACTTGCATTTTGCATATCTGTTTCTAATTCAGCATCCCAGCTACTTTATCTGTACTGTCCTTCCATGAGCCCACCAAATCTACAGGAGGTACAAGTCTCCCAAAATAATCTGTACTCTTGTATGTTCCATAATAATGCATCCCTATTTTACCTAATGTTCCACTTTTGCTAATATTACTGAGACGCATCAAGGCACAGTGAAAATATTGGACTGGGACCCAGGAGACCTAGGAACTAGTCCAAACTCTACCAGTGAGTGACTCACTAAGACACCCTGGCTAAATTACTTTCCCTTTTTGGGCCCCAGTTTCTTTTTCTGAATAAAATTCTGGTATTGAACTAGATCAACATTTCCTAAAATGAAATTATTCACATACTAATGATCACAATGCTTGTCATTTCAGTTATATTACCATCTGTATTTTTACACAATCTACTCATTTTTTAGTTAACACTGTCTTAAGTAATAAAACTGTAGGAGAATGATCTGATGTTTTTATCTTATGTTTTTAAAAAAGTTTTTACAAATTTTATGTTTTTAACACATACTACAAAACTTCTAAAATAAAAATTGATTCATCTGCCACATGAAACCAACTCTCACGCCACAAGTGATATTGATATACATAATCACATTTTTGCAAATGCTAATCTAGGTATTTCTGTATTTCTTTCAAGTCCTAATCATCTTATGAAAGAATGATCATACTCTACCCTACTTCCTGTTAATTTCATCCAACTTGGCTAGAAGCTGGATGCATACTTAGATGGTAACAGTTCTACTGCCAGCCCTGAGGAGGCTGAGTAAGAGACAAGAAGCTTATTAAAAGGGACAGTAATAAATAACTGCTATTACACTCCCCCAGACAGTCCAAAGAATAGTGCCTTTAATTTCTTCCTAAATTTGCAATGATAAAGACATACTTCATTTAAACAAGCTTTCTTGGAAGCAGTGATTATTTCAAAATATCTAAGCATGTTCAAAGAACATGCCAAACAAAAATAACAGCTTCTAAATTTGTTCACCCAAGGAAGGGAGGTCAGGAAGACATGAAGGGAAAACATGTATCTAAATGGAACACACTATCTTGGGTTGTACCCAAAGAGTTGTTAAACACATTTGGGATGAATTTCTATTCAGAGTCAATATTTTCTAGTTCAATTCCATGCCATAATAGAAAACACAAAGATGATTCTCTGACTTCCTAGTAACACTCAACTTCTAGTGCTGGGCTCGTGATCCTGAGTCTACTAGGGAGGCTGAATGAGGAATTGGTTAGGGACACAATCACTGAAGGGAGTACAAGTTATTATACTCAAAGCTCCCCCATCTTTCACACCGAGCAAATGTCCCCAAAATAAGCAAAAACACATACACAGTCAATTCTTGATATCTTACTAATTATTAAATAAGGAGGGGAGGAATAAAACATTTTAACAAATTTTTAAAAGTCAAATCAAATTGATTTTCTATTTGCAAATAAAGCAAGGATATTATAGATCAGAAAACAGAATGTATGAATGAAAAAAATGACATTTTATAAATATTTATTTTGGCCAGGAATGTTGGCTCACACCTGTAATTGCAACACTTCGGGAGGCCTTGGCCGGGTAGACGGCTTGACCCCAGGAGTTCAAGACCAGCTTAGGTAACATGGCAAAACTCCATCTCTACAAAAAATACAAAAATTAGCGAGGTATGGTGACACGTGCCTGTAGTTCCAGCTACTTGGGAGGCTCAGCGGGGAGGATTGCTTGAGCCTGGGAGGTCGGGGTTGCAGTGAGCCATGACTGCGCCACTGCACCCCAGCTTAGGCAACAGAGTGAGACCCTGTCTCAAAAAATAATAATAAAAATATAAATATCTATAAGGACACATGCCAAAAAAAGACAATATTCAATTACTACGTATGATATCAAATATCTCAGTATCAAGATTTAATCTTTAACTGCTGAATTAAGGTTTGAGCATAAAACAATAATCTTACTCTAGCATCAAAATAATAAAATATTTGGCTCCGGCCAAATTCAGTGGTCATGAATGTTTACTGATGAAATCTTTTTTTTTGTCTGTTTGTTTAAAGACAGGGTCTCACCACCATGTTGCCCAGGCTGGCTCTGAACGCCCAGGCTCAAGCAATCCTTCAGCCCTGGACTCCTGAGTAGCTGGGACTACAGACATGTGCCACTGTGCCTTGCTACTGATGAGATCTTCAATGCCAAACTAATAAAGCCAAAACTCTTCAACATTTAGATACAGGTATCAGAAAATCCAGGGGTTTTTGTTTGTTTGTTTGTTTTTGAGACACAGTCTCACTCTGTCACCAAGGCTGAAGTGCAGTGGCACAATCTCACCTCACTGCAACCTCGGCCTCCTGGGTTCAAGCGATTCTCCTGTTTCAGCCTCCTGAGCAGCTGGGATTACACGTGTGCACCACCATGCCCAGCAAAATTTTTTTTGTTTTGTTCTGTTTGGTATTTTTAGTAGAAAAGGGGTTTCCCCCTGTTGGCCAGGCTGGTCTCAAACTCCTGACCGCAAATGATCCGCCCGCCTCAGCCTCCCAAAGTGCTGGGATTACAGGTGTGAGCTACCATACCCAGCCCAGAAATCCAGTTTTTAATAACAACATCTCCTAGACATATAGAAAGAACATTTTCTCACATTTGGATTCATTTATTCAAGATTGAAGAATCACTTAGAAATTTAAAAAGCAAACCTGGCTCATCTTTCTGTTCTATTCTCTAACTAAAGAATGTAAGAATGAACTAGCCTTTAAATTTCTCACAATCTGGTTAGAATTATCTAATTAAGATACCATATTTATTACTAATTAAGAGACCATATTTATTACTAAAATAAAAATGCAAAAATGCATATGGCAAATGTATTTAAAACAATTTGGGATATTTTTACTTAATGTCAAGAACCTAAAAGTAGTTTGCCTTTTAAACATACGAAACCTTTTATTTTGGTTGATCATTATTACCCTTTTAACAAATCAAGGCAAAAATATTCCTCAAATATTTGTGATTAAACTGTTGAACCGGAATTGGCTCACCTCCCAATGACTTCACAAGTATCTGCTTCAATTAATTTTGAGAAATAAAATAACCCAATCATTCTTTAGTTTTCTGATGCCTCTGCAAAATGTATCTGAAAAAAATATCAAAATAAATTGCTGCATAACAACATATAGTGTACCTTTGAATCAAGTTTATGTCTATCCCAGTATCTGAGGTGTTACATTAGTTACACTGAAACAAGTCTGCTTCATTTCAATCAAATTTGCCTTATTTGTGCCTTTTATAAATTACAGCAAGAGAATCACAGAGGGTTAAAAATCTTAGAACTCAGGAATTACCTGGCCTAATCTCCTTATTAGGAACTGGGGCCCAAAGAGGGGAAGTGACTTGGCCAAGCTCACACAGTTAACAGTAGGTCCTGATATGAAATTACATACTACTGATGAAAACGTTTTTCCACATTACCTGGTTAATTTGTTTACTATTATATCTACCACATAAAAATTAAAAGTTGGTTCTAATAGTACATACAAAAACATGAAAACAAGAGCTCCATTCCGAGATGAAAATTTTACTCATAAAAAAGCTCTAGATAAACAGCTCCAAATAAAAACACCAACTTTACCTTAAATAAACATATACTTTTATAATCATCTAAAATTTTCCTGAAGACTAAATAATATTTAAAAGTGGTTACCTCGGCCGGGTGTGGAGGCTCATACATGTAATCCCAGCACTTTGGGAGGCCGAGGTGGGAGGGTCACTTGAGGTCAGGAGTTTGAGACTAGCCTGGCCAACATGGAGAAACCCCACCTCTACTAAAAATACAAAAATTAGCTAGGCATGGTGGCACATGCCTGTAATCCCAGCTACTTGGGAGGCTGAGGAGAGAGAATCGCTTGAGCCCAGGAGGTGGGGGAGGTGGCAGAGGTTGCAGTGAGCTGAGATAGCGCCACTGCACTCCAGCCTGGGTGACAGAGCGAGACTGTCTTAAAAAAAAAAATTAGTTACCTTGGGTGAGTAGAAATGGGGCATCAGGAACAGAAGAGTTGTTTTTTGTTTTTTTTGTTTTTTTTTTTAATCATTTTGAGTTTTTTTTTCCAGACAAGCTCTCACTCTGTCGCCCAGAGTGGAGTGTAGTGGCATGAACACAACTCTCTGCAGCCCCGACTTCGTGGGCTCAAGTATCCTCCCATCTCAGCTTCCCAAGTAGCTGGGACTACAGGCATACGTCACCACACCTCACAAGTTTTTTTTGGTATTTTCTGTAGCGATGGCGTCTGGCCATGTTGCCCAGGCTAGTCTCAAACTCCTGAGCTCAAGTGGTCTTCCTGCCTCGGCTTCCCAAAGTGCTGGGATTATAGGCGCCTGGCAAAATCAGGATTTTAAGAACGAAACAGTTACTATTCAGCTCCAAATCTGTCTTCATCTTAAAGTGGCAGGATATAGGAATACCTTCCAACATTGGTAAATACTTACATTTCCAACCAGAGAGAGAGAGAGAGAGAGAAATCAAGTCAAACAGAGAGACACCAAGCTCTTCTATTACTCACAGTTCTACAGATCATAGAGGTCTCAAAATGTTTGGCACATAATCGATAATGTTTATTTAGCTGATCAGGTGTTTTATCTTCTAAGTCTGCTCTCCTACAGTTCTCCACCCACTTCTGGCATCTATAAATAAAACCAAAATACAATTATGAAAATGAGCTCAGCATTTAAATTTCAGCCTTCAGTTTTAAGGCAAACATACATTAATAACAACGGATTCCTGCTCCCCTCCCTGAGAACATAATTTGGAGAATTTGATTAATAACAAAATAACAGTTGGAAAAAACCTTAGAAGTCATTTAGTACTAACATTTCAATTACAGACAAGGTTAAGAAGTAACTTGTTTGGAGGGAAGTACAAAATCATCAGCAGAACTAGAACTGAAACCTGCATCTTCCAACTCCCAAAACATCAGAGAAGATCCAACCATCAGCAGAACAAGCAGAAAGCTGCATGCACAGCCACAAGGCTAACAGCTTAACATTCCCTTCAGGATTTCAACTGCAACAAGCAAACAAAACAACACTGTCACTGTAGAAAATCAGCAATTAGGCCGGGCGCAGTGTCACGCCTATAATCCCAGCACTTTGGGAGGCCAAGGGAGGCGGATCAGGAGGTCAGGAGATCGAGACCATCCTGGCTAACACGGTGAAACCCCATCTCTACTAAAAATACAAAAAATTAGCTGGGCGAGGTGGCGGGCGCCTGTAGTCCCAGCTACTCGGGAGGCTGAGGCAGGAGAATGGCGTGAACCCGGGAGGCGGAGCTTGCAGTGAGCCGAGATCGCGCCACTGCACTCCAGCCTGGGCGACAGAGCCAGACTCTGTCTCAAAAAAAAAAAAAAAAAAAAAAAGAAAATCAGCAACTAGATGTTCTTTAAATAACTAGTTTCTAAGGGAAGCATAAAGGCTGTATTCGTTTATCTTCCTACGAACACAAATTATTATCTACAGTAATACGTGCTGACTAGATTGCAAGCTCCATGAATGCAGGGACTGTGACTACACAATCTAGTACACAAAAAGTGTTGAAGACAGAGAACAAGACAAAGTCCATGCCCTCTCGGTGCTTCAATATTTTCAGAAAAGCTAATAATAGCACTTATTATGAGCCAGACACTGTTCTAAGTCCTTTCCAAGATGGGTACTATTATTATCCCCCTTGTGCAGATGAAGAAACCAAGGCACAGAAATATTAAGTAACTTGCTAAAGTCACAACTAGATCTTTCCTCAAATTTCTTTTCTTTTTTTTTTTTTTGAGACAGAGTTTTGCTCTTGTTGCCCAGGCTGGAGTGCAATGGCATGATCTTGGCTCACTGCAACCTCTGCCTCCCGGGCTCAAGCGATTCTCCTGCCTCAGCCTCCCAAGTAGCTGGGATTACAGGCATGTGTTACCACACCTGGCTAATTTTGTATTTTTAGTAGAGACTGGGTTTCTCCATGTTGGTCAGGCTGGTCTCAAACTCCCGACCTCAGGTGATCTGCCCGCCTCGGCCTCCCAAAGTGCTGGGATTACAAGCGTGAGCCACCGCACCTGGCCCATTCCTCAAATTTCTAAGAATAAAAGTTCTGCCGTGGATAAACAGTATCACAAATTATTTTTTTGAGATGGTGTCTTGCTCTTTTGCCCAGGGTGGAGTGCAGTGGTGTGATCTCAGCTCACTGCAACTTCTGCCTCCCAGGTTCAAGCAATTCTCCTGCCTCAGCCACCCGAGGAGCTGAGATTACAGGCGTGCACCACCACACCCAGCTAATTTTTGTATTTATAGTACAGATGGGGTTTCAGCACGTTGGCTAGCTTGGTCTCGAACTCCGGATCTCAGGTGATCTGCCCACCTTGGCCTCCTAAAGTGCTGGGATTACAGGCACGAGCCACTGTGCCCAGCCCAACATATTCCTTTATAATTAAATCACAGTTTTTTTTAATTTATGTTTTAACACTATTTTCCACCTCCCCCCAACATACATGCCCCTGACACTTAATTCTCTCTACTCTAAAAATGTAAAATCAAGGTAAAATGCTATGATTTTTAAAAAACTACACGTAAATTGTACAGAATTTCATTTTGACCAACAAGTATTACTGCTCACAGTAATGATGCCTAAGATGTTCACAATTGAATCACACTTTTACACAGTTGTACATTATGATTATAAACATTTCATGTTTCAAAATCCAAATATTAAGTATAAAAACGATCTCACTATAAAATAATTTGCCATACTGCTACAGTTGTTTGTTTTTTAAATTCTTAAATCTCTGGAGACCTTCCACACAGAGCAATACTGTACATATTACCTCTGAACTAAGTTGAAGCAGCTTTCTGATATCAACAGCAACTCTTATTCAGACAATCAAGAACAGAATGGGCATCAGGCAGACAGCCTAATTAAATACACCTGTCTTTCTATATGAACTACTTGAGTACATCTAGTGAAAGAAGTGCAAGACCTCTAATAATCTTTTTAAAGCAAACTTAAATAAATACACAAGTTTATGAACTGGCACACTAAATTCCAAAGACGTCAATTCTCCCCAAACCCATTTACTAATTCAATATAATCACAAGCCCAATAAGTTTGTGAGAGAGAGCAAAAGAAATGACAAATTATTCTAAATTATTCTAAAACTTTTTATACACAAATTTAAAGAACCAGAGATAACCAAGATAATCTTGAGAGAGAGAGAGGAAAAAGGAGGTTGAGATAATTACACTACCAGATATTAAGACTTACTGTAAAGCTTATTAAGACAGGTACTGGCAGAAGGACAGCTTATTAAGAAGGACTGGCAGAATGAAACAAAATAGAGCACTGCAGATACTTAAAGGTAGCTTTGAACAGCAGCAAATATGGATTTTTCTTTTCCAATAAATAGGGCTGAGTCAGCTGAACATCTACATGAAAAAAATAAATCTTAACTCCTACTTGTACACCATACACAAAAATAAGTTCCAAGTGATTGTAGATCTAAATATGAAAGGTAAAACAATAAAGCCACTAAAAGATAACACAGGAGATTATCTTCATGACCTTGGAATAAAGATCTCTTAAGGCAACAGCACAAACGCTAGAGGAAAAGATTTATAAATTAGGCTACTCTAAAGTTAATAACTTTTCTTCATTAAAAGAAGCCATTTAAGAGTGAAATGGCAGACCACAAAATGTCAGATATTTGCAATACATATATCTAACAATGGACTCACATTCAAAATATATATGAAGAACTACAAATAAATAACCCAACATAAAAATAGGCAAGGGGCCTTGAACAGGCACTTTATAATAAAAAGGTTATAAAAATGGCAATACATAGATGAAAAAAAAATGCTCAATCTCATCTGCCATCGGGGAAATGCTAATTAAAGCCAAAACAAATTACTACATACCCACAAGAATGACTACAATGTAAAAGAGGTAATACCAAATATTGGGGAGAAGGTGAAATAACTTTGCCCATCAACAGCAGAATGGATAAATTGTGGTATATTCATTCAATGGAATACTACTTGGCTATGAAATGAACAAACTATCTACAATCTCACAAATGTAATGTTAAGCAGAAGAAGCCAGGAGTACATACTACATGATTCCTTTGATATGAAATTCAATAACAGGCAAAACTCATTTATAGTGATTGTTCAGAAAAAGAGTTAACACAGCAGACCTCAGGCTGCTGTCCTTAGAAAGGCCTGTTTGTTAAGGACCTTGGGCTGGTATCCGGGAACTTGGTTGGTAAACAGTTCCATACACAGAAATAAAATTTTTCCTAACTGATAATGCAGCTCAATGTGCCTAGACTGTGCAAACAACATGATTTATGCTGAACACCTGCCATCCCTTCTGGGAATCTGGAATTTTATTATATGCCAGGCAGAGGCTGCCTGTGTGATCAGGACCCAGTAAAAACCTTGGACACTATGTCTCCAATGGTCTTCTCTCCACAGAAACACGGCACATGTGTTGCTACATTTCCACCACTGGGGAAAAATGGGCTCTGGGTGACCCCCTCATGGGAAGGAGAGAGCATAGGGAAGCCTATACATGGATTCCTTCAGACTGTGCCTGTGTCTTTTTCCCTCATGATCCAGATGTGTATCCTTACTACAATGCTGCAATAAATCTTCACTGTGAGTACAACCATATACTGAGTCCTGCAAGCCCTTCTAGTGAATCTTTAAACATGGGGTGGTCTGGCTCCGCCTCAACACAGTGATGGAATAGTAGATACATTTGGGGAGGGTAACAACCGGGAGTGGGCACAAAAGAGGCTACTGAGGTGCTGCTAATGTTCTATATCTCAAACAATAATAAAGCTTCCATTCATTCTCCCTCTTACCCCCAAAACCTAACTAATCCAAGGTATGTGAAGTCACAGTGGCTACCACTGGGGAGAATGGGATAATGGCTGGGAGAACCATGGAGCAGAGGAAGTTTGGGATGCTAGTAATACTCTATTTTTTAAAAATCCTGGTGAAATTTTCATGGCTATGTTACTCTGAAAATCCAACATGATGTACAGTTATCATTTGTGATCTTCTGTGCATATGTTTTTTGGTTTTTTTTTGAGAGAGAGGATCTCACTCTGTTGCACAGGCTGGAGTGCAGTGGTGCAATCTCGGCTCACTGCAGCCTCCATCTCCTGGGTTCAAGCAATCCTCCCACCTCAGTCTCCCATGTAGCTGGGACTACAGGCACACGCCACCGTGCCCGGCTAATTTTTTGTATTTTTTGTACAGACGGGGTTTCACCATGTTGCCCAGGTTAGTCTCAAATTCCTGGGTGAAGTGATTGTCCTGCCTCGGCCTCCCAAGGTGCTAGGATTACAGGCACGAGACACCACACGTAGCTCTTCTGTGTATACGTTTCTACATGAATAAAATTATAAAAATTATATATGACTGGGAGACTGAGGTAGGAGAATCACTTGAATCCGGGAGGCAGAGGTTGCAGTAGGCCAAGATCGCGCCACTGCACTCCAGCCTGGCAAGAGAGCGAGACTCCGTCTCAAAAAAAAAAAAAAAAAAAAAATATATATATATATATAAAATATATATGACCACAATAAGACTTTTCACATGTATATTCATATGTGTATTATGAACATGTATATATATTTATATATATACGTACCCACTTATATACTCGTCTCAAATTTTTACCAATGCCTCCCCTTTCCCAGCTCTCCCTGTCATTGTTCTGTTCCCTGTACTCCAGATTTTGTAGACTTTTCCCTTAGCACAGTGGAATGACTCCCCAAATCCATCTGCTCCTCTCCATCAATAACACCCTGGTCCAAGCTACCATAATTTTTTACCTGGTCTACTAGTATCTCTTCCAAACTGGTCATCTGCCCTTCTCTAACCCCTTCTCCATGCTGCAGAGTATTTTTTAAAGCCAATTTGAGAATGTCTCTCCCATGCTTAAGCTTTTAGTGGCTTCTCATTACTCTCAGGATAAACAACTGTGTTCACTTCTATCCTGAGGCCTTCCCTGCGCTGTTTACTCAGCCTACTACACTCTTCTTGCTGCTTTTTATACACTTCCTATGCACAGTTAACTATGACTCAGCCTTCAGATCTTAGCTCAAATGTCATTTCTTGAGGGAAACTTTTCCTGACTCACGTGTGTACATATATGTGGGTGTACGTGTATGAATATGTATGCACACAGAAAACTCCAGGTATTTAAGACTTTCCACCTCTCCATATATAATATCTGAACTCCCTACATTTATCTTACTATATTATTCCCACAGTGTAAACATGCCCTAATGTCTCCCATCTTTAAAACTCTCTTAACCCTGATCCTCTTTATAGCAAAACTTGTTAAAGCATCCATTTGGACTGCATCCACTTATCTTCTACTGTCTCCTTAATCAATGCCAAGGAGGCTCCTGCTCTATCCCTTTTCCACTGAAACTGCTCAAGAAAATTACTAATGACCCTATCCTGCCAAATCCAACGGTCACTTTCCTGTACAGATTTTATTTCATTTTTAACTTTTCTTTTCTTTTTTTTTTTTTAGGTGGAGTCTTGCTCTTGTCGCTCAGGCTGGAGTGCAGTGGCAAAATCTTGGCTCACTGCAACCTCTGCCTCCTGGGTTCAAGCTATTCTCCTGCCTCAGCCTCCTGAGTAGCTGGGATTACAGGCACCCGCCATCATGCCTGGCTAATTTTTGTACTTTTAGTAGAGATGGGGTTTCGCCATGTTGGCCAGGCTGGTCTCGAACCCCTGACCTCAGGTGATCCACCCGCCTTGGCCTCCCAAAGTGCTGGGATTACAGGCGTGAGCCACGGTGCCTGGCCTATCTTTTATTTCATTTTTAAAGTAATGAGAAGAGGTGTCATTATGTTGCCCAGGTGGGTCTCAAACTCCCGAGCTCAAGCGATCCTCCCGCCTCAACCTCACAAAGTGCTGGGATTACAGGCGTGAGCCACTGCGTGCAGCCACTTTCTGTACACACCTTAAACACCTTCAGCACTAGTCAACCATCACTGATCACTTCTTTGTTTTGTTTTTGATATTTTTCCCTCACTGGTTTCTTACTAATGCAGCATTTCTAAAAGTGTATTCCAAGGAATCCTGTTCAAAGAATTACTTCTAAAAAAAAAAGAGAGAGACAGGGCCTCAATCTGTTGCCCAGGCTGTAGCACACTGGTGCAATCTTAGCTCATTGTAAAGTTCAAACTTCTGGGTTTAAGCCATCCTCCTGCCTCAGCCTCTCAAAGTGCTGGGATTACAGGCCTGAGTGACCATGCCCAGTCAGAACTGTTCCATTTAAAAAAAAAAAAAAAAGGACCGGGCATGGTGGCTCATAATACCAGCACTTTGAGAGGCCAAGGCAAGAGGATCACTTGAGGCTAGGAGTTCAAGACCAGCCTGGACAATATAGGGAGACCTTGTCTCTATAAAAAATTAGTCAAGTGTGGTGGCATGCAACTATGGTCCCCAGCTACTTGGGAGGCAGAGATGGGAGGATTGTTTGAGCCTGGGAGATGGAGACTGCAGTGAGCAATGACTGTGCCCCTGCACTCCAGCCTGGGCGACAGAATAAGAACCTGTCTCCAAAAAAAAAACAGGGTTCCTTGGTCAAAAAAGTTCGGGTAATACCTATTTTATCCTGTCCTACCTGCTCTTAAGGTTTTAGACATTCCTGCAGGGCCTTTAAAAAAGTTAGCTAACCTCTCTGTACCTACTTTGGTCATCTGTAAAGCAAGGACTACCTCAAAATTTACTGCAAGGGTAACATGAAATAATGTATCTATAACAGAGAAGTATATAACAGAGCAGTGCCTGTCACAAAGAATACACTACATAAGTACTGTTCCAGCCTGAGCAACATGGCGAAACCCTGTCTCTACAAAAAATACAAAAATTAGACAGGCATGGTGGTATGTACCTGCAGTCCCAGCTACTTGGGAGGATAAGGCAGGAGAATTGCTTGAGCGCAGGAGGCAGAGGTTGCAATGACTGGAGATCGTGTCATTGCACTTTAGCCTGGGTGACAGTGAGACACCGTCTCAAAAAGAAAAAAAAAAAAGGAAAAAAAACGAAGTGCTATTATTACAACTCACCCCATTGTTTGGAAGATTAAATGAGTTGATATGAAAGTACTTCAGGCTGGGCGTGGTGTCTCACATCTGCAATCCTACCACTTTGGGAGGCTGAACAAGGGGGGAATGCTTCAGCTCAGGAGTCCAAGACCAGCCTGGGCAACATGGCGAGACCCTGTCTCTAAAAAAAATTTTTTTTTAAATTAGCCGGGGTTTGTGACGGGCACCTATAGTCCCAGGTACTTGGGTGGCTGAGGCTGGAAGATTGCTTGAGCCCAGGAGGTTGAGGCTGCAGTGAGCCATGCTCCTGCCACTGCACTCCAGCCTGAGTGACAGAGCAAGACCCCTCAAAAAAAAAAAAAGTTTGAAATTTGCTGCTCACATTTTAGAGCAGCAATTCTCAAACTTCATAGTCCCAGGATTCCTCTGCACTATTACATTATTGGGGACTCCAAAGATCTTTTGTTTATGTGGATTTTACCTAAAAACATTTATCAGAAAAAATTTTTAAGTATTTATTAATTCATTAAAATACCAACCTTATAATATGTTAACACAAATAATGTTTTAATAAAAAATTACATTTTCCAAAACAAAAACATTTAGTGAGAAAAATGACACTTCTTCATTTTTGCAAATCTCTTTAACGTCCAACTTAACAGAAGACAGCTAGATTCTCACATCTGCTTCTGTATTTAATCTATTGCTATATGTTGTTTTGGTTGAAATATATGAAGAAAATCTAGCCTCATAACGATATGCAGTTAAAAAGGTTATTACAATACTCCTCTTTTTTCCATATAATTGTGAATTCTCCACAAGTGGTAGTTTCTTCAAGATTAGTTGAAATGTGAAATCTGAGACCAGACCAATGAGCTTTTTCATGCCCTAGTACCTAAAAAATCCCATAGTCTATCTTGCACTTTGAATAGATCTTTTATCCACGTATGTCTCTGTAAAACTATAAACTGGTCATTTGGAAAATATTAGTTCAGTGAGTTATACATACCATATAAATGTTAACGCAATTCATTATACAAAAAAAAAACCACACATCAGTATCATCAGTGATCTCACCAGAAGAGTCTTTAAGTATTAGAGAGCTGTCAAGCTCACAGTGGCACATAAATTTTCCAAAATTCTAATTTTCAACTTGAATGCTCAAATTATCAGTTGTTCTCCTTGAAGTGGCAGGCTTGTTTATTTCTGAGAAAATGTCTACCAAACACTCAGATCTGAATAATATTTAGAAAATTCTAGAAAACACAATACAAAATTTATCAAAGCAATGATGCCATCATGTTATGTAGCACCCCAAAAATTCCACTGTCCACTCCTGAGAGACCGAATATGAAAAATGCAAATAATATCAGTGTTATTATGAAAATAGTTTTGACATTGTGGACTCCCTGAAAGGGTCTTGGGGATTGCTATGGTCTGAACGTCTGCATCCCCTCAAAATTCATATTGAAACAATCCCCAGTGCAGTGGTGTTGGGAGGTGGGGCATCTGGGAGGTGACTTAGGTCATGACAGGAAAGCCTTATTTGCCCCTTCCGCCATTTGAGAACACAACAAGAAGGCACTATCTAAGAAGCCAAGAGTGAGCCCTCACCAGATGCCAAATCTGCTGGTGACTTCATCTTGGACTTCCCAGCTTCCAGAACGATGAGAAATAAGTTTCTGTTGTTTAAAAATCACCTAGTCTAAGGTATTTTGTTATAGCAGCCCTAACAGGCACCCTCATGAGTCCCCAGAAAACCACTGTTTTACATTTCACAAAGTAGAGCACATCAACTCTCAATCAGCCTTCATTAAATTGCCAGAAGAACCTTGGAAGCCCTCACCCATCTTGGGTGAGTTAGTACTAGCTGCCTGAGGAGGAAGAAGAGAGCTTCAACGCCCAACTCACTCTAATCAGAGCAATTCGTTAGCTCTACCTGTACCTTCTCCTGGTTTAGGAAGAGCTCCACTGTGAGCTGCCTCACAGTGGCAAGCCTTGGCATTAGGCAAGACACCCTGGGAAAATCAAGATTTAGGCTTCTTTTTTTTTTTTTTAACTTAAACCGTGTCACTGACCTAAGCTGGGTTGATTATTTCACTTTTTTAAAAAAGAAGCATATTAATGCCACTTTTTCTAAAACAATAAGAACTATTATGGTATGTAATTCCACACCATACACTTTATTAATTACACTCTTGAAGTTTAAATTATTTCTAAATAGCTGTTTCTAAAAGCATGCATGGAATTTATATGTACTGTTTTAATAGCATTAAATATATTCATCTTTATTGTTAGTTAACAATGTTAGCATCTGAAGACTAGACTGGCAATGTCACCTTTTATCAACCTTCCCTACAACCTGTTTATAGAAGAAAAGGTGGGGAGCGGTTAGAACTAATAACCCTAAAAATACTGTTATTAATTCAATAACACCTCTGGAAACTACTTCTTTGTTATAAATAACACCGGGCACAGTGAAAAGGAAACTATCAAATACAGTAGAACTTAAAATCATGTAGTACGAGGAGGTTTGATTTGGATAAAAAGACCTTGAACATATTAAATTAAACAAGCCAGACATAAAAGGAGAAATATTGTATGATTCCACCAATATGAGGAACCTAGAACAGGCAAATTTATAAAGACCGAAAGTGGATTCGAGGTTACCAAAGGCTGGAAGGGCAGGGGAACGGGAGGTTATTGCCTAATGGTTACAGTTTTTGTTTGGGATAAATGAAAAAGTTTTGGAAACAGTGGAGAAGGTTGCACAACACTGTGAATGTAATTAACGCCACTGAATTGCACACTTAAAGGTTAAAATAGCAAATTTTGTTGTATTTTACCAAAATTTTTAAAATTACTGTATATACTCCAAATCATACACTTTACATGGGTGAATTATATGTGAATTGCACCTCAATAAACATCTTTTTAAAAAGAAATTCATGATTTGGTCTTGAAGCATTCAAAGGAGTGTAATGCTGAAAAGGGCACAGACTTAGTGTGATCCTGGGGACAAAACTAGGACCTCCAAGGCCTCAATTACAGGAGGCAGATGTCCACTCAATACAAGGAAGAAACAACAGCCAAAGCTGTCTAGAATCATCACGTGTCTTCTCACAAAGGGGAGGACTGACATTAGAGGTGTTTTAGCAAGGGCAAAGATGCCCATCTGTCAGGAATGCACAGGGCCTATAAAGGCCCATAAACATCTTTGTCTTCGAATGCTAAATTGTGTCTATGTTTTTTTTTTTTTTCAGTTAAGAGTCCTTATGCTAGATTCTCAAAAAGGATAATAACCCTAAAAATGACTAAAAGTCACTATTATTGAGAAAATTCCAGTATTTCAAGTGAGATTTCACTAGATCTAAACACTTCTTTCAAATCTGAAACTGTAAACCCCTATAGACTATACTCCCCTTAAGGAGTGTAGTCAAAACAGGATTCACTACATATTAATACAAATGACCTGTGGTCCGGAACTGACTGGGGTGCCCTCATTATGGAAGAGAAATAAACTTGTAAGAATGTCTTTGGGTTAAAATTTGAGTAAAAGGAAGATAACGCATAACGGGGCAAGGCCAAGTCAGACTAAGATGCTCCTCTCCTCTGTTCCCAACTGCTACTCCTCACTGTACTGAGCGAGTTCTTTCCCATGTCTCGGAACTTAAAACACCGGGAATGCCCCAGGACTCAATCCTCGGATCTGTTCTTTGCTCACTCCTTAGATAACCTTAACCTGTACCACAGTTTTAAATACCCTCTATAAACTGAGAACATCCATATTTACAATTTCCAGTCTGAAAGTCTCTGAATTTCAGACTTGTATATCCTATTCTCTCTTCAAGACATCCATTTTCTTTGAGGTGAAATTCTCATAACATAAAACTAACCATTTTAAAGTAAAAAACTAATGGCAATTAACACATTCATCATGTTCTGCAACCATCACCACTACCTAATTCTAAAACATTTTCATCACCTCAAAAGGAAACCCTGTAACCATTAATCAGTTGCTCCTCACTCTCCCTTTCCCCCAGCCCCAGGCAACCACTGATATGCTTTCTGTCTCTATGGATTTACTTATTCTGGATATTTAATATAATAGAATCATATAACATATAAGCTTTTGTATCTGACTTCTTTCACTTAGCATAATGTTTCTGAGGTTCACCCATACTGTAGTATGTACTGGCACTTCATTCCTTTTCATGGCTAATATTTCATTGTATTGATATACATTTTGTTTATCCATTCACGCACTGATAAACATGGCTTGTTTCAACCTTTTGACTATTGCGAATAGTGCTGCTATGAATGTGTGTACATTTGGTTTTTTTGAATATCAGTTTGTAATTCTTTGGATATACGCCTAGGAATGGAATTGCTGGGACACACGGTAATTCTACATCTAACTGCCACTTGTGGTTTTGATTTGAACTTCTCTAATAACGGGTGATGTTCAGCATCTTTTCATGCGCTTTTTAGCCATTTATATCTTTTGTTTAAAGAAAGAAGTCCTTTGCCTATTTTAAAATTGGGTTGTCTTTTTGTTGCTGAATTTTAAGAGTTCTTTATATATTCTGAATACTAGACCCTGAGCAAATGTATTATTTGCAAGTACCTTCTTCCATTCTTTTCACTTTCTTGGTAATGTTCTTTGATACACAAAAGTTTAATTTTGATGAAGTCCAATTAGTCTATTTTTCTTTTTACTGCATGTATTTTGGTGTCATATCTAAGAATGTGGTGCCAGCCAGGCACGGTGGCTCACACCTGTAATCCCAGCACTTTGGGAGGCCAAGGTGGGCAGATCACCTGAGGTCAGGAGTTCGAGACCAGCCTGGCCAACATAGCAAAACCCCGTCTCAACTAAAAAAAAATACAAAAATTAGCCAGGCATGGTGACGGGTGCCTGCAATCCCAGCTACCTGGGAGGCTGTGTGAGTAGAATAGTTTGTGAACATCGGTGCGGAGGTTGCAGTGAACTGAGACTGTGCCACTGCACTCCAGCCTGGGCAACAGAGTGAGACTCTGTCTCAAAAAAACAAAAAACAAACAAGAATGTGCTGCCAAATCTAAAGTCATGAAGATTTATCTATATTTTTTTCCTAGAAGTTTAATGATATAGCTCTTATATTTAGGCCTTTGATCTAAATAAAAGTATAGGCCATTTGGAGTTCATTTCTGTATATGGTATGAAGAAAGATATCTATTTTTTTTCTTTTTTCATCTATTCTTTTTTTCTTGAGACGGAGTCTTGCTTTGTCACCCTGACTGGAGTGCAGTGGCACGATCTCGGCTCACTGCAACCTCTGCCTCCCGGGTTCAAGCGATTCTCATGTCTTGGCCTCCTGAGTAGCTGGACAGGCATGCACCACTGCGCTCAGCTAAATTTTATATTTTTTAATAGAGACGGGGTTTCACTATGTTGGCCAGGCTGGTCTCGAACTCCTGACCTCAAGTGATCCGCCTGCTTAGGCCTCCCAAAGTGCTGGGATTACAGGTGTGAGCCACCATGCCCGGCCTAGACATCTATTCTTGAACGTGTATCAGGCCTCTCAAACCCAAACTTTTAGTATTCCTCTACCAAACCTGCTCTTCCCAGTCTTCCCTACCTCAGCAAATGCTCACGTTAAAAATCTTGAAGTCGGCTGGGTGCGGTGGCTCAGAGCCTGTTCTAGCACTTTGGGAGACCGAGACAGGAGGATTGCTTGAAGCCAGGAGTTCAAGACCAACCTAGCCAACATAGATTTTGAAAATCTTGAGGTCGTCCCTGAGTTCTCTTTTTCTTTTACAATCTACTTCCAAACCATTAGCAAATCCTGTTGGCTTCACCTTCAAACCATATCTCAAATTTACCATCTCCTCCTCTACTAATCTGGATTATTACAACAGCCTTTTAACTGGTCTTCCGGCTTTCACCTTTGCCTCCCCACAATCTAATGAGCTGTCACTGATCCTGTTAAAATTTAAGTCTCTGCTCTAAACCCTTCAATAACTTCCTATTTCACTCATAATAAAAACTATAGTGCCTTCCAAGACCTACAATGCCCTACCTAAAGAATTTGCCCCTACCATACACACACCTTTCTGGTCTCATCTCACCTCTCTCCCAGTCCCTCTCCCTGGACTCCTGGCTGCCCTGTCTTTGCCTTCTTTGGAATGCTGCTGCCCAAGGTATCTCCATGGCTAGCCCCTTCACCTGGTCTTTGCTCAAATTCACCTTCTTAGTGAGGCCTTCTCTAATCACTGTATTTAAAATAGCAATTGTGCGTCCCTTGATACTACTTATTTCCCTACCCTCTAACCTTTGTTTATTTTTCTCCACAGTATTTATCATCATCCGACACACTACGTATTTTACTTGTTTATTCCCCCCCCATTAGAATGTAATCTTCATGAGAGCAAGGACTTCGATTTGTTCATCTGTAACCCCCACGGCTCACAACAATGCCAAACACAAGTAGACCTTCAATAATTAACTGAACTAATTAATAAATAACATAAATTATAGTCGCCCGTTGCTGTACCTGTTCCCTTAATGCACTGAGAGCTTTCTGCAAGCAGTGACACCCTTATTCACCCACGAACTCCCAGCACCTAACATTTGCGCTCGGCACACAGTAGGCATTGATTTTAAATGAATGAACCAACAAGACAGGTCTATGAAACATCTCAGCCTTTCAAAACACAGTCCCTATGCTATCATTCCCTAAATATAAGTCAGTGTGGGGGGGTTATCCGAAGGAAGAGGTTCCAATACCAATTTCCACGCCCTCACGCGTACACCCTCTGTTATCCCTACAATAACCAAGTGAGAAAATGAGTAACGGTGACAGCCAGAAAATGAACCCTGAACCGTGCAATGACAAGTCCGAAGGAGAAAGCAGTTGTGATGAGATGAAAGAAGGTAGCGGGACTCAAAACAGAAACAGTGTCCCGTGGGTGGTGGCAAGGAGAGGGAAAAGCCCCAGTGGCCACAACCATAGAGTCCTGCTCTCTTTTGACAGCTAAGGTAACTAACGCCCAGAGAGGAAAGCGACTCCCCCGAGGTCATACAGCAAGTGAGCCACGTCGAGAACCCACAGCATCCCGCGTCCGCACGCCGCCCCAGCTCCCTCGTTTGGGGTGGTGTCCTCCGCACAGAGCCCCCACCAGCGCACGTGCTCCGAGGTCCCCGGACGCCCGCCCGCCCACGGCTCGGGGCCGGCTCCCCATCTCGGTCTAACGCTGGGGTCGACGGCAGTGCGCTGCGCCCGCCTCCTGCGCCCCTCTCAGCCAGCCCGGGAGCCCGCCCGGGGCTGGCGGCTGGCAGCGCTCACCGCGAAGGTGGGCCCAGGCCGCCCGCTCTGCGCCCGCCGCTTACCTGGCAGGGTCCCGCGGGAACCTGAAGAAGGCCAAGTCGGACTGCGTGCTCTTCCGCGTGCAGTTGGGGGCAGCGCAGAAGTTCGGCATCGTCGCCCGCCCGCTGGCCGGCCCAGCCCTCCCCTCCCCGCCTCCTCAGGGCAGTCCGCCCGCCCGTCGGGGCCGGGGAGGGGAGCCAGGCCGGCCGGCCGGCTCGGCAGGGCCGACGCGCGGGGGAGGGGCGGGCGGGCTAGAAGCCGCGAGGGCCAGGAGGGGTGCCGCGGTCCGAGGCCGGGCTGGGGACGCGGCTCCACAGTGCTGTGAGCGGCCGGGAGGATTTACCGCCGCCGCCGCCGCTGGTGCACCTCCCGCCCGCCCGAGACGCTGCCGCCTCCTTCCCACAATGCACCCTGACGCCCGGGGGTGCCCTCTCTTCCCTCAGCCTTCCTCCCCCGCCCCTTCTTTCCGCCTTCTCAGCAGGCGGGCACGCGCAAGGAAGCGCGCCAGCCGGGGTGTGGCGAGGCGGAGGCGGGACCGGGCGCGCGCTGCCACAGTGCGACTGCGCACAGTCTAATCCGCTGGGGGAGAGAATTGCGCATGCGCGCCTGTCTCCCGGGAAGCTAGAGTAGGCGATTCCCGGGCTGCTCCGGTAGGTTTGGCGTGCGCGGGTTTCTGCAGATCTAGGGCGAGCTTGCACGTTACATCACCGATGCATCTCTTCTTGCTTGCTTAATTTGCCACCACTTAGGCCTTTCTTGCAGAATTCGCCATATACTCCTTAAGGGCCGCGGAATCGGAGCGACCTTGGTGACTGGCAAACTCGGCAGATGTGCGTGCACTGGTTTGATGCAGACGTGGTTGTAGGCGATTTAATTTTTCCCAGCTTTGCAGCGACTGTTGGCTTCCCGGAACGGATCCCCCCAGCCTCGACTGGAAGCTGAGGGACAAAAATTCATGAAAGCAATTACTCTTTCCCGGCGAGGCTTCTAGAAGAGCAAGAATAGCGATATGATTACACCTGCAGCCCTATAAAGATTGATCTGTCCATCTTTCCCTTACAGTCGTGGCCTGTTAACGTTCCTGTGTTGTTCAGTGCCAGAATGAGTGACCGCTATTTAGAACAAAGGATTAGTATCAAATTTTGCGTGAAATTGAACAAGTCTGCAAGTGAGACCCACCATCTTTTAAAAGAAGCTTATGGAGATGAAGTCATGTCAAGGGCCAGAGTTTTTGACTGGCACAAAAGGTTTAAAGAAGGACGGGAAGATGTTCGAGATGATGCCCGAAGTGGGCGTCCAGTCACCCACCGAACAGATGACAATATCCAGAAGGTCAAGGACTTGGTTTGTTCAAACAGGCAGTTAACCGTGAGGATGATGGCTGAAGAGTTAAATTTAGACAAAGAAACTGTTAGGCTCATTTTGAAAGAAAACTTGAACATGAGGAAGGTTTCTGCAAAAGTTATTTCGGGTGTTTTGAAGGGTGAGCCTAAACCACAAAAACTTGACTTTCGGTCGGATCTTTCAAAGGAAACTAGGAAAAATAGCTCATGTTTGAGGAAAAAGGTAACAGGTTCTGAAACATGGAGTTATCTCCAGGGTGAAGCTGGTGGGGAAATGCCCCTGCCGGTATCCCACCCCAGAGTCCACTACCCTGCCAGCCAGCTTCTGCAGGCGTCATCTTCAACAAGCCTTCCCCCCAGGGTAGCTGAGAATTGGTTCACCCCATGGTGAGAGGAATGTGAGTTAGCTGAACCAGAACTGGGATGCTGCCTCACTGTTAGGCACCTTATTTGGCTGCTCACCTATTTTTCAGTCTTCACCACTCCTCCCTATGTGCCATGGCCCTCCTCATTACTCTTTGCTGGACTCTTGGACCATTTTCCTTGCTGTTCTCCATAACTTTGAAAAACTTTTGGCTGTTGCCTTCTGGTATTTGCTTGTTCTTGATTTCTTTTGCTCAACAAGTTTGGATTTCTCCTCTGCCCAGACCTTAGCTTGTTGTGGCTGTCCTGTTCCTTTGTTCTCAACATTCTGCCTCAGAGGATCATGCCAGTGAGAAGAGAGGAACAGGATCTCCTGGAATCTGTATCTCTGTGCCCAGGGAGGCATGCTTTTCTGGGAGGACCCCAAAAGAAGGCTTACAGTTTCAGCCTGCTTCGCAATCAGGGCCTGAGGTATGGTACAGAAGGTGGTGGCATGCTGGTACTACTGAACAGTGCTGGGCCTAAGGGCTGATCTAGCCCAGATGACTCAGTAGGCGCCCCTTAGGAATCAGGGGTTGGCCACCAATACTGATCTTCTTACAGGCCTGCACCTCACAGAAGAGCTGGGTTTGTTTCATTCTAGTCCTATGCTTTGGACCTCCACTTATTTGGGTATCACCCCTGTTGGAAGAGGAGGATCTGGTGCTAGAAAATGTAAACCCGGGGACCCAGACCTAGGCTGTGATGTGTGGTGAGGAAGACCAGGTGGCTCTCTAGTCCCTGAATTAAGGGAGCCTGCTGCCTATGTGCAGATTCCCACACAGCAGCCTGTTTTTAGTAACTAATGCCTATAGTTTTGAGAACTTGCTGTTTTTAGAACACTGCTGGGCATTGACAGTGTGGAAGTTATGAACAAGATCTCCAAGGGCTGATGGGCTTCATGGATGACATGGTTCTTGAACTGGATCCATGAGGATGGGTGAGACGGGGCTGTGAAATTAGGGAAGGCTTCCGGGGCAGGTGGAACAACATGAGGCTTCCAACCTGCATCAGTAGAAAATGACACTGGCCAGGTGCGGTGAATCACACCTGTAATCCCAGCACTTTGGGAGGCTGAGGTGGGCGGATCACAAGGTCAAGAGATCGAGACCATCCTGGCCAACATGATGAAACCCCGTCTCTACTAAAAATACAAAAATTAGCTGGGCGTGGTGGTGTGCGCCTGTAGTCCCAACTACTCAGGAGGCTGAGGCAGGAGAATCTCTTGAATCCGGAAGGCAGAGGTTGCAATGAGCCGAGATTGCACCACTGCACTCCAACCTGGCGACAGAGCTAGACTCTGTCTCAAAAAAAAAAAAAAAAAAAAAAGAATTAGAAAATGATGACACTATTGGCTAAAATAACAAAGTTTAAAGAGGAAGATAATGGTGTTGCAGCAGATGAACAATTTGGGATAATTTGCTTTCTCTCCTAAGCCTCCAACTCTATGCCACTTGTTGTTAAATTGCTTCCCCTGAGTCTGTGAATAGGTTTGTAACAACCAATTTGATATCTGATTTTCCATTTGGACCCCGACAAGCAGTTTCTGCAAGTTCAAACTCTGTCTCTTCTTTTCCTGCCTCTGCCAGGATTTATGGAATGGAACTTTTCCCAAGTGGGTTCCAAGTAATACCACATAGACTGGAAACATTCAGGGGGCAGGGATTTGGTAATAGCATTTCACAGAATTGGCCAGTCTTTGTTTTACTCAAGGATTTTTAGATATAACAGCTCCTCTTAAACAATATTGCTTGATAGTAGAGGCACAACACTCATTCATCACAGTTACTTTTAGTGCTGTTCTTTCACTTTCTCTACTCACCTCCAAAAATTACAAGTTCCTCATTAACACCTGTTTTTGTTTTGTTTTGTTTTTTGAGATGGAGTCTTGCTCTGCTGCCCAGGCTGGAGTGCAGTGGCACGATCTCGGCTCACTACACCTCTGCCTCCCGGGTTCAAGTGTTTCTCCTGCCTCAGCCTCCCGAGTAGCTGGGATTACAGGTGCACGCTGCTACACCCAGCTATTTTTTGTATTTTTAGTAGAGGCGGTGTTTCACCACGTTGGCCAGGCTGGTCTTGAACTTCTGACTTCAGGTGATCCACCCAACTCGGCGTCCCAAAGTGCTGGGATTACAGGCGTGACCCACCGCGCCGGGTCAACACCTGTTAGTTTTGAGGCACCTTGAAAGCTAGACCTTGTCCCACAAAGAGAAGATACTGTATAAGAAAACTCTTAAACCAAGCAACAGCTTATAGACCTCCAGCTCCTTAACAGTTTCTAGACATTCCATTTCAGGACCATTAAGTCTTCCTACATCAGATGCGGCTCTAGGTTGCCCACAAGCACTTGGCACCAGGGACACTGCACTTTAGGAACAAAGTCCCCACCACTAGTTCTTGCAGCTTTGTTGCTGAACCTCATATTAATCCTTGCTGAGGCCCACCCAGTGGTAATTGTTGCAGATGTATATGCTCCTGGACCCAGGCCAGGATCCCACAACCATACGTACAGGAGTTGTTTCTAACGTATTATAAAACAGAGGTCCTGAGACAACTTACTTCTGGATTTTATTCCAGTCCTATGAACAGGGCTGGTGTGTCCCTGCCAATGATGCTGGACCAAGACCCATGGTGGAGTGTAGAGTACCAGAAGCTATGTTGGTCCAGACATGGTTTAGACACAGCAACCAGAAGCAGGTAATTAGGAGTGTGAATTCAAATGGTTCCAATTGGCTATAATGAAAAGGACTTATCCAGAGCAAACCATTCACATTTGGCTGCTCAGAATCTCTAAACCCAAGGGTAGAGCATGATCTAGGCATCCCCAAATAGGAAATTTCTTATATGAGTACTCCTAATGTGCCCACCCACCAAATCTATTTTATTGCTGTTGCACGTTTTGCCCTGGCCTGCACCTTGCTGCCTAGGCCTCTTGAGCTCCTGGTCCCGTAGTCTCACACATCCAGCTATGTGTCCGTCACACCCCAGGCTCTTGTCCTTGACTATTTTTAGACACCTCTCAGTTTATTCTCCAGTTTGCTCTTACTCCTCTCTTTCCTTGTTGCTTTGTTTTCTGGTCCTGGGTCACATCTTCAGTAGCTGCTTTTGGTCGCTTTGGTGTGCTGATCCTTGTATTGACCTTTGGGTCATGGTTTTCCACTTAACTTACAACTCTTCTCTCTCATTTTTTGGATCCTTCTTTCAGCTCCCCGCTTCAGCTGCTGAGTAAGGAAATTGTCTGCTCCAGCCCTGGCCCCAGGTTGCCTTCCTATCTTAAAGAAGCAGGGTTGGGTGACATGTGGGAATTATGTGTTGATTTTGTTTTTTGTAAGGGACATGGGCACCTTAGCCACCCTCAGTTGCACTCCGCAGAGGCACCCAGTGTCACCAGTTTCTCAAGGAGGCAATATGTTACCTCTAGTAGCAAGAGTCATGAAACTTTTTCAGAGCTATAACATCCAAAGCCCATTCTCCTAGCAACTGTATTTTCCCTGGCGGGAGAAGCTTCACCTAACCACAAGAGATCAAGCCTGGCTTTCTGTGGGATGTCAGTAGGAGAGCTGGCCATCTGCAAACTTTCTCAAGCTTAACACCATCGGTCAATGACTCCGTTTGGCATTCAGGTTGATCTCTGTCCCCGCCCCCACACTCATTCTAATTCAAAGTCCACATGGAATGTTTTATGCCACAGCTGAGAGTCTAAGAGGAATACATGCCTTCCGGAGCAGATCATCTTAACACTGATTTTATGCAATTCTCTCTTTCCATCACCCCACCCTACCTTGCTTCATTTGCCCCACTAGTAATGATCAAAAAGAGAAAGAATAAAATGTTCACCAAATCTGTGACTTAGAAAAACACGTGGAGTGTTGTGCCATCTTCTGAATTATGATCCTCACTGAGTCCTCATTGAAATGTTACCATTTGGGGAAGAATGTTTACCTGGGGCCTCCTTCCCAGAACCTTTTTTTCAGATCAATTTTTTAGTCAAAGTCTAGACTTGCCTTTGGAAATGCCTGGATAAATCTGGATGCTAAATGACTTGAGGACACCTAATAAAGGAATGGAGTACTATTGGGGAATTGTCTGTCATTGCATTACAAATGCTCAGTCTCCCTGCTATTTGCAGACACCATCACCAGCGAGTTTCACTAGGCTCTTTGGGATTGGGTCTCAGCAGGGTCCCATGTGACTCAATAAGAGCCTACCTTTGCTGCTAAATTGTGTATGTTACCCTGCATTCTCCAATTGCTGCTTCTTCAGTCAGCCCACCCAGATTTTACCAGGCGTTTATATCTTTTCTGAGGTAACCATCATGTATTTATGTTCTACAGTGTCTCCCTTATCAGATCCTTGCAAATACTGTCCTAGTTGAATCACCTCTTTCCCAGTATTAATATCCGGAAACAAAAAATCTATAGTGGGGAGCTCCAGTGGGTCCCCTCCAAGGACTCACTTGGGCATAGTCCAGTGGTCAACAGACTTCTGTAAAGGAGTCTTTATGGGCCATATGGTCTCTTTTGCCACTAAACATTTTAGTGCAAAAGTAGACATAGTTAATATAGAAACAGATGAGCACAGCTGTGTTCCAATACAACTTTATAAATGGATATTAGAATTTGAATTTTATATAGTTTTTACAAAATACTATTTTGATTTTTTTAAACCATTGAAAAATGTTAAAAAGAGGCCGGGCATGGTGGCTCAGACCTGTAATCCCAGCACTTTGGGAGGCCAAGGCGGGTGGATCACCTGAGGTCAGGAGTTCGAGACCAGCTTGGCTAACATGGTGAAACCTCATCTCTACTAAAAATATAAAATTTAGCCAGGCGTGGTGGTGTGTGTCTGTAATCCCAGCTACCCGAGAGGCTGAGGCAGGAGAATCGCTTGAACCCGGGAGGCTGCAGTGATCCAAGATCTCGCCACTACTCCAGCCTGGGCAACAGAGCGAGACTCCATCTCAAAAAAAAAAAAAAAGTTAGACATTCTTAGCTTTTAGGCCATAGAAAAACAGATGGCAGGACAGGTATGGCCCATGGGCTGTAGTTTGATATAACCCCCAGTCTAGTGTATATAAAGTGTGTACAGAAAAATGACAGATGATTATTTTCCATCAATAACATTATTAATGCCACATTAATCTGGCAGTGTCTGACAATTTATTTGTAGAAATTGTGGGCCAGGCACGATGGCTCATGTCTGTAATCCTAGCACTTTGGGAGGCTGAGGCGGGCAGATTGCTTGAGGCCAAAAGTTAGAGACCAACCTGGGCTAACATGGTGAAACCCCATCGCTACAAAAAAATACAAAAATTAGCCTGGCATGGTGGCACGTGGCTGTAGTCCCAGCTACTTGCAGGGCTGAGGCAGGAGGATCACTTGAGCCCAGGAGGTCCAGGCTGCAGTGAGCCATGATCGTGCTACTGCACTACAGCCTGGGTGACAGAGTGAGACCCTGTCTCAAACAAAAAAAAGAAATTGTGGAATATTGGAGGGAATCTGTGGAGCCAGGACAGTAAACTAAAGCTGAGTGATTGGCTATTTTACCTTGAAATATTCTGCTTCACAAAATAAATTTTGTGCTGTTTTTGACTAAAAATGATATTATAAAACCACCTATATTATTCCCATGTAAAATATGAAAACCAGTGTTGGCAACACTGAAACTGATGCCAAGCTGCAACCAACAATAATAGAATGAACTGAAGGTAGTCCCAAAAATGATTTGACCATGGGTAGCATTTGAATAAGCTTATGTTATCACCTATTAAAGTGTGTACTATGGAGATGACAAAACTCACTGAAATGTATTTTTTGCATGCTTGCAAATATATATATGTATTAAAGATACATATGTGTATTTGCACCTTGCAACTGGTGCTGAGATCTGTCCTTTTAGGTAAGTATATTTGTTTTTTCCCCCAGAGAGCTCTTTATTGTGTCACCTTTATTTAAACTGATTTTCCAAAGTTGTAGTAGAATCTCAGCATTGAACAGACCATTACAACAGTGTCTGATCCAGCCAGTCATGTTTCCTATGAGTTCAGGAGTGACTAAACCCTACAGCTGCTGAAAGATTGCATCTGAAGGAAGATTCTGTGTTAATTCACTCAACAAATTTTTATTGAGTGGCTTTATGTGCCAGATGCTATCTTGTGTGCCGGGATACAGCAGTGGACAAAATAGACACAGGCCTTGGATTAGATGGTCTGAAATCTAATTATATTACTCTTCACTCTTGCAAAATTTCTGTTTCGTGTGCGCACACTAACCCATTGTTAACTGCATACCTGGAAACAGGTATGACCGTTGCCACATGCCTTTGTGCTCTGGTCTTGATGCCTCTCCAGCTGCATTAATAATTAGAGGACTGCGTGTTTCATTTAAATTTTATTATCCTTTAGACAGATCTATATTGGTAGAAAAACACACTGGCAATGTTGGAAGTGTAGACTGGCAATGGTTTTCTGAAAAGCAATTTGGCAATATCTATCAGGAGCTTTAAAAATGTTTAGATCCTCTGATCCTCCAATTCCACTTCTGGGAATCTGTCCTAAAGAAATAGTCTAAAATGTGGGCAAAATCAATGCTTAACAATCTTAAAGTCCAACAGTAGAAAATTGGTTAAGTAAATTACAGTATGACTATCCAGTAGACTCTTGTGCCATCATTATAATTTATGTTTCTGAAGAGTATTTGACAGCACAGCAAAGTGCTTATAGTGTTAAGTGAAAAGAGTGTTATACAGAATTGTATGTATAAATCCAAAAAATGTCTTTTAAAAAGACGGAAAGGATATGCAAACTCTGGGTAGTTGGATTATGGGTTTTCCTGGTTTTATGCTTTAAAAAATTTTCTCCAGTATATTATTACTTACATTATCAGTAAAAATCAATAGCATCTAGAGCTGGCAGTGGAGAGATTGAGGCCAGATCACTAGTTTGGTCCATGAACAATTAACTGGCTGGGTGGACACAGAGGCTATATGATCTTGTGTTGGCAGCAAGGCTGGGACAGAAGGGAAAAGGACCTGCCCAGGAGGAGAAGGGACCGTGTGATCACGTGACCATAATCCCTACAAAAAAAACACAAAATGTTAAGGGAAGACACCGTGGGTGGCATGCTCTTGTGATGTAGTCGTTGGTAGGTAAAAGACCACTTATGAATCAAGTATATTCTGACAAGTGGAAAAGGATATGAATGCTCTCCTGGGTAAAATTAACCTCCTTTGCATTTCATTCTCACATTCTCGCACAAAATGAATTATCAAGATGGATTTTATAATAGCTGATTCTCTGAAGAATCCCTGAGACTTCGTATGATTCTTTAGTATAGCAGTGGCTTTCGATGTGCCAAGTCTACCTCCTCCCATACTGGGACACTCAAGCAACACAGATGTACACGGGAATTTTGGGTATTCTATACTGAGAATACTGCACACATATCATTAGTCATCTTAATGTTGTGACTTACCAAATTCTTAACGTTTGCAAATGTGATTTTGTTGGCATCTAGAACCAGCGTATTTTTTATTTATGTCTGAAAAATAATCATTGTGGGGTTTTAAAATGAAAAATCATGTAGCTAATGCCTATCCATAAATGAAATTGTTATGTTGGGAAAATGTGTACTTAACCTTTGCTTTAGTAAAATGATTATTATAAAAATGTTAAATGTCTCCTCAGTGAAATTTTAAACCTCCAAATGAGTACACAAGGTAAATACATATTTTATAGGCCTATAGCTCATATAATTGCCAAGCTGAAAGAGTTCTTTAAGATCTAAGTATAAGTCCTCTGGTCTGTAGAATGAATGAGTGAGGCTTGTGTTTCAGTTCTGGCTTCTTGACTAGCTGTGTGACTTTGGGCAATTCATTTGTACCCTCTAAGGTTGTCAGTTAATTCATCTGTAAAAGAGAAATAATGCCATCTATCTCATGGAGTTGTTCATTTTGTTCATTTCAACAATATTTATTGAGTGCTTATCTGTGTATGATGCTGTTCTAGACACAGTAAACAAGACCCCAAGAAATGTTCCTCCTCATGAGCACACATTTCAGTGAGGGAGACAGACAAGAAATAAGATAAATTAGTAGGCTGGGCGCGGTGGCTCACGCCTGTAATCCCAGCACTTTGGGAGGCCGAGACGGGTGGATCACGAGGTCAGGAGATCGAGACCACGGTGAAACCCCGTCTCTACTAAAAAAAATACGAAAAAATCAGCCGGGCGCGGTGGCGGGCACCTGTAGTCCCAGCTACTTGGGAGGCTGAGGCAGGAGAATGGCGTGAACCCGGGAGGCGGAGCTTGCAGTGAGCCGAGATTGCGCCACTGCACTCCAGCCTGGGTGACAGAGCCAAGACTCCGTCTTAAAAAAAAAAAAAAAAAAAAAAAAAAACAGATAAATTAGTAAAAATATCTATGTTAGATAGTGAATATTAGATGTGAGGCTTACATTAAACAGTGTATACGAGGCACACAGCACAACACCTGGCATGGAGTACGTGCTCAATAGAGAATAATTTCTTCTGTGTGTACGAGGCACACAGCACAACACCTGGCATGGAGTACGTGCTCAATAGAGAATAATTTCTTCTGTTTCTTGAGGCTTCCTAACACTCCAGAATTACCCTACAATGTGGTGGTAGTCGGCAAGAAGCCTGACTCATTGCTTTCTATCTCTTGCCAGTTAAGGCCTAAACCTGTTTTTGCTTAAGAAGACAAAAGAATTCTTACAGTGGTGTTTTGTACTTCCTATATGGCAGATTAATCAAGGTGGTGCCTAAACACTGTTGATAAATGACATTTTCTGGAGCCAGTTGGCAGGAGTCCTTGCCTGGGGTGGGATGGCAGGTGTTAAGTCCACAAAGACAAACGCATAGCGTCATTGCTATTTAAGCAAAACAGACTAGAAGACCGAAATGGCTGTTTCTCTTAAAGAAAAGATGTGTGCCCTATGTCCTGGGCCAAATGTTGAAGCACTGAGCAAAGTTTGCAGTATTGGAAGGAAACTGCCTACTGCATTATTTATGGGAGACCAGGGCATTGACAGAAAGCCAGGAAAAGGAGAGTTTAATGGTTTGTGGTTTTGATATTTTTGTCCATTGTAGAAAATTTGGAAAGTTTAAAAATGTTTAAAGAAGCAGCCAGAAGTCCACTCCTGGAGTTTGGATCTTTCATCAGACCCATCTCCTTGCCTCAGCTTCCTCCTTCAAAAACATGCAGCCAGGCTGGGTGTGGTGGCTTATACCTGTAATCCCAGCACTTTGGGAGGCTAAGGCGGGCAGATCACGTGAGGTAAGGAGTTCGAGACCAACCTGGCCAACATGGTAAAACCCCGTCTCTACTAAAAATACAAAAATTAGCCAGGTGTGGTGGTGCACGCCTGTAATCCCAGCTACTCAGGAGGCTGAGGCAGGAGAATCACTTGGACCTGGGAGGTGGAGGTTGCAGTGAGCTGAGATCGTGCCATTGCACTCCAGCCCAGGCAACAGAGTCAGACTCTGTCTCAAAAAAAACAAAACAAAACAAAACAAAAAACAGTGAACGGTCATTTACTGAATTCCTTCTTCGAGCCTGGGCCTGCATTAGGCGTAGAGTACAGCCCTTGTCCTTGGGCAGTGCCCAGCTTTGTGGGTTAGGGAAAGGGCCAGAGGTGGAGAGGAGCACCAAGAAAGGGTTCCTACCTTAGACTGTCAATTTTTCCCAGAGGAGAGAGCTAAGGAACAAACTTTTGTAAAGAATTGGAACAAAAAGTTGTAATCATCAACTGAGGGTGATTGTGAAAAACAGACAGTGGACTGTAAAGAAGCAAAACATAGAACGATGGTAACTGTAGCTCTTCTTATGTAAGAGAGCCTGGAGCTCTGTCCACAAGGATTTAGTGTGTAATATTACCTCTCAGAAGAAACTGGACTTGAGGCTGTGGGCCAGTACCCCTGTACCTTGCATTAAGAACCTAATAAGTGAAAATTCAGAATTACAACCCAAACTCGATGAGGGAATTGGCGCAGGGAGGCTGAGTGATTTTCTTGAATCACACATTTAGTTGGTGGCAGAGCCAGGATAATAATGAAGGACCTTGAACTTCGCTCAGTCCGTGAGTTTTTTCTATTACTCCATCGGTAATTATTTCCCTTACTAAAATGTACATTCTCATATCTTTAAAATCATGCTCACCCTTGCATTTAACAAATGATTTACCAACAGTTGATTTACATACAATTTTTAAGGAACATATTTATAGCATAGAAAGTGGTGCAGAGGGTTTTACCAAATTTCTCTGGGGTGTCCAGGTCCCCTGGTCCTTCCAGAGGTGTGTATTCATAAGTAAATGTTGGCATTCTGTCATCCATTTTTTCCAGATGTTCTTCCCAAGTAGTGTGTTATGTTTTGTGTTTTTAATATTTCTCATATACGTTTTTAAAAATCTGGGCACATAAATCCTAATAAAGCTCTCAACTATCTCCTCTGTGCTGTCTCAAATTTCTGAGTATGCTTATATTCATGACACAGTGTCTGAAGTCATGAATGCTATCACATAATTAGGACTTATATCCCTAAACCCCAGTCTTATGTTTCTAGATGTTCTGAAAATTCTTTACATTTCACTTATAAATGCCACTATACTGTACCATGACATTTCCATAGTAACATATGTTTCAAACATGAAAACAAGAAGCCCAAGGAAAAGGGAAGTTGGTTTCCAATGCATAAATTAAAAAATTAAAAATTGTAGAATACATAAAATGAGGTGGTGGGTGTAGTATAAGGGGATACAATTAGGGGACTGTATATTTTATTCTACTTTGACCTCTCCTGAACAGAATGTTCCTGTAGGCTCACCTTAGGGATGGGCATTATCTGCCACCCACCCAGTGGCCCAATCTTGGAATCATGCTTTCTTTGACCCTGACATCCCGGCAGGTCCATGTGATTTCCCTAACATCTCTTACTGTCACCTACTGCAAATGGACAGGGGTGGTCACCCACTTCTCACCTCACTGTCTGAAGACCATCCCCTACACTGCTCCTGTGCTGTTTGGCTTGGAGTTTGCTGAAAACTGGAGACTTTTGGACATCAACTTTTTGAGCTTGCTCAATCATGCCCCACTTTGTGCCTGGAATCCCTCTGCTGCCATCCACCTGGCAAACTCCCCTTTGGGACTCAAGCCTCAGCCTCACCATTGCTGTTCTCCCCTGCCACCCACCAACCCACTCAGTGAAGCAGCCACCCTCCCCTACCACCATGTAAAATGCACATTCTTTAATTTTTTTTTTTTTTTAGCTTTAGCTTTTGTGGATACATAGCAGATATATATATTTATGCAGTATATTGGATATTTTGATACAGGCATACAATGTGTAGTAATCACATCAGGGTAAATGGGGTATCCATCACCTCAAGCATTCATCCTTTGTGTTACAAACAATCCAATTATACTCTTAGTTATTATTATTATTATTATTATTTTTTTGAGAGGAGTCTTGCTCTGTCACCCAGGCTGGCGTGCAATGGCACCATCTTGGCTTACTGCAGCCTCCACCTCCTGTGTTCAAGCGATTTTCATGCTTCAGCCTCCCAAGTAGCTGGCATTACAGGTGCACGCCACCACGCCTGGCCAATTTTTGTGTTTTTAGTAGAGACAAGGTTTCACCATGTTGACCAGGCTGGGTTTGAACTCGTGACCTCAGGTGATCTGCCTGCCTTGGCTTCCCAAAGTGTGACTACAGGCGTGAGCCACTATGCCCAGCCTTCCTTTAGTTATTTTTAAATGTACAATTACATTATTATGACTATAGTCACCCTGCTGTGCTATCAAATATTAGATCTTATCCATTCTTTCTAACTATTTTTTGGTACCCATTAACCATCCCCTTTTCCCCCCACCCCACCCTCCACTATCCTTCCCAGCCTCTGGTAACCATCATTCTACTTCTACCTCCATAAGTTCATTTATTTTAATTGTAGCTCCCACAAATAAGTGAGAACATGAGAGGTTTGTCTTTCTGTGCTTGGCTTATTTCACTTAACATAATGACCTCCAGTTCTATCCATGTTGTTGCAAATGACAGGATCTCATTCTTTTTTATGACTGAATAGCACTCCATTGTGTATATATGTCACATTTTCTTTATCTATTTGTCTGTTGACAGACACTTGGGTTGCTTCCAAATCTTGGCTATTGTGAATAGTGCTGCAAAAAACATGGGAGTGCAGGTATCTCTTTGATATACTGATTTGCTTTCTTTTGGGTATATACCTAGCAATGGGATTGCTAGATTATATGGTAGCTCTATTAGTTTTTTGCAGAACCTTCAAACTGTTCTCTGTAGTGGATGTACTAATTTACATTCCCATCAACAGTGTATGAGGGTTCCCTTTTCTCCGCATCCTTGCCAACATTTGTTATTGCCTGTCTTTTGGATAAAAGCCATTTTAACTGGGGTGAGATGATATCTTATTGTAGCAATGCACATTCTGGCATCAAGAAAACTGTAACACTTAACTGAACTTTGTTGTTTGCAGGATGTTTTTCTTCTCTACCAGCCCAGGACCTCCTAAAAGCCAGGCCCACATCTGATTGTTCCATGTTCCCTGCATCCAGAATAAACCTTGCCTGGAACTGCTCAATAAATGTTTGATAGATGAATGAAAGAAGGGATTTTATGGTAATTTTTTATTGTGGTAAAATTCACATGACAAAATTCACCATTTTAACCACTTTAAAGTGTACATCTCAGTTGCATTTAGTACATTCACGATGCTGTGCAACCATTACCACTATCTAGTTCAGAACATTTTCATCACACTAAAAGGAAACCCTATACTCATTAAGCAGTCATTCTCCATTCTTTCTCATCCTTGGCCCCGGCAACCATTCATCAACTTTCTATCTCTATGGATACGTTTGGACTCATGTACGTTTGTTTTATATTTTGTGTAATAATCCCATACTGTGTTATTTATTTTGTTGCTTAAGTTGTTCCAGCTTTGGCCATTGGATGTTTTTTCAGGTTGGCTTCTGTGTCTCTTTGATGTGCTCCCAACCTTTTGTTTTTTTCTTAGCAGGTCCTTACCTTCTGGTACTACAATATGCTCCAAGATTATCTTGTTTTTTGCCTCTGCACACCTGTGACCAGCCATTTCTCTATTCTCAATTTCTGTCTAGCCCTGGTTCCTTTTATTGGAGAATGGTTTTTAGAAAGCAAGATATGGGCAGTGAGTGTATTGCTACTGGAATTTGGGTCTTTTTGATATCTTCCATGTCTCTACTTAACAAGCTCAATTTTTTCTCTAGGCTGTTGATCACATGGAATACAGTGATAATAGTTTTAATGACCTTATCTACCAATTTTACCTATCTCCCTCAGTTTCAGTTGACTGATTTTTGGAAATAGCTTTTGGCTATTACTTTTAAGCTTTGTTAGATGAGACCAGAGTAATATTAGTCTAGGGCTAATTTTGCCCCAGTGTTGAGGGCACCTGAAACCTTATGAAATATGTCTTGCCACTCTAGATGTTAGGAATAGGAAGTGGACCTGTGTGATCTCCAAAAATGGTTCCTTCTAATCCTTTTAGGTAGTTCTTTCTCTGGCCTCTGGTAGTTTCCTTACACGCATGCTGAAGACTTGAGGGGGCTTTGTATATTTGGAAGCAATGTTGCCAGGTGGTACTCAGAGGTTCTGGGATATATCTTCCTGGTGAACTTTTCCTTTTGTCATTATCATTATCATTATCATATGATTCTTTATCCCTAGTAATTATTTTTGGCTTAAAATCTGTCAATATTGCATTATTTTGCTTAGCATTTGCCTAGTATACTTTCCCATTCTTTTAACGTTTCTGTGCTGCTATTATTATTATTATTTTATTATTATTATTATTATTTTTTGAAACAGGGTCTCACTTCTGTTGCCCAGGCTGGAGTACAGTGGCATGATCTCAGCTCACTGCAAACTACACTTCCCCGGCTCAAGGGATCCTCCCACCACAGCCCCCCAGGTAGCTGGGACTGCAGGTGCCTGCCACCACACCCAGCTAATTTTGTATTTTTTTTTGCAGGGATAGAGTTTCATCACGTTGCCCAGGCTGGTCTCGAACTCCCAGGGTCAAGCAATCATCCCACCTCCTAAAGTGCTGAGATTACAGGCATGAGCCAGCATGCATGCCTGGACTCAAATTAGATGTTTTAACAGCCAGTGTTTATTTAGATTTATAAACCTGCATACCGGTTTCGTTGCCTATCTTTCTCTCTTTTTACTGAAATATAATTCATATCCAATAAAATCGTTAGTATATTTACAAAATTGTAGAACCATCACCACTAATTTTAGAACAGTTACAGCATTCCAAAAGGAAACCCCCTACGCATTAGCAGTTTCCTCATTTTCTTTAATCCCCTGGCAACCACTCGTATACTTTCTGTCTCTATGGATTTGCCTATTTTGGAGATTTCATATAAATGGAATCATAATATGTAGCCTTTTATGTCTGGCTTCTTTCACTTAGCCTAATGTTTTTAAGGTTCATCCATGTTGGAGCAGGGGTCAGTCCTTCATTCCTTTTTTTTTCTTTTGAGACTGAGTTTTGCTCTTGTTGCCCATGCTGGAGTGCAATGGTGATCTCAGCTCACCACAACCTCCACCTCCAGGGTTCAAGCAATTCTTCTGCCTTAGTCTCCCGAGTAGCTGGGACTACAGGTGCGTGCCACCACGCCCAGCTAGTTTTTGTATTTTTAGTAGAGACAGGGTTTCACCATGTTGACCAGAATGGTCTTGACCTCGTGATCTGCCCACTTTGGCCTCCCAAAGTTCTGGGATTACAGGCATGAGCCACTGCACTCAGCCCCTTCATTCCTTTTTATGGCTGAATAACATTCCATTGTGTGACTCTACCACATTCTATTTATCAGTTGATGGACATTTCGGTTGTTTTCAGCTTTTGGCTTATTATGCAGAATACTGCTATGAATGTTCATGTACAAGTTTTTTGTGAACATATGTTTTTAATTCCCTTGGGTATACACCTAGGAGTGGTATTCATAAGTAATTCATTATTTCTTGTATTCATTGGTATGCTGGTAAATATTTAACACCAGTTTTCACTTGGTAGGGTTGGGGGATCTCTGATTTGTAACATTTGTTAATTTCTAGAGTGTAAATATTCAAATTACCAATCTGGCATCATTTAATGTAGAATTGGGAACAGATGCAGAGTAGTACACCATTCTATATAGTATGTCTACTGTATAAACACAGGAGATACAAATAAAAGTTGCATGGATGATAGCATAATGTGGTAAAATAATTAAGAAGGCATGCATTGTGAGGATTTTTGACCTTTATATTTAAAGTGATTCATTTAATTGTAAGTTTACATAATTTAATGTTTGAAAATGGGCTGGTTGCGGTGGCTTATGCCTATAATTCCAGCACTTTGGGAGGCTGAGGCGGGTGGATCATCTGAGGTCAGAAGTTTTGAGACCAGCCTGGCCAACATGGTGAAACCCCATCTCTACAAAAGTATGAAAAGTAGCCTGGTGTGGTGGCCTGTGCCTGTAGTCTCAGCTACTCGGCAGGCTGAGGTACGAGAATCCCTTGAACCCGGGAGGCAGAGGTTGTAGTGAGCCAAGATGGCACCACTGCACTCTAGCCTGGGTAATAGACTGAGACTCTGTCTCAAGACAAAAAAAAAAAAAGAAAAAAAAAAGAAAATGACTGTGTGTAACAACCAATTCTCAAAATTCCTGAAAGTTTTAGCAGTCTGCTATCCGGGCTGATGAGAGCTAGCTTCAGTGCCTCACTTGTATCCCACACCTTACATGTTACTTCTTTCTGGATTCAATTTTCTTTTTTCTTTTTTTTTTTTCTTTTGAGTCAGAGGCTCACTTTTTAGCCCAGGCTGCCAAGCTAGAGTGCAGTGGCGCAATCTCAGCTCACTGCAACCTCTGCCTCCAGGGCTTAAGTGATTCTCATGCCTCAGCCTCCTGAGTATCTGGGACTACAGGTGCACACCACCGCGCCCAGCTAATTTTTTGTATTTTTAGTAGAGACGGGGTTTCACCATGTTGCCCAGGGTGGTCTCGAACTCCTGAGCTCAGGTGATCCTCCTGCCGCGGCCTCCCAAAGTGCTGGGATTGCAGGTGTGAGCCACTGTGCCTGGCCTCAATTTTCTTTAAAAAAAAAAAAATTGTTTTTTTATGGAGTTGGTCTTGCTATGTTGGCCAGGTTGGTCTTGAACGCCTGGCCTCAAGCGATCCTCTCACCTCAGCCTCCTGAAGTGCTAGGATTATAGGTGTGAGCCACCATGCCCAGCCTGAATTCAATTTTCTTATAGAAGTATATCTATTAATGTGTTAAAATACTTTCAGCAGGTTTCTGTGAGGTAAACTGTCTTTGTTCATCAGAAAATGTCTGAAAGTTTGGCTGTCGCTTACTAATTTGACTGTGTATAGGATTCTGGTTTGAGATTTATTTTTTGTGCACACTTTGAAGATATTATCCTACTGTCTCCTGGTTCTCATTGTTGCTGATGAGAAAGCTGATTTCACTGTAGTTAACATTCCTTTTGATAATCTGTCCCTTGTCACTGCAGACTTTTTTATTTGCCTTGTGGTTTTGCAGTTTAATCAGTATGTGACTAGTCATGTAATTGTTTTTTATTTTATTTTATTTTATTTTACTTGAGACACAGTCTCACTCTGTCACCCAGGCTGTAGTGCAGTGGCACGATCTCAGCTTACTGCAACCTCTACCTCCCAGGTTCAAGCGATTCTTCTGCCTCAGCCTCCCGAGTAACTGGGATTACAGGCGTGCATCACCACTGCCTGGCTAATTTTTGTATTTTTAGTAGAGATGGGGTTTCACCATGTTGGCCAGGCTGATCTCCAACTCCTGACCTCAAATGATCCACCCACCTCGGCCTCCCAAAGTGCTGGGATTACAGGCGTGAGCCACCGTGCCTGGACTGTTTATTTAGTGTCTTGGTATGTTTCTCCAGTTTTGGGAAATTATCAATAATTCATGATGGTTAATTTTATTTGTCAATTTGACTGGGCCACAGGGTGCCCAGATGTTTGGTCACACAATTATTCTGGGTGTGTCTGGGAGGGTGTTTCTGGATGCGTTAACATTTGAATCAATAGACTGAGTAAAGCAGACTGCCCTTTCTAATAATGCGAGCGGGCCTCATTCAATTGTTGAAGGCCTGGATGGAACAAAAAGGCTGACTCTCCTGCAAGTAAGAGGAAACTCCTCCTGCCTGGCTGCTGGAACATCAGTCTTTTCCTGCCTCCAGACTCAAACTGAAACATCAGCTCTTTTTTTGGGTCTCAAGATTGCAGGATATTGAACTGGAACTTACACCACTGGCTCTCCTTTTCCTCAGGCCTCTGGACTCAGGCTGGAAAGTCACTTTTGGCTCTCCTGGGTCTACAGCTTGCCAGGTACAGATCTTGGAACTTCTCAGCCTCCGTAATTGCATAAGCCAATTCCTTATAATAAATCTCTCTCTCTCTGTGTACACACACACACACACACACACACGGATCTTGTTGGTTCTGTTTCCTGTTTCTCTGAAGAACCCCATAATATTTTAAATAATGATTTTCCACCATTCCCTCTGTTAAATCTTTCTTTCTTTTTTGAGATGGAGTTTCGCTCTTGTCACCCAGGCTGGAGTGCATTGGCACAATCTCTGCTCACTGTCACCTCCGCCTCCCAGGTTCAAGCAATTCTCCTGTCTCAGCCTCCCGAGTAACTGGGATTACAGGCGTCTGCCACCAAGCCCAGCGAATTTTTGTATTTTTTAGTAGAGACAGGGTTTCACCATGTTGGCCAGGCTGGTCCTGAACTCCTGACTTCAGGTAATCCACCTGCCTCAGCCTCCCAAAGTGCTGGGGATTACAGGCATGAGTCACCCTACCCGGCCCTTTTTTTTTGAGATGGAGTCTCACTTTTGTCGCCCAGGCTGGAGTGCAATGGCTCAATCTCAGTTCACTGCAACCTCCGCCTCCTGGGTTCAAGCGATTCTCTTGCCTCAGCTTCCCGAGTAGCTGGGATTACAGGTGCACGCCACCACGCCTGGCTAATTTTTGTATTTTTAGTAGAGCTGGAGTTTTACCATTTGGCCAGACTGGTCTCGAACTCCTGACCTCAGGTGATCCGCCCACCTCAGCCTCCCAAAGTGCTGGGATTACAGGCATAAGCCACTGAGCCCGGCCCCTCTGTTAAATCTTTCTGGAACTCCTATGAGACATCTGTTTGGCTCTCTCTTTTTATTCTTCATTCTCTTAAATTCTTGTTCGGGTTTTCTCTCTTTATCTCTCTTTTCTCCATTTGGGGTCATGTCCTCAAAATGTTTCTTCGGATTCCCTCTTCAGCTAGCTCGAATATGTAGGTTAACTCATCTTTGAGTCTTTAATTTTAGTAACTATGTTTTTATTTCTGGAAGTTCTATATGGTTCTTTTTCAAATTTCCCATCTCTTTCTCCTCCATACTATTCTGTTCCTTTATTATGGCTTCTATTTTTTATATATATATATATATTTTCTCTTTTTTTTGAGACAGGGTTTCACTATGTTGCCCAGGCTGCTCTTGAACTCCTGGGCTCAAGCAATCTGCCCACCTCAGCCTCCCAAAGTGCTATAATTACAGGCATGAGCCACTGCACCTGACCAGGCTTCTACACTTTCTTATCTCTCTATTTTAATCATCCTTACTTCATAGTCTCTTTCAGGTCGTTCCATTTTTACCCTTCATATCTCTAGTTTGTTTTGTTTGTTGACTCTCTATTTTGATCTTTTTTTTCCTCATGTGATTTGTTACTTTCTGAGAGTATGTTCCTCAGGATTTTTTTTTTTTCTAATAAATTTGTCAAGCATCCCTATTGAGGTATTTTGATTTGCTTCAGCCTAAACCTAAGAGTTTTAATGGGTCTTGCTCCAGCCTAACCTATGAATTTTAATGATCTGGACCAATTTTTCTGTTAATTTATCTTGCCGAGCGTGGTGGCTCACGCCTGTAATCCCAGCACTTTGGGAGTCTGAGGCGGGCAGATCACCTGAGGTCAGGAGTTTGAGACCAGCCTGGCCAAATGGTGAAACCTCGTCTCTACTAAAAATATAAAAATTAGCCAGGCGTGGTGGTGCACACCTGTAATCCCAGCTGCTCATGAGGCTGAGGCAGGAGAACCACTTGAACCTGGAAGGCAGAGGTTGCAGTGAGCTGAGATTGCACCATTGCACCCCAACCTGGGTGACAAGAGCGAAACTCTGTCTCAAAAAAAAAAAAAGAGAAAAGAAAAGAAAGAATTTATCTCAATGGGTGTCTGCATCTAAAGGTAGAGTAAATTCAAACTCCATCTTGCATGTGGCAGAGACTGGGGTTTCTATTTCTTGTAAATGCTATTTATTACCCCATCCACAGCCTCTTCAAAGATCAATCTTTCTTGCAATTTCTCTAACACCAGGGTACAGCTTTTCCAGTCTCCTTTTCATGGAAGAAGCCCAGCTTCCAATTTTAGGGCTTTATCTCAGTTCCAACTTGCTCACCTGGCAGAAACCTAAGCCCTATCTCCTACTCCTTAGTGTGCAGTGAAGCCCTAGCCCACAGCCCTCAGGATCTACATCTAAGTCTGAGGTCCCTGTGTGTTGCCTAGGCACTGGCTGTACCCTGTCCTGCCTTTGAGCTCCCTTTTCATTTCTGATGTCTAGAAATTTCTCTTTAAATTTTTCAAATTCAGCGATAAAAAATAACATTTTTAGGCTGAGCATGGTGGTTCACACCTATAATCCCAGCACTTTGGGAGGCTGAGGTGGGTGGATCACTTGTGGTTAGGAGTTTGAGACCAGTCTGGACAACATGGTGAAGCCCTGTCTCTACTAAAAATACAAAAATTAGCCGGGTGTGGTGGTGCGTGCCTGTAATCCTAGCTACTCGGGAGGCTGAGCCAGGAGAATCACTTGAACCCAGGAGGCAGAGGTTGCAGTGAGTCCTGATTGTGCCCCTGCACTCCACCCTGGACGACAGAGCGAGACTCTGTCTCAAAAAAAAAAAAAAAAAAAGATTTGCATTATAATTCATCTAGCACCTCCATGTGTCTATAGCAAGGAGTGCGATGTGTGACCCATTTTCATTAGTGTAACTGATCATGTTTCTGGAAGTTGCCAGATGAGAAACAATAATTCTGTCAAGTAGACACTTATTTTTCTTAATATAATTTAATTTTTTTTTGAGAAAGGGTATCATTCTGTCACCCCAGCTGGAGTGCAGTGGTGCAATCACCAAGGCTCAATTGATCCTCCAGCCTCAGACCTCCCCAGTAGTTGGGACTGTAGGCACACACCACCACACCCGCCTAATTTTTGTATTTTTTTGTAGAGATAGAATTTTGTCATGCTGCCTACGTTGGAGGTAGACATTTGTTTGTTTGTTTGTTTATTTATTTATTTATTTATTTTTGAGACAGAGTCTCACTCTGTCGCCCAGGCTGGAGTGCAGTGGTGCAATCTCGGCTCATTGCAACCTCCACCTCCCGGGTTCAAGCGATTCTCCTGCCTCAGCCTCCTGAGTAGCTGGGATTACAGGTGCAAGCCACCACGCCCGGCTAATTTTTGTATTTTTAGTAGAGACAGTGTTTCACCATGTTGGTCAAGCTGGTCTGGAACTCCTGACCTCATGATCCGCCCGCCTTGGCCTCCCAAAGTGCTGGGATTACAGTCGTGAACCACCACTCCCGGCCTTGGAGGTAGACATTATCTCCTGTGTTAGTCAAGGTTCTCCAGAGAAACAGGACCAACAGGAGATATATGTAAATAGATTTATTCTTTCATATAATTTATTGTGATTATGGAGGCTGAGAAGTCCTAAGAACTGCCATTTGCAAGCTGGAGCCCAGGAAAGCCAATGGTGTCATTCTAGTCCAAGCCCGAAGACGAAGACCTGAGAATTAGAGTTTAGTGAGTTTTGTTGTTTGTTTGTTTGTCTGTTTAGAAACAGGATATTGTTCTGGCATCCACACTGGAGTATAGTGGCACAATTTTAGCTCACTGCAGGCTTGCATTCCTGGGCTCAAGCAGTCCTCCCACCTCAGCCTCCTGAGTAGGTGGGACTACAAGCATGTGCCACCATGCCCAAATAATTTTTTATTTTTATTTTTTGTAGAGACGGAACCTCGCTATGTTGCCCAGGCTGGTCTCGAACTCCTTGTCTCAAGGGATCCTCCCACCTTGGCCTCCCAAAGCTCTGGGATTATCAGCATGAGCCACCATGCCCAGCCAAAACCAGGAGTTCAATGGTGTCAGTTCCAGTCTGAGTCCAAAGGCCGAAGAGCAAGGAGTGCTGATGTACAAGGGCAGGAGAAGATGGATGTCATAGCTCAAGAAGCGAGAACAAATTTGCCCTTCTACCTTTTTGTTCTATTCAGGTCCTCAATGAATTGGATGATGTCCATGCACATTAGGGAGGGGTGCCTCTTCATTACTCGGTCTACCAATTCAAATGCTAATCTCTTCCAGAAACATCCCTACAGACACACCCAGAAATAATGTTTTCCCATCTATCTCAGTACCCCATGATCCAGTCAAGTGAACATATAAAATTGGCTGTCACATCTCCATTTTGTTTATTTATTTACTTATTTATTTTAGACTAGTTAAGTTCAGTAGTGAGAAAGAGGGAAGGAATAGAACGAGGAGTTCAATCTGTGACTGACTGTGAACAATCGATTGAGATAACTCACTACCTTTGGACCAGCCATCTCCATTTTATAAATAAGAAAACTGAAGCTCAGAAAGGTTGTCTAAACTGCCAAAGCCATACAACTTTAAGTGCGGAAATAGGTTTTGTGTTCAATCTGCTTTTCTATAAAATCCCATGCAGGACATCCAGGCATCTAAAAGGTAGCTCAGTATCTCTGCCTTCTCTCCATTGTTAGCCTTGATGGACAATTTTTGCTGGAGCAAATATTCTGAAAAAGATTCCTCCTGTTTCCTATGGGAGTAGACGGCAAGCAGGTGAAGCCGGGCTCTCTTGAGCCTGGGAGCCCCTGGTAGGAGCATTTGGCTGGAAAGATGTGGAAGTCAATAAGCATTTCCTCCACCACCCAGAAGCATCTCCAAGCTCAGGCAGGAGGTGGGCAGTGAAGGGGAATACCAAGCGTCCTGCACATCAGGTAGAAGGAGGAAGCCCAGGCCATGGCAGGACTTACCTGTTGAGTCCTGCTGGGTTTGGGCAATGTCTCAGCAGAGACTGGCATACTCTCAGGCTTTTCATTTCCTTCCTTAGATTGGGGGCGCCTCTTGCCCTGTGCATCTTTCACAAAGCCTGGTCCTGAGTAGGTGCCCTGCAAAGGTGCAGGGGATCAATGGGGATGACTGAGTCTAACTGAAGAAAAAGAAGGCATTTCAAGTCTCTACAGGATGGGGATTTTAATGAGTGTAAATAGCTACCCTCTATTGAGCATTGTTTATGTGTGGACACTTTTTATGCATGTATATTGGAATATTTTTAGCTGTAAGTAATGATAACTAACAGTGACTTAAATAGGTAGTTATTTTCTGGCATAACAAGAAATTCCAAAGGTGCTCCTTTGGTCTTTCCATCTTGGTTACAAGACGGCTGTTACACCTAGCCCTCACCTCCAAGTTCAAGGCAGGCAGGGGTTGGGAGGCGCAGACAGTTCAGACTCAGCAGTCCTGTTTCATCAGGAAAGCAAAAGCTCTCCCAGTAACTCCCAGCAGAGTTCTACTAAATCTCATTGGCCCAAGGGAGCTGTAGTGGTAGGTAACAAGGAGCAAATGGCTTTTGGGTAGCCAGTCAACAGGGTCTGCCATGTGCATAGAAAGCACAGTATGTATTTGGCATGGAGTCGGTACTCAATAAGCATTAGCTATTTGGCTTGCCTGTGTGTGTTTGTGTGACTGCGTGTGGTTATGTGTATATTCTCCATTTTCCCGAACAGTCCTTGGAAGTAGCATCCTCCTTTACTAATGGGACCTAACACACAGCTGGCAAAAGGCACAGGTAGAGCCACACATCAGACTCATTTCTTTCTGACTGAAGTCTAAGGGCTCTTTCCATTGCCATGCCATGTTCCACCCTCCCCTTCAACTGTCCCTCTAAAGTCTTGTCTTGGAGTCACATCAGGTCCGAGTGGGCTTGATGAAGAAAGAAGGAGGAAGGAGATCAGATCAGTACTGTTGTCCAGGCTGGAGCGCAGTGGATCGTAGCTCACTGCAGCCTCCAACTCCATGGCTCAAGTGATCCTCCTGCCTCAGCCTTCCAAGTAACTAGGACAACAGGTGTGTGCTACCATGCCTGGCTAATTAATTAAAATAATTTTTGTTTTGGTAGAGGCAGGATCTCACTATGTTGCCCAGGCTGGTCTTGAACTCCTGGGCTCCAGTGATCCTCCCCCTTCAGCCTCCCAAAGTGCTAGAATTACAGGCATTAGCCACCATGCCTGGCCTGGAGATCAGTTCTTTTTTACTTTTTTTTGAGACAGGCTCTCCCTATGTCACTGAGGCTACAGTGCAGTTGTTCAATCACAGCTCACTGTAGCCTCTACCTCCTGGGCTCAAGTGATCCTCCCACCTCAGCCTCCTGAGTAGCTGGGACCACAGGCATGTATCACCATGCCCAGCTAATTTTTGCATTTTTTGTAGAGTCAGGGTTTCACCATGTTGCCCACTCTGGTCTCAAACTCCTGGGCTCAAGCAATCTGCCCACCTAGGCCTCCCAAAATGCTGGGACTATAGGTGTGAGCCACTGCACCTGGCCTGGAGCTCAGTTCTGAAATAAGTTGACACCTGTCCCTGGGGCTATCCACAGAGTAACGATGAAGTCATGAGAGGAGGTTCAATAACTGTGTGCTAGAGTCATACCTCCACCTGAGTGCAGCCACTTTAGAATGGTCAGGCTAGAAGGCTCAGCCTTGATTCTGATGATGCCACTACTGCCCAGAACTCCTCTGGGACTCTCTTTACAAGTTGCAAAAGACCTCAATCTCATTACTGTAATATTGCACCTCATTTCTGACCCCAAACCCAGCTGCAGCTTCTCATCTCATGAATTTCAAGTGACTTTTGACTATTGCCAAAAATCAAAAATCATTCCTTGAAGACAGAGTATATTGTAATTTAGATGCAAAAGAATGTGTTGTCTGCTTTGCAGCCACTTTTCAAATAAAAAAGAAATGTTTAAAGCAGTGGAAGCACTGTTTAAATAAATATGCTGGGCCAGGCGTGGTGGCTCACGCCTGTAATCCCAGCACTTTAGGAGGCCAAGGCGGGTGGATCACGAAGTCAAGAGATCAAGACCATCCTGGCTAACACGGTGAAACCCCATCTCTACTAAAAATACAAAAAATTAGCTGGGCGTGGTGGCGGGCGCCTGTAGTCCCAGCTATTTGGGAGGCTGAGGCAGGAGAATGGCGAGAACCTGGGAGGCAGAGCTTGCAGTGAGCCAAGGTCACACCACTGCACTCCAGCCTGGGCTACAGAGCGATACTCTGTCTCAAAAAAAAAAAATAAATAAATTAAATAAATAAATAAATAAATATGCCCTCCCAGGTTGACATCTTGGAAGACGATAACTCTAAGTTTGGTTGTATAATTTCTGCTGTGTTTAAGAAAAATTACTTAACTTGTGAGACATTGTGAAAAGGATGCTGGACTTGGTAAAGATACAAATGGGATTATAATGTTGGTCAGGTGAGACATGTTGCATTGGTGAAATTATAAATTGATATTGTTTTCTCAGAGCAATTTGGCAATGAGCATCACGAAGCTTTAAAGAGTTTAAACCAGGCCAGGCACAGTGGTTCACGCCTGTAATCCCAATACTTTGGGAGGCCGAGGTGGGCAGATCAGAAGTCAGGAGCTCGAGACCAGCCTGGTCAACATGGTGAAACCCCGTCTATACTAAAAATGTAAAAATTAGCTGGGTGTGGTGGTGCACGCCTGTAATCCCAGCTACTTGGGAGGCTGAGGCAGGAGCATCGCTTGAACCTGTGAGGTGGAGGTTGCAGTGAGCTGAGATCGCACCACTGCACTCCAGCCTGGGCGGCAGAGCAAGACTCCTTCTCAAAAAAAAAAAAAAAAAAAAAAAAGAGTTTAAACCAGTTGACCTAGGAATCTTCTAGGAAGATTTCTTAGGAATCTTTCTTAGGAAAACAGTCAGAGATGCAGACAAAGATTTATGTAACAGCTATTTATTGCAGACTTATTTGTAAAAGTAGTAAAAAGAAGGAAATAACCCAAATGTCCCACAATGCAGAAATTGTTAAGAAAATTACAGCATACTCATTAAGTGAAATAATGCAGCTATTTAAGATGAGGTTTTTAAAGAACTGTCAATGATGTTTGAAGATGTTCACAATAAGATAGGTGATAAAACAGACTATAAAACCACATGCATTATATAGTTCCATTTTTATTTTCTGTATGCTAAAAAAAACCCTCAAGATATATCCAAAACATGACCAGTGGTTTGATCTGGGTGATGAAATTATAAGTGATTTTAGAGTTGCTTCGTTACGCTTTTATATGTATAATTTTTATTATTATAACTATAAATATTACTTTTGTAGTTAGAAAATATGTATAATGAACATTAAAATTACTTTTTAAGAAAGAAAGAAATGTGTTTTACTGGGAGAAAAGAGATCTGCCCCCAGGGTTCTGATGGTTTAGTGGAGGAAATGAGACATGTACACAGATACGTTTATTACAAGGCAGTAAGGGCTATCATGGAGGTTTTATCAAGTGTGGAGGAAAGGATTAGCTCTGCCTAGGAGAGTTGAAGGTTAGTGAAAAGAGGTAACGTTTGTTCGGGCCTTGAAGGATGAATAGGGGTCCTCTAGGGCTTTGTAAACTGTGAAGCACTATCTAAGTGTAAGTTAGTCTTTGACTTTTATGATTACTGTCAAGGCTTACCTCATATAAAGCTCTCTTTCTTGTCTCTTTCCCATGCTCCCTGAAGCCCAGGATCCCTGGGAGAGGAAGCAGCAGCAGTTAAACAGTCACACATCAGTGCTCCAGCAAGTGAACTGAGGTGCATCCAACTAAGGAGCAGATCCAGGACCAGAAGAAATAAAATTATCTGGGAGCAGGGCCAGGAAGGTGCTGGTGGGTAAACAGTTCCCACTTATTTGCCACCCTGTGGTAAGGCTGGCTTTGCTTGAGGCCTCCACCCTGAGATTTGGGGCCATCTCCATCTGGGGGATGGTAAAACCTGTGAACGAGCATCACACAGCAGTCTATGATTTACATTGGCAGGAAATGGTGTGTCAGATGTCCTTACAGCCTCCAGACAGGGTGGAGTGGAAAGGAGGGGTGTGAGTGAGGGGATCAGGAAGGGTGACAAGAGATGATTTGTATGGGAGAAATTCTTAGAAGCTCAAGATTGGAAGGGACTTAAAAGTTCTGTGATTTAATCCTCCCAGTCCCCTTCCTAGCATCTCTATCACATTGTCATTCTTCCCGGGTGCAGCTCAGAGGCCACCTCTTCTATTACCTTCCACTTCAGTTCCTCTGGCCTATGCTTCAGGCATTTCCCATTATTTAATTTTACGAAAGAAAATTCAGTGTCCCCTGTGTGCCAGGCACTGTGCTTAGAATAGGTCCTGAATTGCAGTATGCCCTCCTGTGCCTCCTGTTGTTTATTTATTTATTTATGCAATGAATGTATACTGAATGTCTATTATATGCCAGGTAAAGTTCTAGATGTTGTAACAGAGTGGAGGAAAATACAGCCAGGATCTCAGGCTCTCACGGATCTGTCGTTCTAGTAGGAGAGATATACAATAAACAAATGAAAAAATAAAATATTGGGTTATAAATGTCAAGAAGGAGCCAGCTTTGGAAAATTTAGGGGAAGAACTTTCTATACAAAGAGAACAGCTAGTTCCAAGATCCTATGGGGGTAACTCCTGTTTGCTCCAGGAACAAAAGGAAGGAAACTGTGGCCTTGTGCATGGAAAATGCTTTCTTCTTTGTCTGTAAATGACAATATTCTTATGTGTCAGGATGTAGTTCAAGCATTGCCTCTTTAGGCAAATCTATCCTGATTTCTCAGGTAGAAGTGACCACTATCTCCTTTCCTCCTCACTGCCCCTGAGTAGACTTCTGTGAGCACACCTGTGGCACTTTGCCATTCTTACCACATTAAATCACTGTGACTCCCTAGTGGACCTCAGTCTCATTCAAGGGCAGGACTGAGCTTCCTATCTAAATCCCTAATGTTCAGGATAGAACCTGGCACAGAGTCTGTGATCAGTAATGGTTTGTTCCTGGAATACTGAACTGTCACCCAGCACCCTATCAGAGCCTCACTAGTGATGCTTATTTGGAATCGGAAACAATTTATTGATCAGTGCCAGGCCCTGTGCTGGGTACTTTCCACCCTGCTCATTCTTATAAGTCTCACAGTCAACACGTCCAGTAAGTATCACTATTTTATTCTATAATTAAAACTCAGGCCAGACTCAGTGGCTCATGCCTGTAATCCCAGCACTTTGGGAGGCTAAGGCAGGAGAATCACTTGAACCCAGGAGTTCAAGACCAGCCTGGGCAACAGAGTAAGACCCTATCTCTATGAAAAAATAAGAAAAACTGGGTGTGGTAGTGCATACCTGTAGCCCGAGCTACTCGGGAGGCTGAGATGGGAGGATCACTTGAGCCCAGGAAATAGAGGCTGCAGTAAGCTGTGATTACACCACTGCACTCCAGCCTCCCAAAGAGGGAGAAACTTAAAGAATTAAAGTGATTATCTGAGGTGGCTCAGTAAGAAGAAACAGAACTAAGATTTGAACCCAAGTCTTCTTGATGTCAAATCCCAATGGTTCCTCTTCTATGTGATGTGACTCATGATGCATTAGTTCATCCATCCTCTCTTTTCTGCTATATAATCATTTTCCTGGGAAAAGGGTCTTTTTTTTTTTTTTTTTTTACTTCATTCTACTATATTCCTTATGACACCAGAACAGTGCTTTGTATTTAGTACACAGTCAATACATATGTCTTAAATCTCCAAGAGGTAGAAAAGAAAGAATGAATGTGTGAATGAATGCTTCACCCAAAGTGAATCAGTCTCTGATAACAGTTCATAGAATGGTGATGGGCTGGAGAGAGGCATTTCTGAGGGGAGGCACCTTCCCAAATACCTCCAGGCGTCGATTCCAGGAGGGCCTGGAGAGAGCTGAGGATGCTGTCTCTGTGCTAAAGCACTTGTTTCTTAGAAATCACACCTTTTGCTCAGCTGCACATCTCAGCAGGCAGGCAGGGCAGAGGGGAACATGCATGGCTTCCAATGAGTTGGGAAAATGAGGTTAGGTTTCAATTCAGATACTTATTTGTGTTTTCTAGGTCTGCACGGTCGATGAATTTTCAACGAGCAGTGATTCTGTTCCTCATCTTTCATTGCTTTATGGGACTTCAGGGAATGAAAGCATAACATCCTGCTTTCCCATAAGTTCTCTGGCTGCTACACTGGCACCAATTAAAGACATGTCTATGCAATTAATCAAAACCAATTTGGAAGCACTCCGGCGCTGCTCCTCTGATGTACTGCCTGCTCCGCATACAGTAGTTCCTCAGCTGCGGTGATGGAGCCAGGCACATAGGAGCTTTTGATGAACTGGCTGTACTGGCCCCAAGTGTTAACTATGTCGTCTGACATGACTAATGAGGCTCTGGACTTGATCCGCGTGAGCGGAGCAGCCCTGCTGTCTGGAGGAGGCTCAGTTTCCACAGAGGCTGCAACGTGCAGGGTACACACTGCATCATGTCAGCTGGAGTCCTGGAGGCCTCTAGTGTTGGAGCTGGTAGTCATCCATGGAGAGGGTGATGGAAACTGTGGGCCAGGCTCTGTGTTGGGTGCCAGTGTGAATGTGACCAAATTTAAACTTCTAGCTCAGCCTCCTCATTTTAGACCTGAAAATCAAGACCCAGCAAAAGTGTGAGGCTTGCGAAAGACCTGAACTTTGGAGAGAGAAATGATGGAGAAAGCATGGTCTCTGCCCTAGATGAGAGGTAAATATGTATGAGGGTAACAACTGGGGCCTGGTGCAAATATACTTCATCAAGAGTTAACCATAGGCTTCCTTTCTTCCTTCTGCAAACCTTTATCAAGGGGAAGGGTTGCTTGTGCCCTTGTCACCTCAGCAATTCCAAGAGCATGGAATTTGGAGTCAACAGATCTGTGTTTGAGTCCCAACCCTACTTTGAGTTGATGTAATCTTGCAAATCACTTCATTTTTCTGAGCCTTGGTTTCCCCAGCTGTAACATTGGAACAGGCCATATACTGCCCAGCCAGCCTACTTCCATGAGCCCTTCTGTGACTCAACTGAGTTAATGGGTGTGAAAGTGTAAGTAAGAGCCTCTGCACGTGTTAGTTATTATTCCAGTTTTCATCTCCCTAAGGAGCACTGGCTGAAATCTCTGGAATGTGGATCCACAGATAGCTTTAACTCTCTTCCTCTTCCTGCCTCTTTCAAATGGACATAAAAACCAATTGGTCATCTGCCTATAATCTCAACAGCTTTCCCAGAGAGCCCATGCAGAGAAAGAGGAAGAACTCAACCGTTGTAAATTAATGTCATTCCATACATTGATTGAGCACCTACCACATGCCAGACATTGTGTGAGGGATCAGAGTTGGATAAGACACGTTTCTTGGCCACCTTGAGAAGCTCACCGTTTAGTAGGAGAAACAGAGCTGGGCATAAATAACTATAATGTACTGCAGACAAATGCAATTGCCATAGGAAAGATACAAATCAAGTGTTTTGGGAGCCAGAGGATGGAGTGATTCATTCCCCAAAAGGAGACTGGAAAAAGGTTCATCAACGAAGTGGTACTGAAAGATGGGCAGGGCTTAGCTCTGTCAGGAAGAATGAGGCAGGGCGTTCCAGACAGAGAGACCAGCATAGGCAAATGTATGAAATCTGGAAAGGAATGGCGATCTAAAGGATAGAATAAAATCAAGTGAGGTATGGGGTGTGAGCATGAATCAAAGAAAAATCACTGCACCCCAGCTCTGAAACCCAGGCATAAATGTTGCTGTTTCACTGTTCTCTTTGCTGGCTGAGGTCACCTTGGCCTCTGTCCCTCAGTCAGAGAGAATCCCACACTGGCTCTTCCTCCAGCAAAGCCAAACCCAAGCCCCAGCCAGCTGAGGCAAAAACAAATGAACAGGGATCAACAATACCATTAGATGCAAAAATTCTTGAGCTGGGAAGTGCCAGGTCACAGCCATACCTCCCCAGCCAGGGTAAGAGCTTGATCAGATGTGGCAATGACACCAACCCTGGAGCATGATGGCAAGGAACTTAAGCCTCTTGGCATGGGTCACAGGCTACATTTTTTTCCTTCCCCCCTTCATCCAAAAGAAGCTAGCTTCTTCTTTATGAGTGCTGCTGTCAGAATGGCTTTGGAAAGCCTAGAGCTGCAGCTGGACTCAAGGCATTGCCGTGGCCACCCCAGGGACTCGTATTTTCTCAGTCTTTCTATCTTTCATTGTGAATTGTTTTTTATTGTGCAAATAATACAGTGTTAGGAACGGAAACTTCAAGAAGAGAAAGAGGAAAGAGAGCACCCACTCACACGTTATCTGTTTCCATTTCTCCTTGCCCTTTCCTGCTGTTGTCCATGAGCATAATTTTTTGGCCGCTTTTATTACTGATACAACTACGTATTCTGTTTTTATTGCTTAGCCTTGTATCATATAAGGCTACTTATTGCCAGCCCCTCGTGTCCACACTGGTTTGGCATTGTTCTCCCAAGACTGAAGAAATATGCCAGGGGTCATGTAAAGGGACTTTCCGCAGATAACATGGTCGCCATTGACAACTGGCATCATGTGGCAGAGGAAAAGCATTGACTGCTCTGCCATCATGTTGATTTGGGTTGGAATCTCAGCTCCTCTACTTCGAAGCTAGATGGCCCTGGGCAGATCATTCCATCTCTTTGAGCCACAGGTCCTCATCTATAAGATGGGGATGGCATTAGTACCATCTTATGATACTAATGGGATCACAGTGAGAATTAAGTGACATACCAAAAGGGGAATGCTCAATAAAGAGCAGCTCTCCTTCCCAACCCTTGAGGGGCCGACCTAGAATCCACTCTGCTTTTTCCTCTCTTGCCCACATTTGGCCACCTCCCCTCTCCTGGGCCCAGAAGGCCCCCTGGGTGAGACTACCTAAATTATGACAGGCATACCAGTCTGCATATTTATTATTCACTGGGTGAATTTGCTATCTTTTACTTAAGTATTTTCCTCTGATGAAACTTTTGTTTTTGTCCAGTTTTTCACTGTTTCCAATAATGATGCAAAAAAAAAAAAAAAATACCAGTGTGTGCTGTTCACCCTATGCTTTAAAAATTGTATTTTCTCGGAAACAATCCCCAGGAGTAGTATCACTGAGATAGAGGATAGAAACATTTTCAAGGTTTCTGATGTGTATTTCCAAATTGCTTTTCGGATTTGTGCCTGTTATGCTGCCACCAATTTGAGGGAGGGGACCACTTGGGCTACATTGGAGGCCGCTGGGCTCTGGTCACAAACTTCTGTCTCTGCTTTATTTCTACCATTGCCTTTTCTTAACATGGCTCCTGAACTTCTCACTCTATGGGACAATTCATTGTTTGTCCCCAAAACGATGCTCCCATACTTTTGTGCCTTTGTACTTCCTGTTAGTCTTCACCACCCTTGCCCAAGAATATTCTTCCTTTAAGATACCCTCTCACCTTAGAGCTCAACCTTTGTGGAACTGGGAACTTCTATACTCTCTTCAAGACCCACTTCAAACACCCCTCTCTCTGTGAACCAGTTCCAATCCCCCCAAGCAGAGTTATAAGTTATCACTTATAACAAAAGTTATCACTTTTGTTATAAGTGGTACCTGGAGGAACCCTTGGCATCCAAGTGTTCACCAAGAGTCAGCCATCCCCTAACCTCAGCTACAGGCCCCAGTTTTTGTGATTCTCTCTTCTCTTCGCACCAGGCAATCTCACCAGGTTTTCCCAACTCATGTCCTAAATATTCTTAGATCCACTTATCTTTGCCTCATGGTCATTGCTAGAGCTATCACCTCTCATCAGGATTCCTGCAATGGTCCCCACACACACACACACACAAAAAGAGTAATATGTACGTGGTTCAAAAGCCAAAATAGTCTCCAAGGCTTATTATAAGAAACAGTAGATTCCTGCCCTAATCCCCACTACCCAAGCCTTACTCCTCAGAGACAACTTGCCACTTTCAGCTATTTCTTTTGGTATTTACTTCCATTTGCCAAATAAGATACCTATACTGCAGTTTCTTGATTTTAAGTTTAGGCATTATCTTTTCTAAATTTTTTAAAATTTTGTTTATTAGTTTTATTACAGACCTAGTCTTTTTTTTTTTTATTTTAAGGGTATTCCTGAAACACCAAGGTTTAGATATTATCTACTGACTTTGAACAATGGAAGATTTCTCTAATAGCGCTTCTCTCCTCTGTTCTCTAATATAATTGTATCTACAATTATTTAACAATTTTTGGTTAATCATTTTGCAGTATTTACACATCATGACCAGAGAAGCCATTAAAAAATATTTATCCTCTGAGATACCAACATCTCTTCTGAGGCTGCTATCTCTCCTGGTGAGGTTTGAGCCTCCTGGGGGCAGGTGGAGCACTCAGGGACAGGGGCTGATATGTGGGAGGTGGGGCTGGCTGGCTATTGGCTGGCAGCCAGGTGGCACCAGAACAGTCTCGGGATGGTTCTCATGCAGGGCTCCCTGGGCCAGGTAGGTATAGCAAGCAAGGTTCATGTCAGCCTTTTGGGGGAGCCAAAGGCAGTGCCCAGGAGGGACTGGAGGCTGCTGACTGGCACAGAAACTGACTGATCTGAACAAATGCTGGCCTCTTGAACAGGGTTCTGGGGTCCCTGGCTATATGTCAGGTACTGTCTTTTTAGTAGCTAGATCTGATGGATAGCCATAGTTAAGCCATCACAGTGCCTGGGATATAGCTGGACCTGACAGATTTGGTCATCATACTGTTCTTTCAAAGAGTTTGAGAGAAGACTTAGTGATAGAGATACAGAAACTAAGTGAAAGAAAACAAAAAGGCAATTATTAACATAGGAGAAACTGAAATCTTAACAAGAATGGAAATATACTCACAGACCCCTACATGGCTTAACTATGAATAACATTTACATAGTCATAACACCGGCCAACAGGACTGCACTGCATTAGGTACGTTCGACTGTATTGGTTATTAAAGTGTTGAAATATTTCTATACTGGCTAGTAAATAGTAGCCACCCTCAAGCTGTTGCCACTGTACCAGCCATGCCGTCCACCCCCTCTCCCTGCCTTTTAGAATTCCCTGGAACTTCTCAGGATCCATCAGATTCAGCTACTAAAAAGACAGTACCTGGCATATAGCCAGGGGCCCCAGAACCCTGTTCAAGATGTATAATGAATAATATATAATTTTGTTTAATTTTAATACTTAAATATTAATAGCCACATGTGGTTAATGGCTACCGTGTTGGACAGCACAGATCTAGAATGATGTGTTTTCCTGACAGGACACTGCTGATATAATACTTGCCATGAAAGCGGTCACGGGAAACTGACCCTCCATGATACAAATCTGGGATTGTAATATGACCTGAGTGGGCTTGAATTCAACGATGACTTCATTGCCAGTGGAAAATGGGATACTGTGTCAGGGAAGAATTCCAACCTCATGGAAGATGGCAACGAGTAACAGGACTCCAAATTGACTTGCCACAACTCTATGGGTGCTGAAAGTAGGCAAGACCCAGTGGATCAGAAAAAGACAGCATAGAAAACAAAAGGGCCAAGAGCACGGTAGAGCAAGTTTCCTTGCCCTCAAATCCCACGAGTCAATACAATGGCCCAGATGGCAGCTATGTGTGCCTTGGGCCTGTGATGTCACCGAGGAACCCTGGGCTAAGGGCAGAACCTTTTATAGCAAGCAGTTAACAAGCCAGTCTCTTTCCCCTGGAGAGTGAATTGCTGGACGTTGTGGTCACCTTGACCTACCCCTACCTACCTAACTGCTTTTGTGACTAATTATATAAATGATTCAGGGTCAGAAAATGGTTAGTCCTTGCAGTTTGGGACAAACAAGAGTATACAAGGACATTTGGAGGTCGGCGAACTGCATCTCCCAAAACTGTCCACCGTAGTCCATGGCATGCAATAGCAAAAGTTACTTAAACTAGCACCTTGTGAATAACTGGGATGAAATGCCTTCAAAGGCAAGTCTTTGGAAGACCAAATGGCTGCTGAAATGCGCTACTAAGGCGAGAATTGTGACCAAGGATTTTAAGATGGATTATTTGCTTCTGACGGTGCTGAAGTTCTTATTAAAAAAAAAATTCAAGCTCAGGATTCTAAACTCTCAGGCATGTTCAGAAAACCAGAGAGCTTCCATTGTAGCTTTAAAATATATATGTATTTATAACTAATATACAAAACTATATTTATATATTAATATGTTAATTATATTAATATATAACCTATTATAGCTATGGGAGTAAGAGAATTGAAAGTCAGACCCAAATTTTAATCCTGTGGGTGCAGAATTATGATGTTTGTAGAAATCACAGGTGCCCCAGGTTTCTTACAGGAAAGTTGGAGCGTTAAATGGGAAGAAGTGGGATCCTGAAATATGGAATGGAAACATTTGGTTCACCTTGGAGAAATATGAGAATCTGGAATGCCTAAATCCTCCTGCGCTCCAGAAAAAATAAAAAAAGAAGTTTAAGGGCCTCTTTTCTATCTAATTTATTGGAGAAGCATGGGAATGTGATCTTTTTTAAAAAATCGATCTCTGCCTATCAAAGTGCGTGTGCATGTATGTGTGTGCATGTTGTGAGAAAGAAACAAAAATCTAGGATGCACATGTGCATAAATGCACACGCATCCCCCTAAGACCATTGGGAAACTCTGTGTTTGAAGACAGAGTGTAAAAATTTAAAGCTCTTTCCAAGTCAAATGAATTTAGGTGTCCTGCTTCCTCCAAATCACTTTGGCTTTATGTCCCGCCCTGCGTGCTATTATACTGGAGGCAGGGAAGATCCATGAGGAAAAACAAACTTCTCAATAATAAATCTATCAGCTTTGGATGTATTCACAGCCTCTTGCCAAGTCTCATTCCAATCCTCCTCTTGGGGTCCCACATTTCCCTCTTCCATTTGTTACACACTTATTATTTGTTTATTGAAATGCTCCACTTTCTAGGATAGGCTCCCAAGGAAGGAAATCATCTTGCTATTTGTTGTAGTTGGGATTCCAGGGATGAGAGCGGAGGGAGGTGAATGATTCCATGATGCTACTGGGGCTCCAGGCAACACCCATAGAACTTCACTGGAACTGGAGCTCCCCTTCACTGACAACACTTCTTTGCAGTGATGACATTTCAACACTGTATATTTTTCTGAGGATAAAGCAATTAGTAAGTCCAGGGACCTTCCTCTTAATTTGTGGTCTCACAACTTAGTGGTTAAGAAAGACAAGTAAAAGTTCCCATCCTGGGACAGCAATGCAATTATAGCAATACGTGCAAGGTATCCCAGTTAAAATGGCTTTTACAGGCTGGGTGTGGTGGCTCCTGCCTATAGTCCGAGAACTTTGGGAAGCCAAGGCAGGTGGATCACTTGAGCTCAGAAGTTTGAGACCAGCATGGGCAACATGGTGAAACTCCGTCTCTACAAAATACACACAAAAACTTAGCAGGGCACGGTGGCGGATGCCTATAGTCCCAGCTACTCAGGACTCTGAGATAGGAGGATTGCTTGAGCCTGGGAAGTCGAGGCTTCAGTGAACCATGATTGTGCCACTGCACTCCAGCATGGGTGACAGAGTGAGACTCTGTCTCAAAAAAAAAAAGGTCTTTATCAAAAAAAGAATAATGGATGCTGGAAAGAATGTGGACAAAGGGTAACCCTTATACACTGTTAGTGAAAATGTAAATTAGTACAGCCACTATGAAAAACTTTATGGAGTTTCCTCAAAAAACTAAAAATAGAACCACCATATGATCCAGCAATTCCAGGACTGGGTATTTATCCAAAAGAAAAGAAACCAATATATCAAAGAGATACCTGCATTCCCATGTTTATTGCAACACTATTCACAGCAGTCAAAATACAGAATCTATTTAAGTGTCCATTAACAGATGAATGGATAAAGAATGTGTGGTACATATACACAATGGAATATTATTCAGCCATAAAAAAGAATCAAATCCTGTCATTTGCAGCAAAATGTAAGGAACTGGAGGTCATTATGTTAAGTGAAATAAGCCAAGCACAGAAAGACAAATATCATATGTGGGAGCTTAAAAACTGGATCTTATGAAGATAGAGAGCAGATTGGTGGTTACCAGAGGACAGGAAGAGTAGGAGGGAAGGGAGATGAAGAGAGCCTGATTAATGGGTACAAATACGCAGTTTGATGGAAGAAATAAAATCTAGTGTTAGATAAATATGTAATACATTACAATAATGTATTATATATATTATGTATTTCAAAACGGAAGAAAATAATTTGAATATTTGTAGCATAAAGAAAAGACAAATATTTAATGTGACAGATATCCCAATTATACTGATTCAATCTTTACAAATTATATGAATGTATTAAATTATCACATGTACCCCCAAAATATATACATCTATTATGTATCAATTAAAAAATTTAGAAACAATACTGATAAACTGTTAAAAGAACAAAAGAAGTAAGTCCAAGGTGCTTTAGGATCATTTGAGCTGTGGACAGGAGGTGTAGAAAGAAGAAATGCTTTCCTGAACCCCATCCTGATTGGTGAGGATGAAATGGGGTTGGCATTGATTCTGGAAGGGAAAGTAACCTATAAAGGCTTGGAGGGGAAGATATTGTGGTCTGTTCAGGAACATCAGGTTATTCCAAGTGACCAGAGGCCTGAGTTTGAGGGAAAGGTAGCAAAACATGAGGCTGAGCCCTATTTTACAGGTCTGGCAGATGATATTCAAAAAGAGGTAAAGCAGCAGGGTATGGTGGCTCACCCCTGTAATCCTAGCACTTTAGGAGGCCGAGGTGGGAGAATCACTTGGGGTCAGGAGTTCAAGAGCAGCCTGGCCAACATGGCGAAACCCAGTCTCTACTAAAAATAAAAAAATTAGCTGGGCATTGTGGTGCAGGCTTGTAATCCCAGCTACCCAGGAAGCCGAGGTGGGAGAATCACTTGAACCTGGGAGGTGGAGGTTGCAGTGCACCGAGATTGGGCCACTGCACTCCAGCCTGGGCAACAGAGCAAGACTCTGTCAAACAAACAAACAGAGATTAAGTGCTTTGCCTAAGGTCACACTGCTCATAAGTGGCAGAGCTGGGATGGGAATCAGGGTCTGACACAGCTATAGCCCAGGGTGCTGTGGAGAATCAAGCTCCCATCCTGAGTTGAGGACTCAAAGCCCAAGAAGAGGGATCTTGGATCGGTTGACGTTGGTGTTGGGCCATCAAATCCAGTGAGAGGCAGGATTGCCTTTAGTGCCCTCTAGGGGCAAGGGCAGGGGACCACCTAGCAGAAATCATTTTCTTACTGGATCTCCTTACATGAAGGGAGAATTATTGGGCATGGGCAACTGGATTAAGGTCTGGCAAATTAACACACAGAATCACAATTATAGAAAATTGAGTATGAACAGTTTCTAGTGCTCATGCTTTTGAGCTTTTCAGGCTGGTGCCAACTCCAGGAATCTTTGCTGGAGATGTCGGCCTGCTGCCCAAGTACTCTAGCCATAATTATATACAACTATAAGTAGCTATCATTTACTAAGCTCCAAAGACTTCACACGTGTCATCTTGTTTAACTTTATAACTATCCAACAAAGCTGATAATCCTATTCCTATTTTCAGATTAGGAAATTGGGGATCTATGAGATTTGTGACTTGAATAAGTTCATACAGCTAGTAAGAGTTAATAACAAGAGTTAAATGCTTAAATGCTTACCATGTGCCAGATTCCATGCTGTAACAGACCATGTTGCTTGCCTACCCAGTAGCCATCCTGCCCCTTCTCTGCTAACAGAATTCTAATTTTACCCAGCAATCCATCCGGCAGGAAAAGGGGCTCTATCTCCAGTATAACTGGCCAAGCCAATCATAGTGATCCCATTCCCCCTTTGTCAGCAATTGGATTAAAGACAGGCTTGTTACCCAGCTCTGGCCAAAGATGTGGGGGAGAGTATCAGTGAGATGTTTCTGGGAAAGGTTTTCTTATTTTTAGAAAGACAAAAAAGAAAGAGATGACCCTTTTCTGCTTTGTATATTGTGGTATCTGCATATAATGTTGGGAACTGTGGCACCCATCTTATGACCATGAGGGAAGCCAGCCTAGGAAAGTCTATATACCAAGGTTGGAAAAGCATTAAGATGAAAAGAAGAGTTTTTGATGAATTAACCAATCCTGAAACTTCCTTACTTCTAGACTTCCTGTTATATGAGATGATACATTTTCCTTGTGTATTCTGCCATGTTTCAGCCATTTCGAGTTTTGGTTTGTTACTTGGAGCTAAAGACATCCTAGCTGACACACATGTATTTTCTCATTTAATTTTCACCAAAAATCCATGAGGATAGTGTTATTATCCCTATTATACATATTAGAAAATGAAGGCCCAGAGAAGGTGGGTAATTTTCCCAAAGTCACAGAGATAAGAAATGGCATAATAGCATTTGAACCCGGTTCTGCTTAATTCCAGAGTTCTTAACCACATCATACTAAACAAAACAATGAAAATTCAACCTGTTCTGGCAGGCTCCAAAGGCCATGCTCTTTCCTTCATGTTTTATTGCCTCCTAATTTATGGGATGAAATTCCAAGAAACTTGAATCTATGGTGTATGGTACTCAAAATATGATGTCTCCTCCCGTCCCCTCACTCCCCATGGGGATGAGGTAGGCTAGCTACACAATGCAGGGGAGGATGATTGCAAAGGACACCTGAGTTGGCTTGGTCTTGGTTCCCTGTTAACAGTGGACTGGGCCTTTCTTACTACTGTGGCTTGAGAACATCTGGCAAAAAGGATAGCCTGGGCTAGGCACGGTGGCTCATGCCTGTAATCCCAGCACTTCGGGAGGCCAAGGTGGGTGGATCACTTGAGGCCAGGAGTTCAAGACCAGCCTGGTAAACATGGCCAAACTCTGTCTCTACTAAAAACACAAAAGTTAGCCAGGCATGGTGGCGGGCGCCTGTAATCCCAGCTACTTGGAAGGCTGAGGCAAGAGGATCGCTTGAATCCAGGAGGCAGAGGTTGCAGTGAACCGAGATGGTGCCATTGCACTCCAGCCTGGGTGACAGAGCCAGTCTTTGTCTCAAAAAAAAAAAAAAAAAAAGGGACAGCCTGGCCCCCAGTGAGACACAATTAGACTAACTCTGATGCCTTTGTGTGTGAACTTTCTCTCTTGCCCAGGTATTTAGTCTCACCTGGATGGGTCTTACTACTTTTCCATCTGCTCTAGTGGGAAATTACTTGGCATCCTTCCTTGGCAGGGATGTCAGGAAGAGATGTCTATCATCAAATGCAAGACTGGACAAAATGACAGTTAAGAGCCATTCCTTTGTGAAGAGTTGAGGATTACATGAGAGGTACCAGGAAGGTAGATTTTTTTTTTTTGAATCCACCAAAAAATATGGCAGGAAGAATGAACACAATTCAAGGAAATATTTCTGAGCATCTTGCATTCACCAGGCCCTGTCCAAGCAATGGTGACACAGGCAAATACATAACCCCTTTTGTCTAAGCTCAGCCTTGCAAAAAGGCTAAGGTGTGTGGCCATAATTAAAAAAAGAAATAGACTATACCTAGGGTTAAGCAAGGAGAACAATGTATGGCAGCTACCTCAAGCAAGAGTGACATGTGACTAGAAGCATTAGGAGATTTGAGAGGTGGCTCGAGATGAAGTGTGTAGAATGGGTAGGCTTTGGACAGCTGGAAATGGGTGTGAAGGAAGAAAGGAACCAAGGCAAGAAACTTCTTGCTTGCAGAGAAGGCCAAATGAAATTTTGGCTGGAGCATTTTGTTGTTGTTGTTGTTTGTTTAGACGGAGCCTCACTCTGTTGCCCAGGTTGGAATGCAGTGGCGCAATCTCGGCTCACTGCAACTTCCACCTCTTGGGTTCAAGTGATTCTCCTGCCTCAGCCTCCCGAGTAGCTGGGATTACAGTCCCGCGCCACCGCACCCAGCTGATTTTTGTATTTTTAGTAGAGATAGGATTTCACCATGTTGACCAGGCTGGTCTTGAACTCCTGACCTCAGGTGGTCCACCCGCCTCGACCTCCCAAAATACTGGGATTACAGGCATGAGCCACTGTGCCTGGCAGCATTTGTTATTTATAGTGGGAGATAAGCCTAGAAAATAGCATTTTGGGGTCAGCCTGGGACAGGTCCAACATGCCAGGGCAGATAATTTGGTTTGAATTTGGTAGGAAATGAGGAGCTGCTCAAGGCTTTTGATCAGAAACGTGACATATTTAGCGTTATGTTTTAATGTATAGTAATTCCACAGGTACAAGCAGAATTGAGGTGGGAAAAGATGGAGGAGCAGAAAGATCAATTTGAAGACTTAGGGGATCCCTTCTCCCTGACCATGTAGTGAAAGCACTGTTTCTAAGACCAGCAGCGCCCAAGTGTCTGGCTTACTGCAGAAAGCCAACTTCAATGGCTTGGGAGGAAGCTCACACCTCACTCAGGGTTCCCACCTAGCTAGGAGCTCACACATGTCATAATGTACACAGCAGAGGCGCTGACAGAACCAGAGGACTGGGATCAGTTACTTGGGGAGAGGAGCTGAGCTGCAGAGAATCATCAGTGAAGACAGGAGGCCCCCACAGAGCCCAAGGCAGCCTCCTTTCACCAGCTACATGGAGCTCAGAAGCAGCAGTTCGAGACTCTGAGAGGGCAGGAGGGTTCAGATCAGTGGAAGTGCGGTGCAGTCCCAGGATGTGAGGGTGGGGCAGGGGGAAGCAGGGGCGAGTCTGAAGGACCCAGCAACCCTCTTACTGAGAAGCTGGGCCAGTTCTGCATGATTACAGGGAGTGGCTCTGGCCTTTAGGCCCTAGATCCTGAAGTTGGAGGTTATGCTGCATTTCCTCTATGCTGTCACTGGCTGCATTAGCTGCCTGTGGCCCCCAACAAGCTCTTTTTTGTGTCCTCCCAATTTCTTTCTACTTGATTCATCACTTATTTGAGGCTCTGAGAGTCAGTGTTTGCCTCTCTTTGACAATCTCTGGCCAGACACGTACATGTCTCTTACACCTTCTTTAAGACTAGAACACCCAGCACATTACTGCTTGACGGTCTGTGAGCATCACAAGCTTTTATGAAAGTAAGGTGACCCGGTGAAGTCATTATTCTTTATATAGCAAATCCTGTAGGTAACATAAACAAGTGAAGAGAACTGGTTTAAGAGAAAGTTGCAGTGTTTTAATGGATATACTTTGTTTCTTTATTTCCACAAAGAAACATGCTGTTCTCCATTTTCTGAAATGCCCGGCTCTAACCTTCAACTCTTTACTTTTCACGGAGATACTGGTAGTGAGAAATGTTTCTCCCCCTAAAGAAAAACAAGAGTGCAGGGGTATGAGGACAAAGAGGTGCGGTGGAGACTAGCGAGTGACAAAACACATATGGCACTTAAGAAGGACAAGCAACGAATGACAGCCTAGTGTGGCCAGATCACCTGATTTTTCCACAGAAGCTGGAAACCCAGAATTTTATGTAAAACCTCCCAGTTTTAAAACACTGGCAAAGCAAATGTAAGAAAATTATGTGGGGCGAACAAAGCACATCTCTGGGCCAAATCCTGACAATTTACCACCTCTGTCCTACAGTGTCAGGTCTAAGTTCATTAGCTTGGAGCTCAAGCCATCCACCGCCTGACATTTGTTCATTTCCCTCCACTTCTCAACTGCACGTTCACACTCTTCTCACCACACCAACCCATCTGCGGTGCCCACACCCAGATCTCTACTGTCTTCATACCTCTGCATTGCTGGTCTCTGTCTACAATGCATATTCTCCCTTTCTCTGCCTGGGAATCCCCTATGCAGTTTCTCATTACTCAGATCAATCCACACTTCCTTTTGACAACTACCCCTCTCTTTCTAAGTTTAGGTGCTCTTCATTCTTTCTATGCTTCCATAGTACCCTAAACTTATTTCAACCAGATCTCTTACCACACCATCCTGGAATTGCTGGTCGCCTTGTCTGTTGTTCACCAGTTTGAGTACTCCCTGAGGGCAGGGACTTTCATAGTCTCTGACCTGAGAACCTAGGGTATGGGCTGAGAAATATGCCAAGAAAGAGAAAGTATTTAATCAGATGGGAAAAATGAAAATTCAAATAAGATGGCCAGAAGCCTGAACACTTGAAGGTCTAAGAGGTGATAGCAGGTCATAAACAGAGGTCAAGCTCAGGATTCAGGAATCAGGATAATTAAAACAAGTTCGAAAGTGAAATGTGGTGAATGGTTTAAGATATAAGCTGAGGATGAGGTGAGGGTGTCTGGGGCCTGATTTTGCAGGGTGCTGAGAGTGTGACAGACACAGAGATGGGTCTCACTGCCTTAATATGTTAGTACTGGGTTCTACTACCAGCTTGATAGTCTGATGAGCTTCTCTGTTTCAAGGACTAATTTTCTCAGCAAACATCTACTGGGCATCTACTCTGTGCCAGACATTGTTAGGCATCATAAATATAGAGAGGAATCAGATATGACCCATGTGCTTGAGCTTAAGGTCTAATGGAGGAAATGGACACATAAATAGATAATGAGAATAAAATGAAATATATACACAACAGAAAGCAGCACATGGGGACTATGATAGCACAGAGGAAGGGCTCCAGATTCATTAAGGCACAGAAATGGTCAGACATTCCCTGAGGTCAGACAGCTACAGAGGTGCAGGCCCAGAATTAGAGCCCAGCACTGTTAGACTTATAAGTCCAATTTTTTTCCACTGTAGGAAACTGGGAGAAGACAGAAATCACTTTACGGTTATGGAGAAAATTTTTGTGTGTCAGCTTGGTTAAACTGCAACTGTATGGTTCTAGGTTAAAGTCGGTTAAGTGTGACAGTTGCAGCCAGGCATGGTGGCTCATGCCTGTAATCCCAGCACTTTAGGAGGCCGAGGTGGGCGGGATCACAAGGTCAGGAGTTCAAGACCAGCCTGACCAACATGGTGAAACCCAGTCTCTAGTAAAAATACAAAAATTAGCCAGGCGTGATGACACGTGCCTGTAATCCCAGCTACTTGGGAGGCTGAGGCGGAAGAATTGCTTGAACCCGGGAGGCAGAGGTTGCAGTGAGCCAAGATCACGCCGTTGCACTCCAGCCTGGGCAACAGAGCAAGACTCCGTCTAAAAAAAAAAAAAAAGAGTGATAGTTGCTTGAGATCTGGAGGCAAAAGTGAATCGGCAGCCATCGCTCTCTGAAGATCATGGGGGTTTGTTACAGCAACAGACGAGGAGGCACCAGCAGGTTCACTCTCCTCCACTCGGTATCCAGCTCTTCCTGACTGCTGACCCTGTTGACCAATAGTAGCTCCAAACCTAGCACCAGACAGTTGCAGTGGACTCACAGCCTTCTGTAGACGTCTCCATCAGCTCCTCCACTGCAGCCCCTTTACAACCTCTGAGTGTGCTTGGCTGCTAGGATTGACTTATTCAGTGACTCCATCGATCCCTGCCTCCCTCCAAGTTCAGAGTGGCACTTCCCCAGCTGCACCCACAACTGTATTAGTTTGAATTCCTATAATAAATTCCTTATGCATTAATTCATAGTAGTTCTGTTTTCTTAGGTGAACACTGATTTCACAAGTAATTGAAGCCTGGATGTGGTGGCCCACACCTGTAATCCCAACACTTTGGGAGGTTGAGGTGGGTGGATCGCTTGAGTACAGAAGTTCGAGACCAGCCTGGGCAACATGATGAAATCCTACCTCTACAAAAAATACAAAAATTAGCCAGGCATGGTGGTGTGCACCTGTAATCCTGTTACTGGGGAGGCTAAGGTGGGAGGATTGCTTGGCCTAGGAGGTGAAGGTTGCAGTGAGCTGAGATGGTGCCACTGCACTCTAGACTGGGTGACAGAGCAAGACCCTGTCAAGAAAGAAAGAAAGAACAGGAAAGAAGTAAGTAAGGAAGGAAGGGAGGGAGGGAGGGAGGGAGAGGAAGGAAGGAAGGGAGGGAGGGAGGGAGGGAGGGGAAGGAAGGAGGGAAGGAAGGAAGGAAGGAAGGAAGAAAGAAAGGAAGAAAGGAGAGAAAAGGAAAGAAAGAGAGAAAAGGAAAGGAAAGGAAGGAAGAAAGAAAAAGAAAACAAAAAAGAAGGTAATCAAATAGAACAATGGACTAAGGTTAGAAGTCCAGCTTCACCAACATATCCATAACTCCAGTACCCTGCATTTAGTAGTTCAGAAAATGTTTGTTCAGTTGGATTGATGTTTAAGTTGCTTTAGGTTCTTTACTGGTACAGATATCACTGCAAAGAACAGCTTCTAGGAAACTTTTGTTTTGCTTTTGCTTCTGTTTCTTTTCCTATGGTCAGTTCAAGAGTGTATAGTCATTTATGGCCCAGGCTTTGAAGATTTGACCCAGGACAATATCTGTTGTGTTGGCTTTATGTGCTCTTCATCTCTTGGGGTATGATAGATTTTCCTCTGGCTTTGATTTTTCTCACTCCCTCACCTTCTGTCCCTTGCAAAAACAGAGAAAAACCTCACTCTTGTGCATTTACTCCAAATAAAGTATTTCACACTCTAATCAGATCATCAAAAAACACATATTGGGTTACCCTTATGGGAATGCTTCTCTGGCCTGGCTAGGCTGGAAGTGGGAAAAACAAAAACATCTGGAAATTGAGGCTCTGCTTACTTGGGCTGGATGGACAGCAATCAACTCTGAAACACTTAATTGCAGGGAAATTTTCTCTTTGCTGCTTAGACCATTCAGCACTTGCCGGGAGAAGACATGTTACATGCTCACTTTATCTTCTGGAAAGCTGGATTATATGTTATATTTCAATTAGAAAACCATTTACAGAATGTCTCTCCTAAACTAGTCCCTCTGCTAGTTGCTGGAAATAGTGCCTTGAGGTGTTTTCAGGTTATGGGGGAGAGTAACACAATGAGTTACAGCACAAGTCAGCATATAGTGCTAGAAAAGGGGCATAAACAAGGCATTATGGAACAGAGAAGAGGGCAATAGCTGATAAGGGGGTGGTGGAGTAAGTGAAGGAACCTAAGAGAGATGTTAAAGGATGTATAGGCAGAGGAAACTAACAGTTATTAAGCACTGAGGTTTCACAGAGGAAGATGAATAAGCCTAACAATCATGCATTGATAATCTATCCTGTGCCAGTCACTAAGCTAGGTAGTTTACATATTTTATCACATTAAATCTTCCCTAAAACCGGCCAGGTGCAGTGACTCACATCTGTAATCCCAGCCCTTTGGGAGGCTGAGGTGGGTGGATTGCTTGAGCTCAGGCACTTGAGACCAGCCGGGGAAATACAGGAAAACCCCATCTCTTAAATAAATAAATAAATAAATTTTCCCCTTAACCCACCTGGAAGAAACTGAGGCACAAAGAGGTAATTTGTTTAAGAGCTTGAAAGAGGTAGAATTGGGATTCAAATCTAGATTTCTGTGACTTCCAAGAACATTCTCTGCTCTCCCTTGTGCTTGGAGAATTATTTTCAAAAGACAGTGAGATGGATCATGAAGAGCAAAAAGGATTTTGACAGACTTTGAAAGGCACAGAGGTGCAAGAAGGGATGGCATTCTAGGCAGAGGAGTAATCAGAGGGGTACAGCCACAGGGCAGGGTGTGAAGGTGCAAGGCCTGTTTGAGGCACTGTAGGCAATCTAGTGGGACTGCGGGAAGACATTGCCACATGCCCATACCACTGTCTTCTCAAATTCAACATGCCAATCATTATTTCAACACTGCTAGGGGATTCAGAGCTCAAAAAGGCTCAGTCTTTGCTCCCAAGGATTCTCCAATCTAATTATGATCTGGTGAGATAACCGCCATTACCACTGATTGCCTTGTATGTTTCAGCACAGAATGTGTGTGTGTGTGTGTGTGCATGCAAATACTCATTCAAGCATTATTTGGACCATTTCCTTCCCATAATTATTTCTTGACACATATACTCCCTGGGCTTTCCATAAGTGTGTGTTCCTTTATTACCTCTGCCTTCGCAAGGCTTGAATTTGAACTACTGGCCTTGCAGTGGTAAGTTTAAAGCCCATAGCATCTCAACAAGTGTCCTTTCAACCCGAGAAAGACCTGACTTGATCTTCCATTAGCTCACTTAGAAAATACTGCTCAACTCTGGGGTTGCAAAGAAAAGATCTTAATTGGAACTGACAAGAAAGTGGACACCTTCTACCATTTCTCTGCAGACTTCACAAGTGCTCAACACTTCTTGAAAGAGAGTATGGCTCCAAGCCTTTCCATTTAGCTGGCTGGAGCAGAGTTTTAAAAATGCACTTTATCTCTGGCAAATCACAGCAGAACGCCATCAACAGCTGGAAACTCTCTGAGGTGAAGACAAGTTGGATATTATGCTTGGATTTATATCCCCCTACCCCATGATAGCTGATTTCCATTTCTGACAGGGTTATTATTTCCATCTTTATAAAATATCTTGAATTTCACCTTGGATAATTACTGATTATCATCAGCTCCTCACCTGAGGCATCTTAGCACTTGGGTGAACATTTTAAAAAAGGGCTTTTTTTTTCCAAAAAATGAACTGGGGAAAACTCAGTGTGTGAGACTATGTCTTTATTTCTATTTTCATTTGCAATTCCCTTTGGTTTTCTAATGATCAAGCCATTCATCAGTGTCAATTCACCATTCAGAGTACAGGCAGTGTTTTTGCCACCTGGGTTCCAATATGGATTAAATGGTAATAACTTGTGTTACTAAGTCTGGTGGTACTATGGTAAACACAGATCCAAAAAGTTTTAGGGCATAGACAAGATCTCAGTAGCCATCTAAGGTTTTTATTCAAGGATGTACGTCACAATCTTCCAAAATTTAACAGAGCTCTGCAAGTTATTCTGACAAGTACTCCCAGTTGAGGACCACTAAGAGTCTAACATCCCTCATCTTGCTTTTCGAGGTTGCCATTCTATGTGTAATTTTTTTTATGTCTTCATGCCTGCCTTTGCTTTTCCTATTTTCTCTGCCTTGCTGTCTTTGATACTCTCTCCTCACTACTCTGCCTGGTGAAATGCTGTTCACTTTATGAGGTCTAGCCCAAATGCCACCTCTGCTATGAAGCCTTCTGTGATGGAAATAATCCTTTTTTTTTCCCTACTCTCATAGCACAGTACCTTTAGGAACATCCTGTGTTATTACTTTCTTCTATAATGTATACAGCTATCTGCATGTCTATCATCCCATCCCATCTTCCCCACTCAACTATGAGCTCCAAAAGAATAAAGGTTGTGCCTTTTTAGTCTTTTTTAGAGACAGGGTCTTGCTCTGGCACCCAGGCTGGAGTGCAGTGGTACAATCACAGCTCACTGCACCCTTGACCTTCCAGGCTCAAGTGATGCACCGGCCTCAGCCTCCTGAGTAGCTAGGACTGCATGTGTGTACCACCATGCCCAGATAATTTTTGATATATATATATATATTTTGAGATGGAGTCTCGCTTTGTTGCCCAGGCTGGAGTGCAGTGGCGTGATCTCAGCTCATTGCAACCTCCACTTCCCAGGTTCCAGTGATTCTCCTGCCTCAGCCTCCCGAGTAGCTGGGACTACAGGCACGTGGCCCCATGCCCAGCTAATTTTTTATATTATTAGATGGGGTTTCACCATGTTGGCCAGGCTGGTCTCAAACTCCTGACCTCAGGTGATCCACCCGCCTTGGCCTCTCAAAGTGCTGGGATTACAGGTGTGAGCCACTGCACCCAGCCTCGATTTTTGATTTTTTTGTAGAGACAGGGTCTCACTATGTTGCCCAAGCTGGTCTTGGAACTCTTGAGCTCAAGCAATCCTCCTGTCTCAGTCAGCCAAAGTGTTGGGATTACAGGTGTGAGCCACCTTGCCTGGCCTAAAGTTTGTTCCTTATTCATCTTCATATCTCCAGGGCCTGGCATGGAATGGGGCCTGGTGCTCATTCTTTGAATAAATGAGGAAGCTGAAAAGTGAAGAGACTTTACATTGGTCCAGTTAATTTAGCCAGATCTGGACTTCCTCTGCATTTATTCAGTAAATTGCTTACAAAGAAAGATGTGCAAGGATGTGAAGGAGAAGGACCTAAATGGCCATGATATTAGTTTCAAATATTATTTGTAAAACATCACTTTCCTAACAAAAGCAATAATAGCTGGTTTAATCTGAATTAGTAATGAAAGAATGGATATCAACTTGAACTTGAGGATGCGTTTTCAGGAAAGCAATCTCACAAAATTTTAAAACTTAATTGACTGCCTCAGTCAGTGGAAGAAATATTAGCCTGAAAATCAGGAGACCTGCTTCCTGGTTCCTGCATGACTTAGAACAAATTGCTTCACCTTTCTAGGTCTCAGGCTTCTCTTATATAAGATGAGGCAGTTAAAGTGGAATATCTCCGAGGTTTCTTCTAGCTCTGAAGTTCTATATCCTTAGCCAGAATCATTAGTTGAATGATGTCACAGTTTCTTTATTTTGGCTCTACTCTATATCTAGGAGAATGAAATATTCTTCATAAGACAGAGTTTTACAAAATATATTATGACATTATAATAATATAAATACCTAAAAGGAAACTTGGAAATAGAGAAAAGAAAAAAGAATAATCCATAGCTCCACTACCCTAATATGTTAATGTTTGGACATGTTTTCTTCCTTTTTTTTTTTTTTTTTTTTTGAGACAGTCTCGCTCTGTTGCCAAGGCTGGAGTGCAGTGGCACGATCTCGGCTCACTGTAACCTCTGCCTCCCCAGTTCAAGCGATTCTTCTGCCTCAGCCTCCTGAGTAGCTGGGATTACAGGCACATGCCACCACGCCTTCCTAATTTTTGTATTTTTAGTAGAGACAGGGTTTCACCATGTTGGTCAGGCTGGTCTCAAACTCCTGACCTCATGATCCACCCGCCTCGGCTTCCCAAAGTGTTGGGATTACAGGTGTGAGCCACTGCGCCCACCCTCTTCCATTTTGTTTTTATATTCACATGCATATGCTTTTCCACTTATTATAAGCATTTTCCTTGATGTCAATTATTTGTAACGTTCATTTAAAATGACTCCATACTGAGTAGATGCTTGGGATAGTAAATACTCTTCTATTGCAAGATAATTAGGTTGTCTTCAAGTTTTTTATAGCATTGAAATTCAAATCCCTGTAAATATAATTCTTTCCATCTTTTGGATTATTCCCACAAATAGGAATCCTATATCAAAGTTACAGCAGAGGAAAAATATCTTTTCCTTCTACCCTTCTAAGTTCTGAAGTCCTGGTAACAAAAGACAGATTAACAAAAGAAAAGCATTCAAATCTATTTAATGTAAATTTTACATGATATAGGAACCATCATAAGGAAATAAAGACCCAAATAAACTGCTAAACCTAAGCACTCACATGCGAGGTCTGATGAAGAGTGGAAAGTTATGGAAAAATATGATAGGACAAAGTGGATATAAGCTAAGGTTAATAAGCTGGGGGAAACTTAGCAAGGCCTGTTTGCTCAGATTCTTCTTGGTGCCCCTCTATCTTGGAGAAAAGGATGTTAGGGATAGCACCTCTCACAAGTACTAAGAGGTTCCTAAGACCTGCTTCAGGGAGAAGGGCGGGAGGAGGTCAGAGAGATCTTCCTGCATCAGTCATTTTCTCAAACTCCTTTAGCTTAAATATTCAATATGCCAAGATGCCATATTTTGGGGTAGTGTATTCTGAGCCCCATAGAAGGGTATGAACATTTGAGTGACTCTTATTACACATTTCCATGGTGTATTTCAGTGAGCGACTGTGATTTTGCTCTGCAGCATTCTTTCACCTTCCTCTGACAGCAGTACCCCAATTTTCCTAAGGGAAACCAAGCCCACCTTCGCACTCACTCCATGTTTTTTGGGAATAACTGACTTTACCCACATCGCTTCCTCTCTCTCCAGAGTAACATGTGGTTCAGACCTGGCAAATCAGGGCATTACATGCCCCTGTCTACAGTTCAGGGATGGGCATGTGACCCAGATAGAGCCCATAGCAACAGAGCAAAGAGATTTTGTTAAGACTGTTCATGAGATGGCAGGTGCTGTTTTCTGCAGAGGCTGTAAGCAGGGTGGATGATGTAAACCTGGGGCTGCTGGGAACCAACAGATGGAACCTGAGTATGAAGCGATCACAGATGGCAGAGCTCAGAGATGAGGAGATACTAAGACTGGCTCTGTTTGAATCCCTAGATTCAGTAATGCCTGAAGCCAAAACTACCCCAGAACTTTTCAGTTAGTGAACAACAAACATTCTTTTTTTTTTTTTAAGAGACAGGGTCTCACTCTGTCATCCAAACACAACATAGCTCACTGTAAGCTCAAATTCCTGGGCTCAAGCCATCCTCCTGCTGTAGCCTCCTGAGTATCTAGGACTAGAGGTGCGCATCACCATGTCCAACTAATCCATTGTTTCTTAAGCCATTTCATTCATTTGTTCATGTTTGTCACCAAAAGAAAAACAAAGCCTAATTGGTATAGGTGGGCTTTTTGTTTTCTTTCCTGTCTTTTTTTTTTTGAGGCTGGAGTGCAGTGTCATAAACAAGGATGTCTCATTTCAGCCTCCACCTCCTGGGCTCAAGTGATCCTTCTGCTTCAGCTTCCTAAGTAGCTGGGACCATGGGTGCATGCCACCAAACTTGGACAATTTTTAATATATACATATATATTTTGTAGAGACAGGGTTTTGTCATGTTGCCCAGGCTGGTCTCGGATTCCTGGGCTCAGGTGATCCTCCTGCCTCAGCTTCCCAAACTGCTGGTATTACAGACATGAGCCACCATGCCTGCCCTGTTTTAATTTTCACTTTTTAAAAAGTTAGTCAACTTTATTTTTTAGAGAAATTTTAAGTTCACAGCAAAATTGAGGATGTTGTGTACATCCCATCCCCATACATGCACAACCTCCCTCACTATCAACATCCTGCACCAAAGCGGTGTGCTTGCTACAATCAATAAAGTTACACTGACATAGCATCAGTCACTGAAAGCCCATCATTTACACCAGGGTTCACTCTTGGTGTTGTCCATTCTATGGGTTATGACAAATGTATAATGCCACGAATCCACCATTATAGTGCTTTTTACTTTTATTGAGATACAATCTATATAAAGCACATAAATCATTTATGTACAGCCTAATAAACTTTTACATATGCAATATCTATACATATAGCCCCTACCCCGATCAAAATATAGAAGATTGATAGCATCCTAGTAGGCTCCCACGTGTTCTATAGGTCGCTCCCTAAAGGTACTTACTATTCACACCCCTATCACTATAGATTATTTTCAACTGCTTTTGAACTTTATATAATATAAATGAAATCTCACCCTTTGATATCCAAGAATTGTTTTATTTTTGTTTTTTAAGCCACATGCATGGATATGTTCTACGGTCATCAGGGCATATTTATAAGTAGCTAAATCTTCTACATTTTCTCTCCAGCATTGGACCATGGTAACCGACATTCAGAATAAACACTTTTTTTTTTTTTTTTTTTGAGACAGGGTTTCACTTTGTCACCTAGGCTGGAGTGCAGTGGCATGATCATGGCTCACTGTAACCTCAAATTCCTCGGCTGAAGCAATCCTCCTGCCTCAGTCCCAAGTAGCTAGGACTATGGATACGTGCCACCACACCTGGCTAATCTTTAAAAAATGTTTTTGTAGAGATGGAGTCTCACTATGTTGCCCAGGCTGTGAATAAACACTCTTAAAATGCTGCAAGTTTCAATTTATTAAACATATTCAATACACTTTTCAAGCACACACAATTTGCCAAGCACTATATTAAAGGCTGGATATAATAAAAAAGGGGAGTAGTTCCTTCCTTCAAGGAGCTTTGGCATCAGCAACTACCATGGAAACAAGCAATTATATTCTATATTATTAAAGAAAGAATACATTTCGTTCATTATCTGATACTGGGAAAGTGGGGTATAGATTTGAGGAAGAACGTTCATTTACTGAAATATTTATTGTGCCCATCTAGGTCCTGGGCATGGAGAATACAAAGAATCTTGGCCTATGCCTTCTAGAAGCTTCCTACCTGCTAGAAGGAATTATTATCTCAATACAGTCTGATAGTTACCTAAAGTAGGGCATGAAACAGGTGCCTTGGGAACCTGCAGGAGGAAAACTGATTGTGGCTGGTGTGGGAGGAGAGGAGGCTTCTAAAAAAGAGGGAATTTGGCAAAGTCTCTTGGATAAAGAGCAGAGTGCAGTGGGAGCACCCCAAAGATTGATCTCCATGCTTCCACTTTTACACTCTTATTCTCATTCTCACAGTATCAAATATTATGTCTAACATTTGAAAATGGCCTGGCATTTTCTCCTAAAGTTGAACACATTAATATTTAACTTTAGGAGAAAAGTTGACCCAACAATTTCACTCTTGGGTTCAAATGACTTAGAGAAATTCATAATTTCAATAGGCGGCATGAACAAGAATATTCAGAGCAAACTGTTCACATGAACAAAAACAATAAAATGTTCATCAATGGGAGAATGGGTGAAAAAATGGATAAATTCACACAATGGAAAAACAACAGTTAAAATAAATGAACCACAGCAACATGCGACAATATGGATGACTCTTAGCAACATAAATAAAAACAGTAAATAAATTCTAAAATATGACATACAGCATCACATACTTTTTATGGTATAGTTTTTTTTTTTTTTTTTTTTTTTTTTTTGAGACGGAGTCTCACTCTGTCACCCAGGCTGGAGTGCAGCGGCATGATCTCGGCTCACTGCAAGCTCCGCCTCCTGGGTTCATGCCATTCTCGTGCCTCAGCCTCCCGAGTTGCTGGGATCACAGGTGCCTGCCACCGCGCCTGGCTATTTTTTTGTATTTTTAGTAGAGGCGGGGTTTCGCTACGTTGGCCAGGCTGGTCTCAAACTCCTGACCTCGTGATCCTCCCGACTCGGCATCTCAAAGTGTTGTGATTACAGGAGTGAGCCACTGCGCCCGGCAGTTCTATAAATTTTAACAAAGTTTTTGTAACTACCACTACAATCAAAATACAGAGCAGTTCTATCACCCTCCCCCAACTCCAAACCCTTGGCAGCCATTGATCTGTATGCTGTTGTGATATTTGTACCTTTTGGAGAATGTCATATAAATGGAATCATATAGTATGTGACCTTTGGATATTGGCTTCTTTTACTCAGAATAATGCCTTTGAGATTCACCCAACTTCTTGTGTGTATCTTACCTGTTTTTTATTGCTCAGTAGTATTCCATTGTATAAATGTACCACAGTTTGCTTATTCACCCACTGAAAGACATTTGGTTATTTCCAGTTTTTGGTGAATATGAACAGAACTGTTCTAAACACTCATGCATGTTTTCATGTGAAATTTTTCATTTCTCTAGGCAAAGTGTGTATGAATGCTATTGCTGAGTCATATGGTAACTGTTTGAAAGTTTACAAGAAAATGCCAAACTGCTTTCTAGAGTGGCCGTACTATTTTGCATTCCTATCAGTCATGTATGAGAGTTCCAGTTGCTCTGCATCCTCACCAGGAGTTGGTGTTGTCAATGTATTTTATTTCAGCCATTCTATTAGGTGGGTAGTGGTATTGTATCATGTATTTGATTTAAGAGACGGGGTCTCACCATATTGCCCAGGGTGGAGTGTAGTGGCTATTCACAGGCACAAGCATGGCACACTACAGCCTCGAAATCCTGGGCTCAAGTGATTCTCCTGTCTCAGCATCTGGAGACAGTCTCTGCACTCAGCTCTGACATTGTCATTTTACTTTGCATTTCTCTTATGGCTAATCGTGTTCAGTGTGTTTTCTTGTGCTTATTGCCATCTGTATATCCTCTTCGGTGAAGCGTCTTTTGCCTATTTTTAAATGGGGTTGTTTTCTTACTTAGATACAAGTCTTATGTCTCATAAGTGTTCTGCAAGTATTTTTCTCCCAGTCTGTTGCCCACTGTTGCATTCTTTTAATGGTGGCTTTCACAGAGCATTGCCTTGGCAGCTTTGTAACAAATCAGTTGACCTCAGACTACCACTTATAGGAAGAGTATATTTACTTTTCCCTATTCCTTCAGTTAGGTACAGCTAAAAACCCTGGACACTATATGTAAAACATTATACATAAAACAAACGTAAGAAGAATCTGAAAGGTGACAAGAAGGCAGACCACCTAAGGACCTGGGACCCAAGGAATACACAGTAATGAGTTCCCTGGGTTTTCTTTTATATATCCCAGATTGGGTACTGGAGAAGCTGGCAACCCAGAAATGCCAATGGGCACAGCATTTTTTTTAAAGCCCTAGGAAAAGCCTGCTCTGTCTAGTCAAAGGACTGGGAAAGGAGCAGCTTTGCAAGACAGAACATTTTTAGATGATAACGTCTCTACTCCAGATAAGTACCACGGGAAAAAAACTACAACCCAACCCCCACCCCCACCAGCAAAGGCCAGGTTCTAATGAGACCACCCAACTTCCTTTCTCCATTTCTGGGTTCATGTCAGAGAAGACAGAGGGGGAAGCTTAGACTTTCATCCTCAATGGACAGTAACAAGGCCCTCTCCTAATACTTGCCCCTCACACTTGTCAGCCCACCACATGTAAAACATGGAATTTCACTTGTACCTGGTGGCAAAGAGGTGCCCTTCCCTTCTCAGGTGGGATGGTGTCAGACAAGGCCAAGTGGAGAGCTGGGACTTTTACCTCCAACCAGTGCTAATGAGGCCATCCCCAAACCCCCACCTAGCTAAACTGAAATGTATGCATTTCCCAAAACTCTTATGTTTATGCCTGCGAGTTGGCATTGCTATTTCTTTCTCGGATTTGAATAGCCTTTCCTCCTTTGTCTGTTGAATTTCTATCTTTTAAGGCCCTACTTGAATGTTGTCTTCTTGGTGAGTTTTCCTTACTAGCTCCTAGGAAGAATTAATGGCTCCTTAACTCTTTTCTTTTTTTCTTTTTCCTTTTTTTTTTTTTTTTTTGTGAGATGGAGTCTCACTCTGTCATCCAGGCTGCAGTGCAGTGGCGAGATCTCCACTCACTGCAAGCTCCACCTCCCAGGTTCAGGCCATTCTCCTGCCTCAGCCTCCCAAGTAGCTGGGACTACAGGCGCCCGCCACCACACCCGGCTAATTTTTTGTATTTTTAGTAGAGACGGGGTTTCACCGTGTTAGCCAGGATTGTCTCCATCTCCTGACCTCGTGATTCGCCTGCCTCGGCCTCCCAAAGTGCTGGGATTACAGGAACTCTTTTCTTACAACTTGCTAATACCAGCTAGGTGCGGTGGCTCACGCCTGTAATCCCAGCACTTTGGGAGGTGGAGGCGGGTAGATCACCTCAGGTCAGGAGTTGGAAGACCAGCCTGGCCAACATAGTGAAACCCCATCTCTACTAAAAATACAAAAATTTGCTAGGCGTGATGGCACGCACCTGTAATCCTAGCTACTCGGGAGGCTGAGGAAGGAGAATCGCTTGAACCCAGGAGGCAGAGGTTGTAGTGAGCCGGGATCATGCCAGTTGCACTCCAGCCTGGGTGACAAGAGCGAAACTAAAAAAAATTAAAAAACAACAACAACAACAAAAAAACAACTTGCTAATACCATGAACACCATATTGTATGGCAATTATCTGTGTATGTGTCTGTCTCCCCCACTAGATTATGAGTATGTGAAGGGCAGTTGATCATGTTTAGTAATTTGTTTCTCCAGAGCCTGACAGAGCTTCACCCACAGTGGGTGATGATAAATGAACTTTATATGTAAATTCTTTAACCGAAATTATTTTTAGAAGGAAGAAAAGATATAGCTAGCCTTTAGAATTATTCTCATGCTTAAAAAGCATATTTTTTGGTTACCCAAAGCCTCTGCTTTTACCATGTTAGTATGAAGCGGGTATGCTGTTCTATATAGTTTGTTTTCAGATTGATCTTTCTCCCCTTTAGTTCCTTCTATGCACACGGATCATTTTGTTTTTTAAATTTAATATTCATCCATCTAAAAAAGGTATCACGACATGGCTGGGCACAGCGGCTCATGCCTGTAATCCCAGTACTTTGGGAGGCCAAGGCAGGTGGATCACTTGAGGCCAGGAGTTCAGGACCAGCCTGACCAACATGGTGAAACCCCGTCTCTAGTAAAAATACAAAAATTAACCGGATGAGGGGGCACGTGCCTGTAATCCCAGCTACTTGGGAGGCCGAGGCAGGGTAATTGCTTGAATCTGGCAGGCGGAGGTTGCAGTGAGCTGAGATCATGCCACTGCACTCCAGTCTGGGCGACAAGCGCGAGACTCCATCTCAAAAAAAATAATAAATAAATAAATTTAATATTCATCCATCTAGAAAAGATATAATGACATGGCCGGGCGTGGTGGCTCACGCCTGTACTCCCAGCACTTTGGGAGGCTGAGGCGGGTGGATCACAAGGTCAGGAGTTTGAGACCAGCTTGGCCAAAATGGTGAAACCCCATCTCTACTAAAAATACAACAATTAGCGGGGCATGGTGGCGCACGCCTGTAGTCCCAACTACTTGGGAGGCTGAGGCAGGAGAATCGCTTGAACCTGGAAGGTGGAGGTTGCAGTGAGCTGAGATCGTGCTACTGCACTCCGGCCTGGGCGACAGAGTGAGACTCCGTCTCAATAAATAAATAAATAAATAGATAAATAAATAAATAAATAATTGGTCTCAAACACTGGCTATATTTTATGGAAAATAAAGCAAGCCTCTGAGAGCAGAACCTAGCGGCTTGAGGATAGAGTCAAGAGCTGTAGAGAATCATTCCTAGAGATCATTCCTGATCAAGGAAGTAGCATCAGAGCTGTTATGAACCAGTGGCCCTAGCATGCCTCCTTTATTCCCCTTTCTGATTAAGGTCTACAGTGGTTTTTCCATGCTTGTCCCACCATTGTATGTTGGATGTGTGGGGAAAAGGTAACTTGTCTCTTTAGTTCCTGAGTCTTTACATTGGAAGCAACTGCACCTAAGAAACCTAACCCATATCTGGACTTGATTTAGGTGACAAGATCTTGGACCTCAAACCTAAGCATGTTGCCAAAATGGAAAGACTTTGGGTGGTAGGAATGAGTCCATTTGCATGTGGGAGGAATGTGAACTGTTGTGGACAGAAGATAGCCTATGGCAGTTGATATTTCTAAAAATGAGCACAGTAATATTCTGGTGTTCCAGGATGCTACTATGCTTCTATCAAGAGATAAAATCTATTTCCCCTTTCCTTGAACCTGGGTGGGTCTGTGACTGATTCCAGACAACAGCCAATGTCAACTGCTGGTCTTATGAATGAACGAGCCCTCATAAGATTCCAGACCTCAGTCTTCAAATTTCCCTTGCTGATGTCAAGAGGAGTAGAGATTAACTGTCCCCACTAAGTCCCATCCAAATTGGAGATTCATGAGCAAAACAGATAATTTAGGCCACAGCAATGGTTATGGAATCACAGATAACCAGACCTCCTTAACATCTGTATGTTCAGGGGAAGAGTCTTCTGGTGATATTTGAATTCGGACAAATGATTTTTCTCTAGGGCTTGGTTTCCTCAACTGTAAAATGGAACAATAATTACCAAGTCATAGGAATGTTGTAAGGTTTAAATAAGATAAGCAAGGTGTTCTTTTCATAATGGGTCTGTAATAAACGCTACGCAGTATTATTTCAACTTATTCCCACCAGTTGTTCTAGCTTTACTGCTTTGTACAAATTCACCTTCAGAGTACGGGAGTTTTATATACATTTATACAAACATATATAAAATCTGATTTTATATCTAAATCTCTCTGTATACATATTGCAACATTATAGCTTCTGTAACACTCTTGGATCACTTGCTCTGGGGCAATCCAGTTACTATATCCCAAAGATGCTCAAGCAGCCTTATAGGGAGGTCTACATAGTGAGAAACTGAGGCCTCTTTCCTTGCTGACTTTCCAACCAATGTGAGTGAGGTACCTTGGAAGCTGATCCTCCAGCTCCAGTCAGCCTTCAGATAGCTGCAACTGCTTGGGAGACCCCAAGCCAGAACCACCCAGCTAAGCCACTCTTGATTCCAATAGAAAATGCAAAAACTGTATAAAATTTTAAAAAATTATTCTTGTTTTAAGTCACTAAAGTTTGGGATAATTTTTCTTATGCACTAAGAGTTAACTAACAGCTATATCAAACATGAGGAAAGATGGGAAACTGATCACAGGTTGAGGACTATTTCAGGGTCGATGGAAGGACAGAGATGGTTGAATAAACTTGAAAGTACTGATTGAGACTGAATTTGAAATAAATAACCATAGGGTCCAGGACAGAAAGGAAAAAAAGTAAATCCAGCAAAGGGGAACAGATTTCTTTTTTAAAAAAAATTTTATTTATTTTTTTGAGATGGAGTTTCGCTCTTGTTGCCCAGGCTGTGCAATGGTGCGATCTTGGCTCACCACAACCTCCACCTCCTGGGCTCAAGCTATTCTCCTGCCTCAGCCTCCCGAGTAGCTGGGATTACAGGCATGTGCCACCATGCCTGGCTAATTTTGTACTTTTAGTAGAGACGGGGTTTCTCCATGTTGGTCAAGCTGGTCTCGAACTCTCGATCTCAGATGATCCGCCCGCCTTGGCCTCTCAAAGTGTTGGGATTACAGGCGTGAGCCACCGCACCTGGCCAGGGGAACAGATTTCTGTGTATTTTCCCAGACTAGAGGTAGTTATAATCATGTCTAATAGGATAGTAAGTCTCAGTTTGTCTTCTCTGGTTGAGTGTAGAGTGGCTCTCATTTTATTTACCACACATTTCCTGTAGCCAAAGTGCTTTTACTTAAAATCATGGCTCTGTTACTTACAAGCTTGTTACCTTGGGCCAGCTATTTAACCTCTCTATGCCTTAGTTTCTTCATTCATAAAATGAGGATAAAAGTGTATCTCTAAGGTTATAGTAGGGATTAAACAAGTTAATGTGTATAACGTGATCTGGAATACAGAAAGTCCTATGTAAGTATTAGCTATTATTCTTATTATATGCTAGGCTCTACAGTACACAGACCTGATTGGTTCCTCTCTTCAAAGAGCTCGTTGTCCAGTCAGGAAGATTTTCTTTTCTTTTCTTTTTTTTTGAGACAGGGTCTTGCTCTGTCGCCCAGGCTGGAGTGCAGTGGCGCAATCTCAGCTCACTGCAACCTCCACCTCCTGGGTTCAAGTGATTCTCCTGCCTCAGCCTCCCGAGTAGAGTAGCTAGGACTACAGATGCATACCACCATGACCGGCTAATTTTTCTATTTTTAGTATAGACGGGATTTCACCATGTTGGCCAAGCTGGTCTTGAACTCCTGACCTCAAGTGATCAGCCCACCTCGGCCTCCCAAAGTACTGGGAATACAGGCATGAGCCACCACGCCCGGCCAGGAAGATTTTCAAATAAATGGCCATAATTCAGTGTTCTGAGCTCTGTAACAAGGTGTACACTAAGTGGTAGGTGAGCAGAGGCAGGGATGTCTGTTTTATCCTAGAGGGAAAGACAGGGGCAGGATAAGCTTTTTGAGGAAAAAGTTTGAGTCTAATCCTTAAGGAAGAGCATGTTAGGAACATTTGAGACTATAAAGCAGTCACAGGCAGCATGGGAAAGGTAGTTTCTGGCTGCAAAATAAATATGGTTAGGAGAAAACTGAAGATGTGAACTGTAGTATGTAATGACCAGCACCATCAACATCACCTGGGGGCCTGTCAGGACTATAGGATCCAGGCCTTACCTGATATCTATACTACCAATATTTGCGTTTTAACAAGATCCTCAAGCGGTTCCTATTGACCGTTAAAGTTTAGAACCACTGGTCTAGAGCATAGGCTCGGGAGCCAACCTAATCAGGTTTAAATCCCATCTTTACCTTTTTTTTTTTTTTTTTTTTTTAAGATGGAGTCTTGCTCTGTTGCCCACACTGGAATGCAATAGAGCAATCTTGGCTCACTGCAACCTCCACCTCTCTGGTTCAAGCAATTCATCTGTCTCAGCCTCCCGAGTAGCTGGGATTACAGGCACATGCCACCACGCCCAGCTAATTTTTGTATTTTTAGTAGAGGTGGGCTTTCACCATGTTGGCCAGGCTGGTCTTGAACTCCTGACCTCAAATGATCCACTTGCCTCAGCCTCCCAAAGTGCTGGGATTACAGGTGTGAGCCACCATTTACTTATGTGTGACTTTAGGCAAGCTATTTTGCTTCTTTCCTAGACTTTAGTTGCCTCCTTTGTAATTAGAGATAATAAAAGTTTCCACCTCATAAAGTTGTTCTAAGGACTGAATTACTATGTAAAATGCTTAGACCAGTATGCGGCACTTAGTAAGCACAAGGATTGAGTATAATAATTGATCACTCATATGCTACTTCTTAAAGTCAGAGTCAGTTTTATAAGCCCCTTGTCTTTCAATTTCTACTCCATTGTAGAGGAGTAGCCATTGTCATTTTGACATTCACTGTAGAGGAAAGGACACTTGGAGGTCAGAAGACCTGGGATTACAAAGCCTAGCTCTCTTCCAATTCCTAGCTCCGTGAAATTTGGTGAGTCCTTGGAACGTCTATGTTTTTCTCATTCATAGTATGAAAGACCTTAATCGTACCTGTCGCACTGAAATGTTGCGAGGCTCAAATCAAATAATATATGTTAAAGTACAAAAATCCTCTATGAAGATTTCACTTACTATCTTTCCAAGAGTTCTTAAGCAACTGGATGCATAGGAAGATCAGGGAGACAGCGGAGGGAGGGCCTGGTGATTAATATGTTCCACTTTACGATTGTCTGAAGGTGTAGGTTGGGTTTCAACAATAGTGATTTTCCTAGACCTCGGAGGGTATTTTTAGCTAATGGGCAAATAGTAGTAGGAAACTTAAATGCTGTTATTTACCTTCTCTTCCTAACCTACAGTTCCACTCAAGAACATGAAGAGTTTCATATGTTTGTATAGTGGTTCACAACTTACAACGTTTACGTGGTGCACACAAGATCCCTATAGGGTAGTATTAACCCAATTTTTCAAGAAGGAAACTATGTCTGGAAATTGTAGAATGCATATTAAGAACTCTTTCTAACGAGCGTTTCTACCGGATCCGATGTTACCCAAAGTACAAAATTTAAAGAGGGAAGTCAATCACAAGATTCCATTGAATCTTCAGTATCAGGCAACTGGCTTCTATTTTATGGCCGCAAATAACTATATATTGGGCCCCCTTTCTCACCTGTAAAATAGGAACGAAAAGACCTTCTCCACAAATGAGATGAAATAAGAACAAAGACTGAGGGTGAACCTACCACGTCGTAGGGCCTCAAATAAATTCCTTCTCCTTCTTGCCCTTGACAGAGATAGCACGAGATATCACTACCATTGCCATTTCACACGTGGAGGAAACCCAACTCGAGACCGCTCGGATTTCCCCTTCTCTACTTGCAACAACTCCGTAACCCGCAAATCGGCTACGGACAACTGCGATGTCCACTATGTTACTTCTCGTAGCGTGGATTCTCTCTCCTCAAGATGCTGTCTGGGGGGCTAGAGGCCGCTAATAATTGCCCTCACGATCGAAGAAACTCGATCCTAATCCTCGACGGCACTTCAGGAACAAAACTGCTCTCGCATCGTCCCTAACCTCACAACCGTAAAGGTCGCAGCAAAGCCGCTGCTCCAGCCGCTAGCGCCATCTTGGCCGCTACGTGTGACGCCACGCGTAGCAGAGAGCGCAGCCGATTGGCTGGGAGACGGCAGCCCAGGAGAGGCGCGCGAAGCCAGAGACAGGAGGGTATGCAGGAGAAACCAAGGGAACTACAATCCCGGCCTTCCTTGCGCGTACGACAGCAAACCTGGAGCGAAAGAGGTTGGCGTTTGGATTCGGACCACAACTCCCAGCACCCTCCGCGATGTCTGTCCTTTTCTTTCATAACGCGGAGGAAAAGAAGGACAAGATGAATGGAGGCCTTTTGGTGTTTGTTCTCCGAAAGGCGGGAAAGGCGAACTACACCTCCCGACTGGCCGCGCGCGGCTGCGCCTGCGCCCTGTTACCTGTCGCCATCTTGCCCCTTCAGAGGCACCGCAAACAAACCCAATTCCTGGTGTCCCCTAGTCTTGGCGGAGGAGCCTTTTAGATGAGCCCCGAAAGGCCGGGCAGGTGGGTGACTCTCAGGCAGGGTCCTGGGAAGAGCTGGCAGGCCAGCCAGGCTAGAGGAGCGCCGGGCCAAGCATTCGGAGCCCGGCTTGGGGCTCGGAGCCCCATCCTCCGTTGTTTCCTAACGGGATCGTGGGGCTCCCCGAGGTGGACTCAGGGGGACTTTGGCTGGCCTGGTGCTGGGACTCCGGGGGTCTAGCTCTGGGAGACTCCCGGTGAGTCCAGGTCGTCTGGCTGGGTATCCGCTGGCTTACTCTCTCTCGGTTGTCCTCTCCGCTGCGGAGGGAGTGAGGCGCGGGTGCCGGCCGGGACCCCTGACAACAGCAACTGGCCCGGAGGGGCTTGGGTCGTGGACTTGACATTGGGACCGGCGCCGAGAGGCCCGGGTGAGGAGCCTGGGCTGGCTGCTCTTGTTGTGGTGCTGATAGGGAGTGCGTGTTTGGAGAGGGGGCGGGGCGGGCTTGTCTCCTTGACACTTGAGTGGGGAAGGATCCTACAAGATCCCGGTTCCCCGAGCGGGCTCCTGAAACTACTGCCCGGGTTTCCGATGCGTTGCGGCCCCGCTCTGGGGTCCCCTGGCTGGGACGCGCCGGGATGCCGTGACGTGGTGCTCGGTTCGAGCAGTCGCCGGCCGCCTCCAAGATCCTGTCGGGAGGCGGGGACTGGCTTGTGGAGGGAGCGGATTCCTTTGGCTCTGCCCCTTCTTCCTCCTCCCCACCCCTTTTCTTTATGTCATACTGCCGGCTGGGGCGCGCAGTCCAGTTCTTCTTGCCTTGGGTTGGTTCTGAGCTGAGAGGACTATGGGAAGTAGGGGGAGGGGGGCTCACCTCGGGACACAGAGTTGGAGTTAGCAGCCCCAGCGCCTGGAACGGGATATAGCAGTTATTTCGGTTCAGTGTCTGACTTCTAGGCTAGACAGTGAGCTCATTCATTCATTCATTCATCCATTCGTTTTGATCAGTCGCGTCAACCACTTACCCATTTAACAAATACTTACAGCGGCTCTACTCTGTGCTAAGCAAGTATTGCGCGTGCCCCCAGCGCCGTGTCTTTTTGTCTTTTACACTAGGAAATTCCCAGTTCTAAGTAAGTTCCTGGCAGCTCAACTGTTGGTAAATGGCTGTTTAATAACTACAGGATCAAAATTCATATTCCATTAAGACTTGAGAGAGTATGTATATATGTATCGTTCCAATTTTAGTATATGTGTTGCCGAAGCGAGCACCAGGAGAGAGTTATTTATTAAGTTTCTTTAACTTGCTAGGAGCTTTACAAATTTTATCTCATTCATAAATGAGGAAGCTGACAGGAGTCAACTTGCCCAAGGTTGGTAGTACCACCTGTTTATTAAATGAAATGCCAGCTACTATGAAAGAACTTTACATATAGTGTTCTTTAATACGCATAACAAACTGGGTGGTATTACCTCTTTTTTATAGATGTGTAAAGCTTAGGCTCAACCAGTAAGTTGAAAAGTTGGGACTAGAAACCTAGAGGTGTCTGGCTCTAAAGCCTGTGTTCGTTCCACTGTGATAGTTCAAATGACTTAATTCTTGATTTGTCAAAAGTTGGAAAGTGTGGTGGTGAGAAAGGATTATAAAATAGTAATATCTTTTTGGTTTACTTCTTAGCCTGTGGCTGGATCTCCAGGTGAGTGGCCCCTTGAATGTACTTTGGTACTTTGGTAATTTGACTTTTTTTTTTTTTGTTCTGGTAGGGAGGACAAGCTCTTTGGGGCTACCAAACAGAAGCAGCAATGCCTGTTGTGTGGCCAACCCTTTTGGATCTCAGCAGGGATGAATGCAAAAGGATTCTTCGAAAATTGGGTATGACGTTCATTGTTTGTTTTTTACCTCTCTATGATACCTTTTTTCCCTTTCTGCCTAGGTCATAGCTGTTTGCATGGATGTCATATCTCACGCTACATCAGAAATTCTTTGGAGATACAGTTCCCATCTTACTCATTGTTGTTTCCCTCAGTGCCTAACATAGTGCTTTGCAAATAGTAGGTGTGTGAATTTTAATAATACTAGTAGCTAAGATTTATTGAGGGCTACTTGGCTATTCTGAGTCTTTTTTATACAACATCTAATTTAAATATTTTAAGAATTAGCTTTGTCCTTTGAAAGCCTAAAAGGTAGGTGTTTTTTGTTTGTTTATTTTGTCTCCATTTTACAGATGAAGCTTAGAAGCCAAGGTAATGGTGATAGACATGGAGTCAGTATTTGAACCAGGGAGTATGCTTTCAGTCTCACTTTAACATACTCTTAACCTTCATGATTGTATGTGTCAATTACATACTATTTCTGAATTCTAAGTTGATGTAAGCCGTGCTCACTTTTTCAAATTATATTTTACTATCAATAATAAAACACATTTTATGCTTGTAATTTATTATTTAGTGCTTCTTTTCCCTTACAGCAGCCTTTCTCAACCAGCATTGAGGGAAAGAATTAAACCCTAATGCTAAGGTATCCATTATATGTAAAGAACTAACTTCGCCCTGTGCATCTAGAATGCTATTAGTTATTACTTTCCTTGGCAAAATTGAGAAAAAGAGTTATTACTCAAATCATTTTGTGTTCTGTGGTTCAAATGAGGATCTTTGGTTGAGAAATGCTGCCTTAGACTATGAGGACCTTATCTTATTTACCACTGTAGTCTCTGGCTAGCACAATAAATGAAATAATTGAAAAAATAATTTGAAAAAGAAGATTAAATGTTTTGGCAGTGGATATGCATTATTTAGATATCTGTGATTTTAAAGTATAGGTCTTGAGTTTAGATAGCCCTGTGATTTTAAAGTATAGGTCTTGGTCACATGGGTCTTATTACAAATGACCCATGTGACCAAGGACAAGTTAATTACTCTTCCTAAATTTGTTGATAGTTTTGTTAAAAAAAAAAAAAAAAAAAGGATAACACTGTCTGCCTCATTAGTTTGTTACGTGTGTTAACAGTATACATAAAGGGCCCATCATAGTGAATGTTTGTTGGGAATTTTTCTTTGTAAATCAGATAGAATCATAGCTGCTCTGGCCCTGTCTGTCCTTTTTATTCCACCCAAGGCCACTATGAGGATTTCAAATCACTTTTTAGCAGCATCTTTCAAAGCAAGTCTAAGAGAGTTGTTTTTGGAGAGGGTATGGGGGATGTCAATCTTTTTTTTTTTAACCTTATATCCAAACTTTTAGTGCTAATCTGAAGATAGTTTTCTACACACTTATATACAATTAATATAACTTGTTAGTTGCCGATTATAAAGTTGGATTCGTATTAATTTAATAGCTGAAATTGCAGAACATATCACAAAGACAGTAGATTGGATTGGGGTTTCTGGGCTTGGGGGCCTTTGAATTGAGAGATTATGTTTAAATATAAAAATGGTAACCTTTAAGTCTAAATTTATTCCTAATTTTAATCAGAGCTGTGTGGGTAATGTTGCTTCAGAGTGCTTCTATATAAAAGAAAACAGTCATCTTGTATGGTAATATCTTCTTCATTGACCCCTCACTTTGGGAGGTGAGCTTTGATAGTGATTTGCCAAAGACTTCCTCCCCACCCGTTGGCTTATTATCATAACAATGAAACCTTTGAATTGTCTTCAAATGCTAACTCTAGGTCCAAAGTTTAGAAAAGGTACATACAGTTTTTAAAAATTAGCTGTATCCTTTAAAAAATAGTTATAAATCATTTTAATATAAGATGTTAAATACTTAGATTTTACATACATATAAAGAAATTGGGATAGAGAATTTCTTTATATATACTGAATGTGTCAGTGCTAGATAAATGCTTCCTTCTCTCTGTCTTGCCTCTCCCCTTCCCTACTTTTGTGATCATTCCTGAGCTGTAGCTCCGACACTGGGCTTTATGGACTATAGTGTATTTGAATGGCTGATTTAATGGACCAAACTGAGGGCTTTATATAAATGGTTTGGCAAATCTTTCGTTTTTGGAATGTTCATATGTGTTTGTTATTTTATTCTACTTTTATATTAACACTGCGATAGAATTGCATGAAAAATAATACCAGAAATTCAACTAAATTTGAAGTATGTGACGATCTAAGGATACCCATCAAACTGGACATCAACAAATGTGAAGGAGGTTGGGAAGCTAATAGGGTTCTTTGCAATGAGTGAGTTTCTTGTGAAGAGGAGGAAGTGATGTGGATCCTATAGCTGTGGTAACTGTGTTCAGAGTCCCAGTTTTGTGTGTGTGAGATTGCCATCTCTTGATTTTGTACATGACTTCTTAGACTTGAAATGTCAGAAATATTTGTCGTATTTCTTTAGTTAATTTTATTTTCTCTGAAGTAATGTCTTGATCATCATAAATTCCACAGGTCACAAGTGTGAACTTCTTTTTCATTTTTCTCAAACGATTCCCTCACTTTGACCTGTTCATTTCTTTTTATGGCATTGCCATTCTCCTAAACATTTTGCAGGCTGCAAAATCTGACTGCCTTCTGTCATTACTTCCCACAATCAATCAATTACTGAGTCCTATCAAATAAAAACATTTTAGACTGGAAATAGAGGCTTTTCTCAGTCTGGCCACAAACTACTTTTCCATTTTTACCATTCTCTATTCTCTTACATGTGTGAACTAAAATCTTTAAAATAGTTATTTGGATATATTTCTTAGGTGCCTTGTTGGATTTTAATCACCTTGAGGATAGGGATTTTATTTTGTTCCTAGTAATATTCTCCATGATACCTTGTAGCAGTAATGTTCAGTTAGTAGTTTGGTTTGAGTTAGGGACTATCCAGGTACAGACATATTTTTACTGCCCTTAGTGTAAAACTCTCAAACATAGTTACTGACTGTTACTGGAAGTTACTGGAATAATATGAAACATTATCTGTTCTTTTACTCTATTTCTTTTGTACATTTGCTTTTTTTTTTTTTTTTTTCCCTGCCTGCCTGGCGCACAATTCTTTCTGCTTAAAGCTTCTGCTTCTACACTAGATGATGTATTTCTCCTCTGCACTTAACTCCCTGAGGGCAGGATTAGCGCACCATTTGGTATATATAATGGGACTCAATACTGATCTGTTGAATAAAATATTTCATAAATGGGGGAAGGCATAAACATTTAGAGTATACTGCATTCTTGGTTATCCCTAGTGCTTTTTCTGGACTCTATTCTGGGTCCGATAAAAGCTGAAATATGTTTCCCGAAACTAAGTATTTCCTTCACTACTCTGAGCAGCAGAGCTTTGTCCTTCAAGAGTGACCACCCCATTGAAATGTCTACATAGTATCCAACACAGGTTGAACATGCAGGATGTTTAAACTTAGGGTCATTTGGTTGGACCAGACATTCCTTTTTTTTTTTTTTCTGAGACAGGGTCTTACTCTGTCACCCAGGCTGAAGTACAGTGGCATGAACATGGCTCACCACATCCTCAACCTCCCAGGCTCAAGTGATCCTCCTACCTCAGCCTCCTGAGTAGCTGGGACCACAGGCGTGCACTACCACCCCCAGCTAATTTTTAAATTTTTTGTAGGGATGGGGTCTTGCCATGTTGCCCAGGCTGGTCTTGAACTCCTGAGCTCAAGCAATCCTCCTGCCTCGGCCTCCCAAAGAGCTGGGATTACAGGTGTGAGCCATGGTGCCTGGCCAGATTTTTTTTTTTTTTTTTTTTTTTTTTTAAGACGGGATCTCACTCAGTTGCCCAGGCTGGAGTGCAGTGGCATGATCACAGCTCACTGCATCCTTGACTTCCTGGGCTCAAGTGATCCTCCCACGTCAGCTTCCTGAGAGGCTGGGACTACAGGTGTGCACCACCACACCCAGCTAATTTTTTGTATTTTTTTTTGTACAGCCAGAGTTTTGCCATGTTGCCCAGACTGGTCTCGAACTCTTGGACCAACAATCTGCCCACCTTGGCCTCCCAAAGTGCTGGGTTGAGCCACCATGCCTGGACCTGGCCAGATATTTCTATTTAATGTAAAAATATTTAAGGTAGGCAGCCCAGCCCAGTCTTCTATATAAAGCTTATTTTTGACAGAACTGTGAATAATATCAACTGAATGAGACTATTAGTTTATTATTGGTGTAGTACTTAGTCTGTGGGCACTTGTTCATTATTTGGCTCACATTTTTTGAGTTTCTCTTGTGTGTCAGATATTGGCAAATAGCAAATACTCATAATAACTTGACTATGAAAACAACTCTAGTTTGGACATTTATTTCCCACCATTCTTGGTTTGCTCAGATATATCTGTTTCATAGTTAATGGTTTAAAACAACTGTTTTATTATTTCTTGCCTTTCTGTGGGTTGCTGGCCTTGTCTGAGTCCTTTCAGGTATTCAGTGGTAGCTTATATGTGGACTAGGCTCAGCTGAGGTAGCTGGACTCTCTCTTCATGTGGCTTTTCATTCTGGGCTTCTTCACAGCTTGGTGATCTCAAAGCTGGTTCCTAAAGAGCAAGGCCCTGTGTGCAAGTACTTAGCAAGCTTCTGTTTGCATCATGTTTGCTGTTGTTCCCTTGGCCAAAGCAAGTCATATGCCAAGACTAGAGTCAATGTGGGAGGGTACTACACAAGGGTAGTAAACAAGGACGACACTGAGAGGCATGTGTAGTTCATTGGAGGCCACTGGGGACTTTTGGTTTTATATTTTAACCAGTCCTGGAGACTGACAGTTTTCTTTCTTTCTTTCTTTTTTTTTTTTTTTTTTTTGAGACGGACTCTCTCTGTTGCCCAGGCTGGAGTGCAGTGGTGCCACCTCGGTTCACTGCAACCTCTGCCTCCCGGGTTCAAGCGATTCTTCTGTCTCAGCTTCCCAAGTAGCCAGGATGACAGGCGCCCACCACCATGCCCAGCTAAGTTTGTATTTTTAGTAGAGACGGGGTTTCTCCATGTTGGTCAGTCTGGTCTCGAACTCCCGACCTCAGGTGATCTGCCCGCCTCGGCTTCCCAAAGTGCTGGGATTACAGGCATGAGCCACTGCGCCCGGCCTGACAGTTTTATTTCTTAATGGTTATTTCTGTGGAGAGAGTGAAATGAAGATGTCTAGTATTAGGATTCAGTATATTATGTCCTAGTTGCTGCAAGAGCATTTCATGTTTATGTTTCCCAATTAGTCATTTTTATGATAGTTTTTATAGATGCAGAGGATCTTACTTCTGGAGGGTACCTACAAAGTCCCTTCTAGGTAAGGAAACAGGTTTAGAGATGAGAAAAGACTTGTTGAAATGTCACACAACTAATAAGTGGCAGTGCTGGAGCCAGAATATTTTGTTCCAATATTTTTTCCATTGCATACTATTTACAGTACTTTCAATTACACAGAAGGGAGGTAGACTATAGTTTGAATTCTTAGGCAAGCCTAAGGAATTATTTTAAGAGTTGATTAATGAAGATACCTTTTAGTAATGCTGAAAACTTCTCAGCCTTGTTACATCACTTGGTGCCTATTCCCAGTTGTTGGTATCATTTGTGTTATATGTTTTTTAGTGACAATGTGTGAAACAAAATATCCTACTGTTAGATTTTTCTACCTAAACATTTTATATACATGACTTCTGTGAGGCAATGAAAAACAAAATATAAAATTATAGAAGTCACATTTTAATGTTATTAGATAAAATTTTTGAAAGGAATTTAAAACAATATTTGTATTTAATTATTTTTAGTTTTTTTGCCCTGAAGCTTCACTATACATAGCCATAGTATTAAAATATTAAAGGCCTATCTTGATAAAATAATTTTCTTCTTCTAGAATTGGAGGCATATGCTGGAGTTATCAGTGCACTTCGGGCACAGGGGGATCTCACCAAGGAAAAGAAAGATCTTCTTGGAGAACTATCAAAAGTTCTTAGGTAAATTATTGTAAACGTTTGTGAGACTCTAGAAATTTCATTTTGAGGGATTTTATTACTTACCACTCTCAAATTAAGTAACTGTCAAATTAAGTTGAAGAACAGAGGTGTTCAAATTGTTGGTGCTAAGAGACTGTCCAAGTTGTGTGCTCTGTTACAGAAAATTGTATAACTTACCATTTATTGTGTAATCCAGAATGAAGAGCATGCAAACTCTTCAGAAAGACTTGAAGGCAGTTTATCTTACTTTTGGCCCACCTGGGTAAGGGAGGTGCTTTTGACATAGGTGAAGGAAAGAAGAGCAGTAACTGGATATGATGATCTAGAGTGGCATTTGTTGGAGGGAAGAGGTGATGTGAAGAAGATGCCTTAATTTACATAAATGGGTAGTGATTATGTGGTCATGGCCTTAAATATAGTCTTTTTTAAGTGAAAATATGGAAGAGGCTGTTCCTGTTACTTAACATTAATACAGGGATGTTATTCAGCCAAATTCTCAATCTTACTGTCTTCATAGTTAACAATTTGTATTTGTTTGTTGTTTATATTTCTCATAAATTCTGTTTTGTAGCCTCTTAATTCTGTTTTGGTCCATATTAGAGATTTAGCTTAAATAGTATGGAATACAATTTGAAGAGTGGTATTCATTTTATTGAGTATTTATGAATGGAATGGGTATAACCTTTTAAAAAGTTGTTTACTATTATTAACTTTACATGTGTTTAATCAGGATTAATATAAGCACATTTTTACCATTGGTAACATAATGTAATGTAGAAGATATGCAGCTAAAGTATTGAATAATAAAGGAATATTACCCTGGTGTTAAGTTGTATAGCATGTAGCCACAGGAAACAGATTATCTTGCCACTCCATTTGTTTATTATATTCATTGAACATTAAATTATAGACTCCTAAGCTTTAGAAAAGACCTTAGAAAACTCTCTTGTGACAAAATCCTCTTCTCAGCAGTCACAATTAGGAAGCCATTCAGCATCTGTTTGCATGTTTAGATAGCAGGAAGCTCTGCTAATCTTACCCATGGTCTGACATTTCTGAGATTTGGAAGTAATACCTTGATATCAGGCTGAATTTGTCTTCCTGTGATTTCTAATTTGCAACTAAATATTTTCTTCAGTTACACAGAATTAGTATGAATCCTTTTCTAAGATGTTAAAGCATTTGAAGATATATATTAGACTCCTGTCTATATCTTTTCACAAAGCAATCTTGTCCCCCTTCTCCCCCCAAAAATGTTGACTTAAACATTAATGAAAGTATAGAAAAGAGCTGCCTGCTTGGCAGAGTTCTATAATGGCTATTTTTCTTCATAGCATCTCAACAGAACGCCACCGTGCTGAAGTTCGGAGAGCAGTAAACGATGAACGGTTAACAACAATTGCACATAAGTAAGCCATTAGTCGTACCATCCCTGATTTTTTATGACATAGTATAACACAGTTTTGAAACAGTCTTCCTATTGTGTAGCAGATTCCTGAGTCTTTTAAGTAACAATATCTCTATACTCAGGGATCCTGATCATAGCAGTAAAAGTAATATTAACTGTTTACTCAGTTGGTTTTTTTTTTGCATTTGGTTAGGCAAGCTTTAAGTACTCAGGTCAAAACCTGTTACAATGTAATCTGTGTAACTAAAAATCACCACAATTTAGCAGATGATTCACTTACTTGAGGCCAAGTTCAGTAACAAAGTATTGTGTCCCCTAAAAATGAAAGCCCTTTAGAGGTTCTTTGTAATGGTATTTGATATGTTATTACCTTATAAATAGGCGTTGTAACTTTTTTGATATCTGACTCATTATTTCATGTATTTTGAGATTCAGAAAAAAATGTAAAATTTGTGTTCTGTCTTTAAGAAATATGAATATAACATCTCTTAATTTATTTTTAAAAAGTCAAAAAAAACGATTAAAGATTCTTACCAAATTGTTTTCTGATAATTATAACTATTTAAGAGGAGGGCTGGAGGGTGGTAGAGGATTGAGGGCAGGGATTAAGCCTTAATTGAGTATGTATGGAGACAGTGCCTCCTAAAGAATACAGAGGAACAGAAATTAGCCTTTAAATGTTTATATAAGATGATAAAACATTTCATAAAATATGTTATGGTATAATTCGTTTTTTATTTTTATGTTTTAATGTTAAATAAAACTAAAGGGAAAAATTCAGTGCATTTCCATAATGTGATAACTTAAACATTGTATTTAAGTCAATTGGCAATATTTGAATTGACCCCAAAGAGCTTCATCTTGTGCTTCACTGTCCCTCATTTTACTTAACATAAAATGGGGTGCTACCTTTTCAACAGCATAGTTTGAAGGTTGAGCTGTTTATTGTGGAATTTTGAGATTCTTCACTGGTAGGTATGCACTGTAGAAATTTGGGAATTTTCCATTAGAGACATTTAGTAATCTAGTTGCTAGGCTAACATGGTTGAAACACTCAAATATTAATCAATGTGTTCCTTCTTTAATTTGCTCTAAGCTTTTGAATTGGGGTGTTCTAGAAGTAATGGTAACTGAGCCTAGATTCTAATTTGAAAACTGGTAATAGGAAATTTATGTGCTAGAGAATAAAGTAGTAAACCTTAGCTTGCATTCAGAGGCACTTAGAAACAAATTAGTATTGTAGAAGCACTGGAATGGTATTGTGGGGCAACTAGTTGTAAGTTGATGCATCAGTTTCATACTTAAAGGATAACATTTATTTAGTCTCCTTTTCCTTTTTTCCCCTTTAAAGAATGAATTTATCCTTATATTTGGGTGAAAGACCAAGTTACAGGTATGCAAATAGGTTATTATTATTTCAGGCTTTTTCTTGTATTTATTTCCAAATTGAAGCTCTCAATTATTCAGGGGCACATTATTCCATTTATGAATTAACCATGCCCCTTGCTTTCCTTCTCTTCCCCTCCTCCCCCTCCTAATACTGCCCACCCTTTAGCCATTTTGCTGCTTGGGAGTACCTCTAGTCAGAGGGTGGGAAGGGAGAGGAGGTGAAAATTTTAATTAGTCATTTTACTACTTGTTAGTTGTCCTGGAAAAGGTTTGGTGGAAGAATTTACAAGTATTTGCCAAAATATTTTTGGATAATGTATGAGTTTCTTTAATCTATTTGACCTCTCCCTTTCCCTCCTCTCTCCATCAGCATGGATAATTGAGAGTTGGCTTTTATCTGCCTGTGTTTCCTCTCCTTTCTGATTTCTTTAATACATAAATTTCATTTTTTTGAAAAGAGTTTACTTCAGTGTATAATTTTGAGCTTCTTAGGTTTTTCTGTATTCTTGTTTTAATATATTATTATTTTAGTTGGATCAGATGTTTTATTTACTTGTTGAGCTCAAGGGGTCAGTGAGTGGGGATTGGTGAGGAAGGAATAGATCTCTCATTCTTTCCATCTCCTCTGCCCTCTTCCCCTCAGAAGCAGCAACAGAGCCAAACATTATCTATAGGAGGGCTTCATACTCCAAGCCTAGAAAAACAGCTAAAGGAATGCGCCTGAACTGACTGCATTCCCTTTCTCCTCCCCTCCCCTCCCCCCACTCAAAATAGGAGTTTAGGCCTGAAGGAATGTGGTTGAAAGGTGATGAGAAAGCTGAGAAGATTGAGCACAAAGGAGGGGGAAACAAAAGGAGTGGGATATCTGGGATCAAAGAAAAGCCTTTCTTGTGGCTTGAAACATAACATGTGTTTATTGTTTGGCACCAGGCCACTTATTAAGTAGTTTGATACTCTTAATTCAGTTTTTAATTATGTCAGAGTGTTACAGTATTAACGCCTTGGATGTCAACGAGCTTCGGATTTTTTAATTGGACCACTCTTGCCCATGTTGTCTCTAGATTCAGGAGAAAGTGTCTATCTGGAATTTCTGCTCTCCTAATCCTTTCCCCATCACTCAGACATTCACAGGATACTGCGTCAGTTTCTGTGTGAGGATGAGGATTTCTTACTGGTGCCTTATACACCAAAGGATATGTGGGCCAAGGTAGTTTCATTAGTATAACCTTAGATTTCTCAGAAAAGGGACTGGAGCAAGGTTTCCCCTGTCATACTTAGTATAAATAGAGAGACATTCTTATAGTCACACTAAAGTATCTCAGTGAAGCCCTCCAGGAAGATGTTTAGTCTATAAAATCTAGTTTAGATAACTTGTGTAACTAATGCATATTTACACTTACATCTTCATTACTAAGCAAATAGGAATTTCTGATCTAATTCTAACATGATACTTAACTTTTCACTCAAAGTTTGAGCATGTTTGCATGAGTAGAAATTTGGAAGATTTATAGATCTTTCTAAAAGTTGCAGTTGTGTCTTTTGCACTGCAAGTTTTGTCTTTTCAGTAGCATATGTTCATGTGCTTCAAATTATTAATCTTCCATAATTTCTGCCACCACTTAAACAATGCACCAGGTAAGTGTAGATGTCACTTAATTTGTGTGGTAAACTCTCACCAAGCAAGCTTATTAGTGATATTATAATAAACTGATAGCAAAATAAAAGTAAGCCAAGAATATGCTGAATAGCTTTTAGAATTTTTTCCTCTAACAATGAGCTTTTCTGTCTCTTTCTTGTTTGTACCATTCTTTGTTTCAAAAGTAGCATCAACTTGGGGATTATATAATAACAAATTTGTGAGTGTTACTGAAGTTTTAGGAATTCCCCTTTCCTTTGTCTTAGGTAGGACTGTGTTAAACCATAAAGGAATTTACACATTATCCACAGTAACCCAACTGGATTCATCGGCTCTTAGAAATTCCTTTCTGAGCTGAACTTAAATCCTTAAATTGTAAAAGTGATTTATTCCATTCAATGAAAGTTGGTAGTAATTCAACAGCAGTATCCAGTTGGTATACATCAAAGGCAAAACCCATTTGAAAAATTTTATACTTTCTACTTATCTGTCAAATAATTTCAGTAGTATGATTATGCTGGTCGAAGGAGACATTTACTAGTTGTGTGACCTTAGGCAAGTTATTTGGTGTCTCTGACTCAGTTTCCTCATCTGTAAAATGGAGGTAATAATACTACCAAATTCATAGGATTGAAGAGTTAATACATGTAATATGTTTAGAACAATCCTTGACATAAGTGCTTAATGATAACTATCATCATTACTATCGTTATTAGCATTATCATTTTTCCATTGCCCACTAACAACAGCTTTTATACTCTTATCTAAATCTGAGAATGGGTGGACATACAGAGTCTTAAACTCTAAGTTAGTTTGAAGAACCTATGGTTTCAAATGCAGAAATATTTCTGATTTAGTGAAGAGATTGATTATTTCTGAGTGAATTTAAACTTCAGCACTAATCATTAGTCAGGGTCTTTCATGGAGCCAAATTAAGAGAAGTGATACAACTACCTTTTGATATTCCAACCTCTGGTTGGATTCTTGGAATAAAATTTGCTCAAGGAATTTAGGGTAGAGAAACTGAGAGTGGTGTTTGCTTAGAGAGAGAGTTCAATTGTCTCAATTCCTTCTTAGAGTGAAGGGTGGTATAAATAAATAAAAGTAATGGTGCGTTTCTTCTAGTGTCGTTAGATCTAGTCTGTTTTTAACAGGAAGGATAATAACAATACATTGTCAGTGACACATACGGTTATATATACAGCACTCTTCTGTTCTTTTCTACTTAGGCTCCCTCGTTTACTGCCTCAGTTTCCCTTGTTTGAAAGCCTTAGAACCTCTGGCCATGCAGGCAGTTAGATAATTTTCAAAAGATTCAGTGAATTCCATCCTTAATTAGGGAAAATCTGACTTTTAAAATTATAAGTGCTTTTTACTTTCTCGTGTTAATTATAAAATTAACTTCCAAAAATTAGTTGAAATACTAGTTTTCATTAGTGATAGCAGATTTAAGTTAATGAAACCAAGGCCGATATTTATTTAGAAGGCATAGGAAGATTTCTTGTAGTTTCAGTTATGTTCGTGATAAGATTCAGATTATAGAATAAACTGTGTAAGAACCTAAGTATGTGACATTCCTTGAATTATAATTATTCATAATTTTGATCTTGCTTGCTTAAAATAAAGCCTCTCCTATTCACTCAGGGCACTTTTTATAATTTAAAAAGTTATATATGTTTGAGCATATATGTTTGATTTGTTTTTAGTGATTGAAAACCCTTGTAGCAGCGCTTTCTTTTTTGTTTAGTATGTCTGGACCTAATAGCTCTTCAGAATGGTCCATTGAAGGTCGTCGATTGGTACCACTGATGCCCCGGCTCGTTCCCCAAACCGCCTTTACTGTAACAGCTAATGCTGTTGCTAATGCAGCTATCCAGCATAATGCATCTCTTCCAGTGCCTGCAGAAACAGGAAGCAAGGAAGGTGAGTAGAAAAATATGCCTGTGTTAGAGATTACTTTTCTTAGAATCTTCAAGAAAATTTCAAGAAAAGTTGTCTTATTTTTCATCTACTTTTATTCTAGTGTTTAAAGGTTATAAAACATAGGAAACTCTAATTCTGAAATTAGACTGCCAGGTTTTTAGTCTTAGACAAAATTTAGGTCTCCCTTTTGTCGAAGGTGTGAATTATGTTAATCATCAAAATTGCAAAAACCTCGGAATGGATTTTTGATATCAGTGTGTCTTGTTAAAAATGAATAGAAGGCCTTAATGGATGACATTAGAAAATAAATAAAGTAACAGAAGTCATTTAGCTACTAAAAAATGATTCTGAACTGATAGCTTTAGAAAATAGAGCTGTTTTCATTTTCTGGAATCAGTGATATATGCTACTTCTTTGTTCTGGTTAATGAATGTGCTGAATCCATTCCCTGGCAGAAGGGTTTTATCATTATTTATCTAGTAATTGACACATGCTTTAAAAATCCTCCAATTCTCTAGAGGCCACCAAGAGTAATATTAAATTTGAGAGAGCATATTTGGATTGACTCAAGTAGTTTAGTTTGATGTTGCATGACAATGACCCTAAAAACAATGCATTTGTCAGGTTACTCTGGGGAATTGTCTTTGCTTACCTAGCAATGGCCATGAAACAGAGTAAGACACTCTTTTTATGCATGACAGGCTCTGTTTTAGGGTGAGAAAAGGTATATTTGGAGGAAGACAGTGTATAAACTTGGCCTCCATCGAGTTCTTTCATCTACTGACTCTCAGGTAGAGTGAAAAGAATACAGAGTTTCCACTAGTCAAATCCATGTTTGAATCTTAATTTGTCATTTCCTAGCTGTATGACCTCCAGCAAGTTTGAGCTTCTGTGAGCCTTGGGTTCCTCATCTTTAAAATGAGAATGCGATATTGTGAGAATTAGTGAAGATGTATGGAAAGGATTTAGTGTGTGGTACTTAATAAATGATGCCTGTAACTTATTCTTACTGTTGTTTAGCTGTATCCCTTTGTTGAATGATAGGTTGAAATATGATGTTGTCATTATTTTAGTTGAGTTGTTGTGCTGCTTGGATGGCAATGACTAGTGAGTTGATTTATAGAAAAGAACGTTACCTTGATTGTTTCCTAGTGGCCACGTTGGAAATTGCTAAGGTTAGGGAAAAATTATCCACCCATATCATTTGTGCTGCTATTAGTATTAAAAGGGAATACAAGTAAGTGCCTGTTGTCCCACTCCTGCCATGAGTGAAAATTATTTTCATTTTTTCTCAGTATAATTTTAAACTTTATTTCTTTGTAACTGTGTTTTTCTCCATCAGCAATGTCACCTGTAGACAAGCTGTTAAATACTTGGGAAAAATCTATTTAAGTGATAATTTTCAGGAAAGGTTATTAATGCCTTTTAATCTGAGGACCTAATACCTAGTACTGGCCTCTGACTTCTGATCACATGAAAATGTTAAAATTGGCCTGCAATAAAAATAATTTTTTTGTATGCCTGGACAGTTTTGGTGAAAGTTAACAGCAAACTTTTTTATCGTTCCTTCAGTAGTGGTTTGCTATTCCTACACAAGTACCACGTCAACCCCAACCTCTACCCCTGTTCCAAGTGGCAGCATAGCAACGGTTAAGTCTCCAAGACCTGCCAGTCCTGCCTCCAATGTAGTTGTCTTGCCAAGTGGAAGTACTGTTTATGTCAAAAGTAAGTGATATTCTCAGTGTTATCAGGGCCTTCTTGGCTGAATGCTGCAGTCTAGGCTCTGATTAGACCTGCCTTCCTGGATTAAATCGTTGGTCCACTAGCTGTTAGTAGGTTAGTTTTTGAAGATTTTAAAGAATTCCTTCCTTTACATGTGACTAGGTATATATTGCTTTTTTAATCAGTTCTGGGGTTTCAGAAGTGACTTCATTTTCATTGTCTGTGGGTAATCTGCCTTTGAACTGTGCTATCCTTAAGAATTCACTTTTTTGATTATCATGAAATAGAAATATTGTGAATAGAAACTGAAGGAATGTGCTTATGTAATTTATTCAATATTTCTCCTATAATTTTAATCTTTGTAGTATTTTCTTAGTTTATTTTATATAATGTATTATCCAGCTGTTATAGTCAGTGAAACATTCTAGAGAGCCTATCTTTATTTCTAATTGACTGTAATTTTTGAAGTTTCTTTTGTTTGTAGTTTTTAATTCCTTGATTCTACCCTATGAAGCAGTTTGGTGTCCTGTTCATTTTTTTTTCATTTTTTTGTTTTTAATTTGTGTTAAGACAGTGTTGCTTTATATATGTATTTTGTAATTTATAAAGAAAAGGGGCCGGGCACGGTGGCTCATGCCTGTAATCCTAGCACTTTGGGAGGCCGAGGCGGGCAAATCACCTGAGGTCAGGAGTTCAAGACCAGCCTGGCCAACCTGACGAAACCTCGTCTCTACTAAAAATACAACAACAACAAAAAATTAGCTGGGCGTGGTGACACATGCCTGTAGTCCCAGCTACTCGGGAGGCTGAGACAGGAAAATTGCTTGAACCCGGGAGGCAGAGGTTGCAGTGAGCCGAGATTGTGCCACTGCACTCCACCCTGGGCGACAGAGCAAGACTCTGTCTCAAAAAAAAAAGAAAAAAAAAAGAAAAGTGGTTGATTTGACTCACGATTCTGCGGGTTGGAAAGTCCAAGTTTGGGTGAGGATCTTATGCTGCTTCAACTCATGGCAGAAAGTGGAAAGAGAGCAGGTGTATGCAGAGAGATCCCATGGTGAGAGAGGAAGTGAGAGACAGAAACTGAGAAAGCCAGAATCTTTTTAAATTTTATTTTTTGCTTTGATTTTCCTGTCAACTGGAGGTTGACAACTGGAGATTAAGATTTGATTTTCATTGCTGTTTTAGACAGGAACAATTCTAGGTCTTTGTCAGCCCTGTTTAAATTAAGAGTTAAAAAATTGAAGGTGTAGGGGTTATATTTTATTACTAATTTCATGAGTCATGCTATATAATTGTTTATGTCTGCTCTGCAGAGATTTTCTATGTTAAGTTGCTATGTTTCATGTTTCTCACTTGATTTTTAAAAAGTCTACAAAAACAGTTGAGGCTTTAGTTCATAAAGAAAAAACGCAGAATCTAGGACTGTTAATTAAATTTATATCTGATCTCTGCGGATTTAGCCAAGGTGGTCTTTTAAAATAACTGTAGAGACCTACTTTTTGATCATTTTTAAAACACTAGGCTGGAGCCGGGCTCAGTAGCTCACACCTGTAATCCCAGCACTTTGGGAGGCTGAGGTGGGTGGATCAGTTGAGGTCAGGCGTTCAAGACCAACCTGGCCAACATGGTGAAACTCTGTCTCTACTAAAAATACAAAAACTAGTCAGGTGTGGTGGTGGGCACCTGTAATCCCAGCTGTTTGGGAGGCTGAGACAGGAGAATCACTTGAACCTGGGAGGCAGAGATTGCAGTGAGCTGAGATCGTGCCATGCACTCTAGCCTGGGCAACAGAGTGAGCCTCCATCTTAAAAGAAAAGAAAAGAAAAGAAAACACTAGGCCAGGCATAGTGGCTCATGCCTGTAATCCCAGCACTTTGGGAGGCTGAGGTGAGCAGATCACCCGAGGTCAGGAGTTTGAGACCAGCCTTGCAAACATGGTGAAGCCTTGTCTCTACTAAAAATACAAAAAATTAGCCAGGTGTGGTGGCAGGTGCCTGTAATCCCAGCTACTTGGGAGGCTGAGGCAGGAGAATCACTTGAATCTGGGAGGCGGAGGTTGTGGTGAGCTGAGATTATGCCACTGCACTCCAGCCTGGGCAACAGTGTGAGACTCTGTCTCATAAATAAATAAATAAATAAGTAAAATACTGAAAGTGCATCTCAAACATGAAGAAACTATTTCACATAATATGTAGTTTTAAGTAACAGGAAGATTATTGCTTTATGCTCAGAAGTCATACCAACAACATTAGTTTGAGATGTAATTGTTTATTTACCTAACTTTGTATGTGCAAGGCACTATACTGGGGAAACAAACCAATAAGACTTAGTCATTACCCTCTGGGAGCCTCTTACTAATGGGAGATATGTAGACAATCACATTGCCATCTGGTAAGTGGTACAGCTTAGGGGAGAGGTGGATTAGCTTTGCTTAGAGGAATAAGGGAAAGCTTCACTAAGGAGATGGCTTGTAGGATGATGATTGCAGAATGATGAAGAGGTCGTTGATGTTAGGTGGTATTCCCCAAGGAACAATAGTATATGGATACTCAGAGATGGGTAGAATGTGGTTAAGGTGGCTTTGGGGAATGGTGAGCAGTTCAGAATCCCAAGATTATAGGGGTACATGGGGTTGGATGTAACAGGTATTGTGTTCTTGGAAAGATATGGAGTCTTGAATGATATGGTAATGATTTTGTGCCTCATCTTGTAGGGAGATAAAAACTACTAAAGGATTTTAGGCAGTGCATAGGCATGATGAGATGTGAAATTTTGCAACTAGTAGTAGGATTGAGGGTAGGTAGAAGTGGACAGACTGGAAGCATGGACATCTTTTAGGTGATTGTTGCTAAGATACAGGCAGGAGATAAGAAGGCCTGACATGGCCATAGGTTTAAAGAAAGGAGGGAAGGCCAGGCACGGTGGCTCACACCTGTAATCCCAGCACTTGGGAGGCCAAGGTGGGTGGATCACCTGAGGTCAGGAGTTCAAGACCAGCCTGGGCCAACATGGTGAAACCCTGTCTCTACTGAAAATATAAAAATTAGCTGACTGTGGTGGCGGGCATATGTAATCCCAGCTACTTGGGAGGCTGAGGCAGGATAATCGCTTGAACCTGGGAGGCAGAAGTTGCAGTGAGCTGAGATCACACCACTGCACTCCAGCCTGGGCGACAGAGTGAGACTTTCTCTTAAAAGAAAGGAGGGAAGGCATTCAGAGACCACTTCTCTGAGGGAGGATTGATAGAACTTATTGGCTAACGGCTTAAGACAGAGAGAGGACAAGGATGATATAAGGATTTTAAAAATAAAGTTTATAATGCAAGATTAGTTTGGTATACATACAGCAATATTGTCATTGCCCTTCAGGTGTAAGCTGTTCAGATGAAGATGAAAAACCCAGAAAACGAAGGCGAACAAACTCTTCCAGCTCCTCTCCTGTTGTTCTAAAGGAAGTTCCAAAGGCCGTTGTTCCAGTCTCAAAGACGATCACTGTGCCTGTGAGTGGTAGTCCCAAGATGAGCAACATCATGCAGAGCATTGCCAACTCCTTACCACCCCACATGTCTCCTGTGAAAATAACCTTCACTAAACCGTCAACACAGACAACAAACACAACAACACAGAAGGTATGTGGTGGAGGGAGTCTCTGCCTGCCAATTGTTTCTTTTAGACAGTATCATTCAGATTTAATAAACATGCACTGAGTGCTTACTATGTGCTTGGCATTATGCTGGGGATGTTCACATCTTTTGCTTTGTTTAATTCTCCAGATAAGGCTTTGGGATAGGTATTATTTCACTTTTGCAGATGAGGCTTTCCGATGTTAAATGACTTGCATAATATGACACAGTTAGCCGAATCTCTTCTAAGAATTGTGCTCTATTTTATAGTTGTAATCCTATTTGGAAAAAATTTAAAATAGAAAAAAATTTTAACCTATATTTGTATGACCTTCCCTGTAGCAACTCAGATTTTAATTTGCCAAAGTAGTAAAGTCGTCAGGTGTTTCACAGAAGAAAGGAAGGATATAATTAAGTGAATAACTTTTGTTATCTTCTTTTTAAATTCTTTGTATGCTGTTATTAATTCATTCCTAAACTCTTCTCTAAATATGTTGAAGTCATTAGTATTTTGTCAGTTTCATGTTTTTAGACCCCTCTGTCTTCCCACACTGATCTGGATGGACCATAATGGCTCTCTAGGCTTGTTGCACACCTATATTTCTGGGATCTCTCTTTAACCATCATTCTGATCTTCTTTGTTAGTTTCTTTGCTCATTTTGCCAGAGCATATCCTCCAGTAGCTACCTGGTGTATGGGTGGATGGAAAGTAAATTTTTGGGGACCTTGCATGGTAGACTGCAAACTTCTTTATTCTACCTTCCCACTTTTTTTATGGTTTAACTAGGAAAAGTATTCTAGGTTGGAAGTCATTTTCCCTGTGAATTTTTGAAGGTATTGTTGCTCTGTTGGCTTCTGGCTTTCATTATTGATTTTGGGAAGTCCAGTACCATTCTAATTTCAGATACTGTTTTTCTCTTTACAAACTTTCAGTAACTTTCAGAATTCTGAAATTTCAAGGTAATGTTCCTTGGTGTGGGTCTTTATTTCATCAATTAGGTTGTATACTCAGTGGGCCCTTTTATTCTGAATATTTATGTCCTTCAATTCTGATACATTTCTTGAGTTATTTATTTGATTTGTCTCTGTTTTTTCTTTTTGGATCACCTGTTATTTGCCTATTGAACTGCCTGGATTGATCCATTTATCTTTCTCATTTCCATTTTCCATTTGTTTGCATTGTTTTCCTACTCTAATATAATGGAAAAAGCCTGTATTTTGGAATTGGACTTCTTGGATTCAGATCCCAGCTTTTGTCACTTACTGGCTTCGTGACTGTGGGAACACTAAACTCTCTACCCGAGTTTTCTCATCTATAAAACAGAGAAAGCAATGTATTTATTTTATAGGATTTTTGGGTGTAAATACATGAAATAATATATGAAAAATTGTTACAGCCTTGCATGTAGTAAATGTTCAGTATTTTTATTTTCTTTATCATTTAATTTTATTTTTCACTACATTTATAGAGTTTTTCATTTTTGCTCTCATACTTTAAATTTCTAGTAACTCTTTTTCTCTCAAAGTTCCTTTAAAAAAAAAAAGCATCCTACTCTTTCATAGAAGCATTGTATTCTCTTACCTAATGAGATTCATGACAATTTTTTAAATATTTTCTTCTTTCATGCTCTCTCTGTAAGTTCCTTTTATCTATTTGTTTTGATCTCTTTTATTTAGTTTTCTTAAGTGTCTGGCTGTCTGCTTACGAATGAAAATAGGCACTAAAAAGGTGACAGAAAGCTCTGTGTGTATGGGTGGGACATGCTGACTGGTGACTTTCATCGTAAATTGACCTAGCGGGACTATTTTGTTCAGAAACATCCACTACCCCTTTACCTCCACCATTTGTCACTGTCTTTAGGGCTTTTGTTTGGACTGGTAGGATTGTTCAGAAATATCCCAGTTTCCTGCCTTGAGTAATATAAGCCTGGGTGGCAGTGTTTTGTTTGGGGGTTAAATAGAGGGAAAGGGCTGGGTGGGCTCACCATTCGTGATATATATACTTCACTTATCTCCTCTGTTTTTAGCATAGTACCTGGCCCCCCAGATGTGCCTGATGTCATTAGATTTCTTTGTCAATCTCCCTCATGACAGTAAATTCTTAGCCTTCCCTTAGGATGGGGGAGATTAGCTAGGGATCTAAATGGTTCTTAAATAGATTTTCAACTAATTTTCCTCTCTTTAGTTGCGTGTTTATCCCCACTTCAGAAGCATCTGGTGTTCTCAATTCCTGAGTCTTTCTGGGGCTCACAAATGCAGGCTGCCTTATTTTTTGTTACTGTTTACTGCCTTAGGTTTTTACACTCTTAGATATGCTTAATCCATTCTTATTTGCCTGTTTTTCAGTTTCCAAACTTTGTAGCTGTTGTCTCCTTTTTGTTTTGACCTTATAGGTTTATGTGCCTTTTCCCTTTTAAAAAAAATCCCTTCATGCTGTTTTAGAGGGATTTTCGGGAAGGAGTGGAGGTAAATTCTGTGTTCAGTGTATGGTCTTTCAACCTTTGAATCTTTACTCCTGTGATAACTTCCCCTTAAAGAACCTCCTTGAGTTTCTTGCAAAGATGTCACCATATAATATATTAAAAATTATCATTATTAGTAACTGGAAGTGATAATGAGCTGATCTGTGGGATGTAATTCTATTTTCAGTCTGAAGATGAGGGATTATGTTATGGTATTAGAATCAAACAACTTTGAGAGTCAGGAGTCCTGGGTTAGAACCCTAGCTCTTCTAGTGTGACCTAAATACATCAGTCTTTCTAAATCTGTTCACTCATTTATGAGATGAGAATGATGTCATCTTAGGACATTATTGCAAGGATTAAATGAGATCGGATATTTAAAGAGCAACATAAGGTATGTATTCAACAATTGTTAGTTCCTTCCCTTGCAGGTATTTTATGGAATGTAGAGTTTTGTTTATTTACACTGTTGATTAATGACCTGTTCCAAATAAATGAATTCGTCAGTTCATTGAAGCATATCCCTTCATATATAGAAATTAACTATTTTTGATGACTTCTTAAGTTTTATACTGAGGATAATTTTTACATTTTTATTTGATGACTCCAAGATAATCTTTCTGAATGTCACTTTTTATATGCTATTATAGTTATTGCTTTCTAAGCTGGCCCTATGTTAGGTGGCATCAGTCTGCTATGCCCTGAATTTTTAAGTCTATTTACTATAACGCTTTTACTGCCTTTGTTGCTGGATCTTATTTTCTCAGTAATTCTTCTCTCTTCCCCGCTTCTTGTCTAGTCTTTTAATTTAGTATTTGAGAAATAGTAAAGCAAAGCTGTAGCTAAAAGAGTACCTACCTCCCATCCATATCCTTCTATTCCTGTACTCTGTTTTATTGTTATTCATTATACTTACAACTAGTTGACATTATATTGCAAAGTTGTTTATCTTCTGTTTCTCCCAGGGACTATAAGCTGCTAAGGGTAGAGACTTTGTCTTATTCTTCAATGTATTCCCTAGTATTTAGAATAGTACCTGGCATGTAGTAAGTGCCAATTAATATTTGTTGAATGAGTAAATTAATTAATGAACGAATAGATGTATCTGGTTCCAATACTGGCTTAGCTACCTCCCTTGAGCCTGTTTCTTTATAAAATAAAGATGATCATAGGCCGGGTGTGGTGGCTCACACCTGTAATCCCAGCACTTTGGGAGGCTGAGGCAGGCGGATCACCTGAGGGTAGGAGTTCTGAGACCAGCCTAATCAACATGGAGAAACGCTGTCCCTTCTAAAAATACAAAATTAGCCGGGCGTGGTGGCACATGCTACTCGGGAGGCTGAGGCAGGAGAATCGCTTGAACCCAGGAGACAGAGGTTGCAGTGAGCCGAGATTGTGCCATTGCACTCCAGCCTGGGCAACAGGAGCTAAACTCCATCTCAAAAAAAAAAAAAAGCAACGTAGTACATACAGTGAGTGCTCAGTAAATGTCACCTAACACTATTAACTTTTCAGTCTTCTTTGGTAGACTTAGCTAAAAATACGTGTAGTAGATGAGGACTCAGTGAAGTTTGTGAACTTTTTTTAAGTTCATTGACTTTACCATATATTTATTTTTATTTTTTTTCTTCTGAATTTTCAATTGAGAATGGATAGTTGAGGTTTTCAGACCTGTGATGTTTAAAAGAGGGCATATTTATCTCCCAAGTTATATGTGAGCCATACCATGAGAGTTCAGGTTCAGAACCTTAGATTTGGCTTACTATGGTTAAAAAAAACAAATGTTTAAAACAAATTAAATTGAAAATAAGACTCATTCATTCTGCAAATATTTATTGAGCACCTACTACGTTCCAGTTGTAAAACTGTACTCTTTTACTTCTTGTGTACTCAATGCCGTTACTTTTATTATTTTGTGGACAAGCTGATATGGGTAGGACTAATAAATGTTCTTAGAGTTTTATGTTTTTCTTTTGCTTGGATAATTGGATTTTTCTGAAATCTATCCAAGGCTGTTGCCATTATTGCATTCACTTTGGATTTGTCACAAATCCTGTATAAGGCAACTTAGGAATTATAGTAGGTGAAGTGATTTTTATATTAAGTATAATTATTTATGAATTTGTGGAATTTATTCAAATTCAAATAGGTAATATATTTTCAGGGTAGACACATTTCCACCTGTGTTAATGTGGTGCCTTCATTTTAAATATAACATTGATGCAGCACTTATATATCAGAGCAGCAGAATTTTAGCTTTATGCCTTCATGTGCTTGATTGATATTTTTCATTTTGTCCTTAGGGTGCAAGTCCCAGCACTCTTAAGGAGTTTTTGTGAGTGCTAGAAGGTCAGTAATTTGAATTATGGCCTGAATAAACACTGTTTGGTTCACTTGGTTTTAAACCCCTATACTTCCCCCTGTTGTAATGAGTAACTTTAAAGTACAAGTAGGTTTCCTCCAAGATGGATCTCTAATGAAAGATAACTTCTTTTCAGATCAGAAATCATCTTGCAGGCTGAAATCTCAAAATAGATTTTATCATTTGTATCTGTAACCTAAAATATGCTCTTAAAGACTCTAGATTCATTTTGCTGAAGTTTTGTCTTAATGTTAAAGCCTACATGTATACTCTAATTCTGAAATTGCAAATATTTGGTACAAGTGTGAATGCTTCCCTTGCCCTTGCGCATGACAGACATTGCTAATTAACTGTGGCATACTTTCCTGCTAAGCCTTGGTGAATTCTTATCTGGGCCTCAAAGTCCTTATAAGCATTGTGCTCCAGGAAGCTACTACAATTAGTTCAGAACTGGCAGAAGTGAACCCTAATTGCCATTACTACTCTAATGGTTTGGCTGTGGCAGCAGCTGTGAATTCTTTGGATTCTCAGAGGTATCAGAATTTGGGAAAAAAATAAGAAAAGTTTTAAGTGAAACAAAGTATATTGAAATACATTTTCAGATTGATTTGATGTATAATGCCTTTACTGATATCCTTTTCACATTTATTAAGTAGTAGTAATCTACTAAGTACCATTTGTTGACTGCCAAATATTGACAACCTGCTATGTGCCTAGCACTATGTCAGATGCTTAACATCATTATATCGTTTAATCCTTGTAATGACTTTGCAAGGTTGGTATTATTATCCCCATTTTATAGATGAAAACTGGAGCCCAGAGATTCCAACATGTCCAGGGGCCTGCCATTTTTAAGTGGCAGAGGCAGGATCTAAGTGCAGGTTCATTTAAGCTTGTGGTCTTTTTGCCATATTGGTCTACTTCTCAGCTTGAATCGTGGTTGATTGTTGTTTTCTAATAATGCTATATAGGTGTTTGCTGATCAAGTCTATCTATAAATATGCTGGTTGACTCTATATAGGTGTTTGCTGATCTTATGTATCTTTCTTGATGCCTCAAATAATTAACTAACAAACTCCTTAAAGTAATGGACAAGTGCTTATATCTTGTAATTCTCTGTAACACTGGATGAGTACTTATATCTGGTAATTCTCTGTAACACTCAAACTATATAATAACAATGTTATGGTCAGAGCTTCTTTGAGATGTAGCTCCTGAGTACAGATATATTCAGTAAATTTTGACTGACTAACTTCTGGCCTTCTTTAGAAGTGATATAAAAATGAAAAAGAATTTTCCCTTAAATTCTTTAGATTTTTCAAAACAGTTTTTCTTTTCTAGCTAGGTACAAATAATTTCATTTAAAGAGGAAGGAGATAATCTGCTCTGTTTTGGGTTTTACTATACCACCCCAGACTAAAAATATGATACTACAGACTTCTAAATAATTTTTGTGTTCTCATTTGTAAAATGGGGATAATAATAGTACACGTATCATAGAATTGTTGGGAGATTTAAATAAGCCAATACATATTAGCCCTAGGAGCTATTCTTGATTCTGTTCTTTTCCTTAACCCTGCCATTTCCATTCATCAACAAATCCTATTCTCTCTACTTTTCAAAATAATCTGACTCTGATCACTTCTCTTTATTTCTACTACTGACACTCCAGTGCAGACAGCCGCTATCATTTTTTGCTTGGTCTGATGCAATAGTTTAACTGGTCTCACTGCTTCCCCTCTTGCCTCTTATCATGTAGCAGCTAGAGTGATCTTTTAAAATATACATCAAATTTTGTTTTTCTTCCTACTTAAAATCTTCCTGTGGCTTTCTAGTATACTTAATATAAAAATCTAAATTCTGCATTTGATGTAGCCTCTGCTTACTTTTCCAACTCCTCTTTGCCCTATGTGCTTTTTGCTACACTGCTTTCTTTTCTGTTTTTAAATTTGTCAAGCTACTTCTGACATGAGGTCCTTTCCTTCATACTATTCTCTCTGTCTGGAATGATTTGTTGCTAAATCATTTACAGTTCTCTAGTTATACTGGCAAAACGTTGACATCTCTTTCCTGCCTCTCTTTTTCTCCATTCTTCATATCAACATACAAACAAATCCTGTTGGCTTTACCTTTGCAGTGTATTCAGAATCTGTTCACTTTTTACCTCTTCCACCACAAATACTTTGGTCACCATCATCCCTGCCTGGTTTGTTACAGGAGCTTCTTAATTTGTCTCCCTGTTTCTACCTTCATTGCCCTATTGTACTTTTTACCTAACAGGTAGAGTAATGATTTTTTAAAAAATGGACTTTATTTTTTAAAACAGTTTTAGATTTACAGAAAAATTGAGAAGATAGTACAGAGAGTTCTCATATACTCTGCACCCAGTTTTCTCATTCTCTTTGTTTTGTTTTTTACCAACTTCCTGAGAAGTCTCCTTTATTCTGAACATTTTACATTGGTGTGATACATTGTTATAGCTAATAAACAGTATTAATGCATTAATGTTAATTAAGTCCATGGTTTATTCATATTTCCTTGGTTTTTACCTATTGTCTTTTTCTGTTCCAGGATACCATATTATATTTAGTTGTTATTTCTCCTTAGGCTCCTCCTGATTCCTCTTTACTGTGAAAGTTTCTCAGACTTTCTTTTTTTTGATGACCTTGACAGTTTTGAGGAGTACTGCTCAAGTATCTTGTAGATACCCCAACTGTTAGAATTTGTCTGATGTTCTTCTCATGATTAGACTACGATTATGGGTTTTTGGACAGAAGACCTCAGAGAGAAAGTACCTTTTTCATCACATCATATAAAGGGTATATACTGTCAACATGCTCTTACATGGTTTAGTCCTTCATTACTTCTCTGCAGTTGTCTACTACTACTTTGTACCCCATACATTTCTATCCCGTTCACTAGATCTTTGAAGTTTCTTGAACATACCAAGCTTGCTTCTGCTTTAGGGCCTTTGTATTTACTGCTCCCTGTGCTGATGGATGGTCTTCTGGGTAGCACCATGGTTCATATCCCTACTTCCTTCTGGTTTCTGCTCATATGTCACCTTACTGAGAGGTCTTTATTGAATACATTACTTAAAAAATCATACAGTGCTCCCATCATTCTTTATTCTCCTACCATATTTTTTTGTCTCTTCCATTTGTCTCCGCGTGACATATACTTACATTTCTGTTTATTTCTCTCCCACTACTAAAATGTAAGCTACTTGAAGGTATCAACTTTGTTTCTTTTGTTCATTCTTCTATTCTCCAACGTCTAGAACCATGCCTGGCACATAGTAGGTGCTCAATAAATATTTATAAACGAATGAATGTTTAAATTACTTTCTAGAAAGAGTGTGCCAATTTATACTCCCTAAGTAGTATGCTGAAATGTCTACTTTCCTGTATCTTATACAGCATTGATGTTATCTTTTAAAATATTTGATTTGTAAAATTGTTGCTTTTAAATGCATTTTGATGATTACTAGTAAAGGAAAATTTTAATATATTTTTAGTTGTATATTCTCTGTTGAATTGCTTCTTCGTTTTTCATAAGCTGTTTTTAAATTGTATATAACTAACTGTGAGTCTAGATACATTAGTAGTTTAGTAGGTACATAAAAATGACTTATTTTTTATTCCTTAGGTTATTATAGTCACCACATCACCAAGCTCAACCTTCGTGCCCAACATTCTCTCCAAATCCCATAACTATGCAGCAGTCACTAAGCTTGTACCAACATCAGTCATTGCTTCTACAACCCAGAAGCCGCCAGTTGTTATAACTGCTTCACAGTCCTCTCTGGTCAGTAATAGCAGCAGTGGCAGCAGCAGTTCTACACCATCACCTATTCCTAATACAGTTGCAGTAACAGCTGTGGTGTCCTCTACACCATCTGTGGTCATGTCAACAGTAGCACAAGGTGAGTGCTGTTTCACAATTTAATTCTGTCACAGTTGCTATATGGAATTTTGAAGAAAACTTGGTGGGTGTGTTTCTCTGCTTTGGATATGAAGGTCCCTACTGTTAGACCCAAGATCACCACCCCATGTACCCCAGTTTGAGAATGTCAAGATGGTAGGTGATTCCATTTTCTTATATTAGTATGCTTGCCCCAAGTTGTTTTGCACAGTACCTAATTACCTGGGCTGCTAACATTTACAAAATGTAGGTTAAATCTCATCACTATAAATTTCAAAGGGCTGTACAAATATCTTTAATATAAGGAAATTTTTAAATGAGAAATTTGAAATTATATTACCATAGGTTCTTCAGAGGAAACATCAAGTATACATCCTCTTCAAAGTAAATGATAAGAGGTAGGAGGAAGAAGATGGTTTCAAGGATATGCCATTTGCTTTTTCTTCAGTCTCCTACATTTTTCTTTTCTTTTTTTCTCATTGAGACAGGGTCTCGCTGTGTCACCCAGGCTGGAGTGCAGTGGAGCAATCTTGGCTCACTGCAACCTCCACCTCCCGGGCTTAAGTGATCCTCCCACCTCAGCCTCCTGAGTAGCTGGGACCACAGGCACACACCACCAAAACTGGTATTTTTTTTGTATTTTTGGTAGAGACGGGGTCTCGCCATGTTGCCCAGGCTGGTCTGGAACTCCTGAGTTCAGACAATCCACCCGTCTCAGCCTCCCGAAGTGCTGGTATTACAGGCACGAGCCACTGTGCTCTGCTAGTCTCCTAATTTTTTCTGTATGGATAGATGATGGAAATACTAACTGAAGAGCAACTGAGACCTGAACTCAAGGGCAATTGCTGCTTAATAGCAGAGTAGGCTGGGCACAGTGGCTCACGCCTATAATCCCAGCACTTTGGGAAGCGGAGGCAGGTGGATCACTTGAGGTCAGGAGTTCAAACCAGCCTGGCCTGTAACATGGTGAAACCCTGTCTCTACTAAAAAAATACAAAAATTAGCCGGGCATGGTAGTGCACACCTGTAATCCCAGCTACTCGGGAGGCTGAGGCAGGAGAATCGTTTGGATCACTTGAGGTCAGGAGTTCAAGACCAGCCTGGCCTGTAACATGGTGAAACCCTGTCTCTACTAAAAAAATACAAAAATTAGCCGGGCATGGTAGTGCACACCTGTGATCCCAGCTACTCGGGAGGCTGAGGCAGGAGAATTGTTTGAACCCGGGAGGTGGAGATTGTAGTGAGCTGAGATCCAGCCCTGGTGACAGACCGAGACCCTGTCTCAAAAAAAAAAAGCAAAGGAAAAGAAGTGTGGAAATCTCAGTTCCATTTTAGCTTAGTTTCTTAATACCTTTGTGTTCCTCCCATATGAAAGACAAGACAAATAGCGTATCATCAGAAATGTCCTTTTTTTAGTGTTCGTAGGTCTTAAGAGAGTGATTAGACGGAAGCATATATTATATAGAATTCATACCCATATTTATAGTCTGTCAAAGGGAGCTTGGAAGCAATATAGAAGGGTACTTGGTATTAGTTTTCATTAAGTTTTATGTGAATAATATATAACTCAAGACAGATTGGGGCTTGGAAATATTCTAGTTTATGAACTAGGAGTGAATGCAAGCACTTAAGTAGGAAAACAGTGTCTTGATTGCTTTAATGATATATTGTGTTATTTTATGTAACTTTTAGCAAGGAAGAGATTACATAGATATGGATGCAGTCAGTATTTCTTCACTCTGCAGCTGTTATAGTAGGATATGGGAGCATCTGTCATTATTTTCTAGTTCTGATACCCATTTAATGTCTCAATCAATGACAAGAAGTAGCAGTCTTCAAATTTCCTTTTATGTTACCTTAAGTAATTTAAAAAAATTCCAACATTTCTATTTATACAGCAGTGAATGAGAATATAGTCCTGTTAAATACAGAAATATATGTTTTTTGAGATAGAGTCTCCCTCTGTCGCCCAGGCTAGAGTGCAGTGGCGTGATGTTGGCTCACCACAACCTCCGCCTCCCGGGTTCAAGCAGTTCTCCTGCCTCAGCCACCCCAGTAGCTGGGACCTCAGGTGTGTGCCACCACGCCTGGCTAATTTTTGTATTTCTAATAGAGGTGGTGTTTTGCCATGTTGCCCAGGCTGGTCTCCAACTCCTGGCCTCAAGACATCCTCCTGCTTCAGCCTACCAAAGTGCTGGGATTACAGGTGTGCGCCACCACGCCTGGCCTAAATATAAAAATAATTTTTATACAGAAAATTTGTTTAAAATGTTGGTTACAAACATGTTCCGAATTCACCATTTTATAATTTGAAGGTTGAGAGAAGGAAAGGCCACCTGACTCCTCACCCGACTGATCTGTGTGTCAACACTAATATTAATTATCATCTGTTGATAGTTGTTTTTCTCTGCCAATACTCATCAAACAGTTTGCTGGTTTTACTGTATTAGAAAGATTACTGTTTTTCCAAGATAGATGGTACTATTTGAGATGAGAGATATTTCTCTTGGTTACTAATAAAATATCTTGAAGCAAAATGAATATTCCAAGCTTCTAATTTTCATTCTTAATTTTCTCCAGGTAGCCACTGAATCCCTTAGGAACTTAGGACTTTCTTCATTTTCTCCTTTGCTTCTTAGCATTCTACATCTCTTTGAGCCTGAAGTAATTATAGGGGAGCTGGATGTGACATCTCAGAGGTTTCTCTTAAAGTCACTGGAAGTTAATAGAGAATGAAGGATGTGAAAGTAAACTCTGAATATAGATACTCAAGGAAATGATGTGATTATTTTGTTTCTGTTTGAGATATTTAATTTAGGTGTTACTACTACTAAGAAATCAAGGAATTTTATTTTTTTTAAACAAGGTAAATATTGATGGAAATGGTAACACATAGACTGCGTTTGTGATTGTGCCTGCAGGGCTTCTGTAGCAGCTCCGGTGTGGGTACATCAGGCAAGAGGGCATTCCGTGTCTCCTTCTACTATGGACTAGAGACATATCGTTTTAGGGCTGATGTATCTCTAGTTGTGCCTGTAGGGATAGCTGGTGGTAGAGGGGAAAGGGTCTTAGCAGTAACTTGGTAAATGACTCCATGTTTGTAAGTGTAGTGATGGTCCACACTGCATTAATTGATGTAGTTATGTCTCTTTTAACTTAGCAGTCTTCTCTCTCTTTTGTCCTTGCAACTTACTTGTTGAAGAAATAACTAATTTTTCCGAGAGTTTCCCATAGTCTGGATTTTACTGATTTCATCTGTGTATTGTAGTTTAACAAGGTCTCCTGTTCAATGCATTTCCGTAAAACTGGTAGCCAAATCTAGGAGCTTGATTAGATTCAAGTCTGATTGTTTTTGGAAATAGGAAGAATGAACATTTTATAAGTGGTGGTGTATGCTTCTTGTTGCATCGTTTTAAGAGACACGTAATGTCTGTTTTTTCTCTTTAGTGATGTTAACATTGACTAGAGGATACAAGTGTTACCAAATGGTTTTAATAGCTATTGATAATCTTTGCCTAGATCTATTATTTTATTGGTTGTTGCAAAATGCATTTTATCTTTATTTTCATTTATTAGCTAGAATTCTTAAAGAAGTACTTTCCTTTATTATTATTGCTTACCCTGAGGTACAATTCATATGGGAAAAGCAGGATACATGCCTGATTATTTCTCTTTATTTGTATGTTTTCAGATGAATTGGTTCATTGGCCAATAAGATTTTCACTCCCCATATTATTAAGATTTTTCATGTCTATCAATGCATTGCAGATCTTCCTTCTGGTGCTCACATTGTTCCATCCTTGCCAGTGGGAGCCTCTTAGTTGGTTTCTAAATTCTTTTGACACAACTACATTAGTCTTTAATAGTGTCTTTGTTTTGTGGTATGTTGAGATGTTCCAGGTTCATCTTGTACATTTTCTCCGCTAGACTTGAAATTAGACATTTCTTCAGGGAGTCCTGGTTTCTTAGTGAAAAATGGTGTTTAGATACCACAATCTGGGCATTGTGGGGGTGGTCATTACTACTGAATTGGTCATTGTTCCTGCATTTTATTGGTGGACAGAGCTACAGTTCTTTTCTGTTTAAGAGGAAATATATCATCACTTCATACTGATATTACCAATTCCAATTTATAATTATGGGTTTTAACTTTTTCTATTTGTATGTTTGTATCTTTTTCTCCCCTGATGATTCAGAAAGAATCTTTAGGAATCAGAAAATCCTGATTCCTAATGATTAATAAAATTGTACCTTTAATGTATTGTATAATACATAATAGTTTCAGAATAACAGAACCAATACGATTATTGAACATAAATTTTTATTGTAGTTATTTAGTTTTTAAGGGTATTCTAAGGATATACAATCAAATTACTGTATTTAAAAGTCACTTGAAATTCTTTTCTCTGTAGTCAAGCATTATAGGTTAATTTGTTTCTGGGTTTTTTTGTTTTTGTTTTTTGTTTTTTGTTTTTTTGGATTGTCATTTTGAAAATTTTTGCTAAATTTTATTTATAATTATATAACATATTTATGTAGTTCCAAAATCAAATCCACAAAATCAGGTATGTTCTGAGAAGTCTGTTTATCTGTGACTCCAACAGTCTGTTCTGTCCTCCCTGATGGGTAATCTTTTTAATTTTTATTTCTCCTTTCATTTTTTAGCATATAAGCAAATATGAATTATTATATTTTACTTTTTTCTTAGATAAATGTAATATGTTATACAAACTGTTGTTCACTTTAATGTTTGGAAGGAGTAATTTTTAATTTGGTGGTTATAAGTCTGGTGCTGGCAATACAGAAAGAGGTAATAGCTGAAATGTGGTTTGCGTGTATAGAAGGAAATAGTTTATCTTAGATGACTGCTTCTTCATAGTTGATTCATCTTCCTTTTTCCTCCAGATTTTGTACTTAACAGACTAGAAGCTGTAATTAGCTTTTATTATCTCTCAAATCCATTCTCAAATGGACTATTATTTCTTAGATTGATTCCACTTTTTATTCTGCCTGTTTCTTAGATTAATTGTTGCTACTGTTTTTTTTCTTTGGTGAGAAAAATTTGCTCTCATCTTGTTCTTTTTATGTTATATTATGGATTTCATGAATTATTTACCCAATGTTGTGACAGTCTTCTGCTGACCTTTTATTTTCCCTCCTTGACCCGTCTTCAACCTAACAAGTTACTTCCAATTACATTGTTTCCACGAATACTCCTGCTGTCTGCACTTTATTTACTTTCTTTAGGCTGGCCCTGAATGCAGTTTCTGTTTTCCATTCCCATTTCACAAAATACCTTGCCTGTGAAATCCCCCAACCTTATCAGTTCAACATGGTTCCCATTTAGTATCTAAAAGCATTTAAAAGTTATTTAAAACCTAACAATATTAGTAGGTCAGACAGTTTAGGAGAACAATAGAGAACAAAGCACTACCAGTAATCCCACCACTGTACCACAATAGCACTTTCTGTTTTGTATATTATTACCTTTTTACCCATGTGAATAATTTTTTTCTTTTTTGAGACTGAGTCTTGCTCTGTCATGCACGCTGGAGTGCAGTGGTGCGATCTTGGCTCACTGCAATCTCTGCCTCCCAGGTTCAAGCGATTCTCCTGCCTCAGCCTCCTGAATAGCTGGGATTACAGGCACGTGCCACCATGCCCAGCAAATTTTTGTATTTTTAGTAGAGAAGGGGTTTCACCATCTTGGTCAGGCTGGCCTTGAACTCCTGACCTCAAGATTCACCTGCTTCAGCCTCCCAAAGTGCTAGGCTTACAGGCGTGAGCCACCACACCTGGCTGTGAATAATATTTTTTACATATTTGGAATAAAAAGTTCATATTCTATTTGGTAGCGTGCTTTCTTCATATATCGTTGCTTCATTAACATTATTCTATTTTTCTATAAATATCCTAATTATTTTCAGAGCTGTTTAATATTTTTATTATTGTTGCATAATTTATTATAATATATAATGTATAATAATTTATTAAATTATTCCCTTATTGTTGGGTATCTAGTGTGTTTCCAGGGTTTGATATTCTAGATTTAACTATAGTGAACATCTTTGTGAATTTAATTGAGCCTTCCATTTTCTTAGAACCAGCACTCAGGAGCAGGATTACCAAATACAAGAATTGGAATTTTTTTGTAGAGTTTACTAAATACCATATTTTGTCCCCACGAACTATATACCCTTTCGGAATATTTCATTAGTACCTGGCCACTATTAAGTCCTTATTCTTCTTGTTTAAAAAAAAATGGGGCAGAGGGAATAATTTTGGCGATTAAAGAAAAATTGAGTAGCATACTGCTTAACCAGTACTGTTTGATCATCCCTAATCCGAAAATCTGAAATCTGAAATGCTCTAAAATCTGAAGCTTTCTGTGTGCCAACTGATGCCACAAGTGGACAATTCCACACCTGATTTCATGTGGTAAATTGTAATTAAAACACAGGTGCACACCACACAGTTTATTCAGCGTTCCCAAGGGAAAAAAGACTCCTTCTGCCTTCTGTAGCAGTGATATATCTTTTCCTTGCACACCCAGATTCCCCTCACACAAGCACTCCCACAGACGGTAATAAAATGGCATGTATGCAGGCTGGATGCGCCAATAACAGGTTCCCCACAATGCCCCACATGGGGCCAAGACCTGTGTGCATCACTTACTGTGTTTTTTTGCTTATTTTCTGTTCTGTGGTATAAAGATGTTGAAAATGTCCAAAAGGCCCACAGGTACCTCTGTGGGGTAATGGTGACAAGGACACAAGGAAGCATTTATGTTTATCTATAGCACAGAAAGACAAGCTGTTGGAGAAACTGGACAGTGGTGTTAAGTGTGCAGTGTGTTGCAGAAGAGTATGGTGTTGGAATGACTACTATATGTGACCTGAAGAAACAAAAGGATAAGCTATTGAAATTCTGTGCTGAAATCATGAACAGAAGTTAATGAAAATTAGAAATACACTGCATAAAGCTAAAAATGAAGATCTCGATCACGTATTGAAAAAGTGGATCCATCAGCATTGGAGTGAACTCATGTCACTTAATGGTAATACTGGTCATGAAACAAGCAAAGATCTATCATGAACTAAAAATTGAAGGAAGCTGTGAATATTCAATAGGCCATTTGCAGAAATTTAAGAGGAGACATGGCATTACAGTTTTAAAAATTTGTGGTGATAAAGCATTTGTTGATGATGAAGCAGCAAGAAGTTCATTGACAAGTTTGCCAAAGTCACCGCTGGTGACTATCTTATGCCAGAACAAGTCAGTAATGCTGATGAAACATCACGGTTTTGGTGTTAATGCCCCAGAAAGACACTGGCTATAGCAGATGAGACAGCCAATACAGGAATTAAGGATGGTAACAAAAAAGCATGTATTACTAGGGATATCTTTTCTGATTGGTTCCCAAACATCTTGTACCAGCAGCTTGTGCTCACTGCAGGGCAGCTGGACCATGCAACAATGGCAAGATTTTATTTCTTGATGACTGTTCTCATCTTCCAGTTGAAATTCTCCTCAGAAATAGTGTTTATGCCATGTACTTTCCCCCAGTGTGACTTTATTAATTCAGCCATGTGGCCAAGGTATCCTTAGACCAATGAAGAGTTAATATAAAAATGCTTTCTTGGGGGAGTGGCTGGCAAGGTAGCCGAGTAGGAACAGCTCTGGTCTGCAGCTCCCAGCGAGATCAACACAGAAGGCAGGTGATTTCTGCATTTCCAACTGAGGTACCTGGCTCATCTCACTGGGACTGGTTAGACAGTGAGTGTAGCCCATGGAGGGTGAGCCAAAGCAGGGTGGGGTGTTGCCTCACCCAGGAAGCACAAGGGGTTGGGAAACTCCCTCCCCTAGCCAAGGGAAGCCATGAGGGACCCTGCTGTGAGGGACGGTGCATTCAGGCTCAGATAGTATGCTTTTCCCATGGTCTTTGCAACCCACAGACCAGGAGATTCCTTCGGGTGCCTACGCCACCAGGGCCCTGGGTTTCAAGCACAAAACTGGGTGGCCGTTTGGGCAGACACCGAGCTAGCTGCAGGAGGTTTTTTTGTTTTGTTTTGATTTGTTTTGTTTTTGAGACAGAGTCTTGCTTTGTTGCCCAGGCTGGAGTGCCATGGCGTGATCTCGGCTCACTGCAAGCTCTGCCTCCCGGGTTCACGCCATTCTCCTGCCTCAGCCTCTCGAGTAGCTGGGACTACAGGCACCCGCCACCACGCCCGGCTAATTTTTTGTATTTTTAGTAGAGATGGGGTTTCATCATGTTAGCCAGGATGGTCTTGATCTCCTGACCTCGTGATCCGCCCACCTTGGCCTTCCAAAGTGCTGGTATTACAGGCATGAGCCACCACGCCCGGCCAGGAGTTTTTGTTTTTCATACCCCAGTGGCACCTGGAACACCAGCGAGACAGAACCATTCACTCCCCTGGAAAGGGAACTGAAGCCAGGAAGCAGGTGGTCTAGCTCAGCAGATCCCAACCCCATGGACCCCAGCAAACTAAGATCCACTGGCTTGAAATTCTCGCTGCCAGCACAGCAGTCTGAAGCTGGGACGCTTGAGCTTGGTGGGGGGAGGGGTATCCACCATTACTTAGGCTTGAGTAGGTGGTTTTTCCCCTCAGAGTGTAAAGAAAGCCACCAGGAAGTTCGAACTGGGCGGAGCCCACTGTAGCTCATCAAAGCCGCTGTAGCCAGACTGCCTCTCTAGATTCCTCCTCTCTGGACAGGGCATCTCTGAAAGAAAGGCAGCAGCCCCAGTCAGGGGCTTATAGGTAAAACTCCCATCTCCCTGGGACAGAGCACCTGGGGGAAGGGGCGGCTGTGGGTGCAGCTTCAGCAGAGTTAAACGTTCCTGCCTGCCAGCTCTGAAGAGAGCAGCAGATCTCCCAGCACAACATTTGAGCTCTGCTAAGGAACAGACTGCCTCCTCAAGTGGGTTCCTGACCTCACTGCCTCCTCAAGTGGGTTCCTGACCTCCATGCCTCCTGACTGGGAGACACCTCCCAGCAGAGGTTGATAGACACCTCATACAGGAGAGCTCTGGCTGGCATCTGGCAGGTGCCCCTCTGGGACAAAGCCTCCAGGGGAAGGAACAGGCAGCAATCTTTGCTGTTCTGCAGCCTCCACTGGTGATACCCAGGCAAACAGGGTCTGGAGTGGACCTCCAGCAAACTTCAGCAGACCTGCAGCAGAGGAGCCTGAGTGTTAGAAGGAAAACTAACAAACAGAAAGGAATAGCATCAACATCAACAAAAAGGATGTCCACACAGAAACCCCATCTAAAAGTCACCAACATCAAAGACCAAAGGTAGATAAATCCATGAAGATGAGGAAAAACCAGCACAGAAAGGCTGAAAATTCCAAAAACCAGAATGCCTCTTCTCCTCCAAAGGATCACAACTCCTTGCCAGCAAGGGAACAAAACTGGACGGAGAATGAGTTTGACGAATTGACAGAAGTATTAACAAACCTCCCTGAGCTAAAGGAACATGTTCTAACCCAATGTAAGGAAGCTAAGAACCTTGAAAAGAGGTTAGGGGAATTGTTAATTAGAATAATTAGTTTAGAGAAAAACATAAATGACTTGATGGAGCCGAAAAACACAGCACAAGAACTTTGTGAAGCATACACAAGTATCAATAGCCGAATCAACTAAGCGGGAGAAGGGATATCAGAGATTGAAGATCAATGTAATGAAATGAAGCGTGAAGACAAGATTAGGGAAAAAAAGAATGAAAAGGAATGAACAAAGCCTCCAAGAAATATGGGACTATGTGAAAAGACCAAACCTATGTTTGATTGGTGTACCTGAACGTGACAGGGATAATGGAACCAAGTTGGGAAACACTCTTCAGAATATTATCCAGGAGAACTTCCCCAACCTAGCAAGACAGGCCAACATTCAAATTCAGGAAATACAGAGAACACCACAAAGATACTCCTCGAGAAGAGCAACTCCAAGACACATAATCGTCAGATTCACCAAGGTTAAAATGAAGGAAAAAATGTTAAGGGCAGCCAGAGAGAAAGGTAGGGTTACCCACAAAGGGAAGCCCATCAGACTAACAGTGGATCTCTCTGCAGAAACCCTACAAGCCAGAAGAGAGTGGGGGCCAAAATTGAACATTCTTAAAGAAAAGAATTTTCAACCCAGAATTTCATATCCAGCTAAACTAAGCTTCATAAGTGAAGGAGAAATAAAATCCTTCACAGACAAGCAAATGCTGAGAGATTTTTGTCACCACCAGGCCTGCCTTACAAGAACTCCTGAAGGAAGCACTAAACATGGAAAGGAAAAACCAGTACTAGCCACTGCAAAAACATACCAAATTGTAAAGACCATTGACACTATGAAGAAACTATATCAACTAATGGACAAAATAACCAGCTGGCATCATAATGACAGGATCAGATTCACACATAACAATATTAACCTTAAATGTAAACAGGCTAAATGCCCCAATTAAAAAACACAGACTAGTAAATTGGATAAAGAGTCAAGACCCATCGGTGTGCTGTATTCAGGAGACCCATCTCGTGTGAAAGACACACATAGGCTCAAAATAAAGGGATGGAGGAATATTTACCAAGCAAATGGAAAGCAAAAAAAAGCAAGGATTGCAATCCTAGTATCTGATAAAACAGACTTTAAACCAACAAAGATCAAAAAAGACAAAGAAGGGCATTACATAATGGTAAAGAGATCAATGCAACAAGAAGAACTAACTATCCTAAATCTATATGCACCCAATACAGGAGCACCCAGATTAATAAAGAAAGTTCTTAGAGACCTACAAAGAGATTTAGACTCCCACACAATAATAGTGGGAGACTTTAACACCCCACTGTCAATATTAGAAAGATCAACGAGACAGAAAATTAACAAGGATATTCAGGACTTGAACTCAGCCTTGGACCAAGTGGACCTAATAGACATCTACAGAACTCTCCACCCCAAATCAACAGAATATATACATTCTTCTCAGCACCACATCACACTTATTCTAAAACTGACCACATAATTGGAAGTAAAACACTTCTCAGCAAATGCAAAAGAACGGAAATCATAACAGTCTCTCAGACCACAGGGCAATCAAATTATAACTCAGGATTAAGAAACTCACTCAAACCTGCACAACTACATGGAAACTGAACAACCTGCTCCTGAATGACTACTGGGTAAATAACGAAATTAAGGCAGAAATAAATAAGTTCTTTGAAACCAATGAGAACAAAGACACAATGTACCAGAATCTCTGGGACACAGGCTAAAGCAGTGTTTAGAGGGAAATTTATAGCACTAAATATCCACAGGAGAAAGCAGGAAAGATCTAAAATTGACACCCTAACATCACAATGAAAAGAACTAGAGAAGCAAGAGCAAACATTCAAAAGCTAGCAGAAGACAAGAAATAACTAAGATCAGAGCAGAACTGAAGGAGATAGAGACATGAAAAACCCTTCAAAAAATCAGTGAATCCAGGAGCTGGTTTTTTGAAAAGATTAACAAGATAGAAAGACTGCTAGCCAGTCTAATAAAGAAGAAAAGAGAGAAGAATGAAATAGACACAATAAAAAATGATAAAGAGAATATTACCACTGATCCCACAGAAATACGAACTACTATCAGAGAATACTATAAACACCTCTATGCAAATAAACTAGAAAATCTAGAAGAAGGCCAGGCGCAGTGGTTCATGCCTGTAATCCCAGCACTTTGGGAGGCCAAGGGAGGCAGATCCCCTGAGGTCGGGAGTTCGAGACCAGCCTGACCAACATGGAGAAACCCCATCTCTACTAAAAATACAAAAAATTAGCCGGGCATGGTGGCACATGCCTGTAATCCCTGCTACTCGGGAGGCTGAGGCAGGAGAATTGCTTGAACCTTGGAGGTGGAGGTTGTGGAGATTGTGCCATTGCACACCCAGCCTGGGTAACAAGAGTGAAACTCCGTCTCAAAAAAAAAAAAACCTAGAAGAAATGTATAAATTCCTGGACACATACACCCTCCTAGGACTAAACCAGGAAGAAGTCAAATCCCTGAATAGATCAATAACAAGTTGTGAAATTGAGGCAGTAATTAATAGCGTACCAACGAAAAAAAAGCCCAGGACCAGATGGATTCACAGCTGAATTCTACCAGAGGTACAAAGAGGAGCTGGTACCATTCCTTCTGAAACTATTCCAAACAATAGAAAAAGAGGGACTCCTTCCTAACTCATTTTATGAGGCCAGCATCATTCTGATACCAAAACCCAGCAGAGACACAAGAAGAAGAAAATTTCAGGCCAATATCCCTGATGAACATCAATGAAAAAATCCTCAATAAAATCCTGGGAAACTGAATCCAGCAGCACATCAAAAAGCTTATCCACCATGATCAAACTGGCTTCATCCCTGGGATGCAAGGCTGGTTCAATGTATGCAAATCAATAAACATAATCCATCACATAAACAGAGCCAATGACAAAAACCACATGCTTATCTCAATAGATACAGAAAAGGCCTTTGACAAAAATTCAACACCCCTTCATGCTTAAAACTCTCAATAAACTAGGTATTGATGGAACATATCTCAAAATAATAAGAGCTATTTATCACAAACCCACAGCCAATATCATACTGAATGGTCAAAGGCTGGAAGCATTCCCTTTGAAAACTGGTAAAAGACAAGAATGCCCTCTCTCACCACTCCTATTCAACATAGTATTGGAAGTTCTGGCCAGGGCAATCAGGCAAGAGAAAGAAATAAAGGGTATTCAATAAAAGGGTATTCAAATAGGAAGAGAGGAAGTCCATGTGGAGAAATTGGAACACTTTTACACTGTTGGTGGGAGTGTAAATTAGTTCAATGATTGTGGAAGACAGTGTGGCGATTCTTCAAGGATCTAGAACCAGAAATACCATTTGACCCAGCAATCCCATTACTGGGCATATACCCAAAGGATTATACATCATGCTACTATAAAGGCACATGCACATGTATGTTTATTGCAGCCCTGTTCACAATAGCAAAGACTTGGAACCAACCCAAATGCCCATCAGTGGTAGACTGGGTAAAGAAAGTGTGGCTCATATACACCATGCAATACTATGCAGCCATAAAAGAGGATGATTTCATGTCCTTTGCGGGGACACGGATGAAGCTGGAAACCATCATTCTTGGCAAACTAACACAGGAACAGAAAACCAAACACCACATATTCTCACTCATAAGTGGGAGTTGAACAATGAGAACACATGGACACAGGGAGGGGAACATCACACACTGGGGCCTGTTGGCAGGTGGGGGGCAAGGGGAGGGATAGCATTAGGAGAAATAACTAATGTAGATGACAGGTTGTTGGGTGCAGCAAAGCACCATGGCACATGTATACTTATGTGACAAACCTGCATGTTCTGCACATCTATCCCAGAACTTAAAATATAATAAAAAAATGCTTTCTTGAACAGCATACTAACAGCAATGAACAGAGGCATGAGTGGACGATTTTCAAAAAGAGTTTAACATGAAGGATGCCATATATGCTGTTGCTAATGCTTGGAACATAGTATCTAAGGGCACAGTTGTGCATGTCTGGCACAACCTCTGGCCTGGGACTGTGTTCAGTGATGATGATCAAAGTAGTGACTTTGAAGGATCTTGTATGTCAAATGAGAAAAAAATGATTTCTGACCTCTCCTCCTCACATTTGCAAAAAAATATACCTTCAGAGTCTGTCTGGAAGGTGGGTGAAGTGGATATTTAAGAAGTTTTTAACGTCCATAATGAGGCTCCAGTTACTCCAGTTGACTGATAGTGAAATAGCCAAAATGGTTCTGAATCAAGGTGGTCACAATGGTGATGATGAAGATGACATTAACACTGCAGAAAAAAGTCCTATACATGACATGGTGAAAATGTATGATGATCTTACTGAAGGACTAGAGCAGTGTTCATTTGTAACAGAATAAGAAATCATGTCAGTTTATACAATCAGAAAATTGTAAAGCAAAAACTGTTGTTAATAAGACACATGAGGTTGGGTGCAGTGGCTCACGCCTGTAATCCCAGCACTTTGGGAGGCTGAGGCGGGCGGATCACTAGACCAGGAGATCGAGACCATCCTGGCTAACACGGTGAAACCCTGTCTCTACTAAACAAAATACAAAAAATTAGCTAGGCCTGGTGGTGGGCACGTGTAGTCCCAGCTACTCAGGAGGCTGAGGCAGGAGAATGGTGTGAACCCGGGAGGCAGAGCTTGCAGTGAGCTGAGATGGTGCCACTGCACTGCAGCCTGGGCGACAGAGTCTCCTGGTCTTTCATCTGCTTCTGATGCTTCTTATTACCTAAAAACAAACACAGAAACAAAAACAGGATACAGTAGCCTTTTAATCAAAACACAACATCATAGGTATAGACTGAAAGCCTGTCTTCATTTGTTCTTGCTCTTGTTTAACAGCTGATACAAGTATTCTGGTGATACTACTGTGCTGCTAGGTTACCCTGAACATATTTTTTAACTGTATCAGTAGTATGTAATATTTTTTACTGTTAGATACTTATGTGTAAAAGTGTAAGAAAATAATTGCTTATCAGTAGCATACAAGTTCAGAGTCAGGAATGGTGGTGATACCTAACAACCCCAGATCGTCCACATGGGTTCCCAAGATAGTGACACCTTTGCTTTCTGATGGTTCAGTGTATACAAACTTTGCACAAAATTATTTAAAATATTTTATAAAGTTTATCTTCAGGCTGTGTATAAGGTTTATGTGATACAAATGAATTTCATGTTTCGACTTGGGTCACATCCCCGAGATACCTTGTTATACCTATGGAGATATTCCCAAATCTGGAAAAGATTCAAAATATGAAACACTTATGATCCCAAGCATTTTGGATAAGTGATACTCAAACTTTATATCATTTTACACCTGATTTTTTTCTTTAATATCTATGAGTATAACACAAAACACAGGTAATGTTTTTAACATTTATGCATTATCTTTCCCCTTCACTTACATGACTTTTTAAAAAATGTTCTTTGAACTTCATATTTCTCTAGGGCTCATGTTAAAAACTCTGAGTATTTAATATTTATTCAAAATTACCAATGTAGCCTGAACCACAGTTCTTCCAAACATGGATTAATGTCTTTGTTTCAGTGATATTCACAGTAGCCCATTTTTTTGTGTGAATTTAAATGTTTCATAAATTTAGGCTGGGTGCATTGGCTCATGCCTGTAATCCCAACACTTTGGGAGGCCAAAGAGGGAGGGTTGTTTGAAGCTAGGAATTCAGCATCAGCCTGGGCAACGTAGCATGACCTCATCTCTACAAAAAATACAAAAATTAGCCAGGCGTGGTGGTGTGCACCTGTAATCCTAGCTACTCAGGAAGCCTGAGTCAGGAGGATTGCTTGAGCCCAGGATTTGGAGGCTGCATTGAGCTATGATTGTGCCACTGCACTCTAGCCTGGGCATTAAAAGAAGACTGTCTCAAAAACAAAAACAAAGTTTAATAAAGTTATTGTTACAGAGCCCATGGATTATTTATGCTTTTTGTTTGTTTGTTTTTTATTTTTTAGCTGGATCTGGAGATTCTTATATGGATTGTTAATATCCAAACTTACTTGCAAAATACGATGTGATTGAATGAATATCTTTACATAAATCTGCATTGATCGAGTGATTGGTTTTTCACAATAAAATTTATTATCTCACAAAACCAGAAGTCCAGAAGGGAGCCTCAAGTTAGGCATTAGCTCATTTGAGCCATCAAGGAATTTCTTTTCACCTTTCTCTTTGCTTTTCTTGGTATATTGGCTTTTTTCTTGGGTAATTCTCATGCTGGGCAAGTTGAGTACATTTCAGGTTCTACATCTAGTTGTGACAATGTCAGGGAAAAAAGAGATAATCCCCTTCTGTGGGTCTGTCTTAGGAAAGAAAAAATCTTTACTAGAAGTCTTCCATGAGATTCTCCTTATATTATGCTGGCCACAACTGTGTCATATGTCCTACCTAAACTAGTTCTTTCCAAAAGTAATGGGGCCACCATGACTGGCTTAGATCAATTAGGAATTGCCTGTATGGCTGTCTTAGGGGCCAGCCCTCTGAAAGTACATGCCAATGCCTTGTGGATTCTTTGGGAAAGAAAACAGGTTCTATTAGAAAAGAGGAGGGCAGAGGAGAAAGGAAATTAGACAGGCAACCAAGAGTGTATGCTGCATTCGATTATTTAATAAATGGTTTTAGAACAATTGACTTTTCATTTGGTTCTGTGCATGTCCATGTTACTTGATCGATGGACTTGATCAGATTCTTCTTGTTTTCACTTTTTTTTTTTTTGGTCTACTTGTTATGTCAGTTACTGAAAGGGAAGTGTAAAAATCTCTAGCTATATTTGTGGCTTTGTACATTTCTCCCTTTAATTCTGTCAGTTTTTATACACACATGCTTAGGATTATTGTGTCTTCCTGACGGATTAACCCCCTTTTCATTATGAACCATTCCTTTTTATCTCTGGTAACCCTTGATGTTATCACCAGTGTTTCCACGTCCGCCTTTTCTGATGTTAATATAGCCACTCCAACTTTCTTAGGATTACTGTTTGCTTGATGTATCTTTTTTTTTTTTTTTTTTTTGAGATGGCGTCTTGCTCTGTCTCCCAGGCTGGAGTACAGTGGCGTGATTTTGGCTCACTGCAACCTCCGCCTCCTAGGTTCCAGCGATTCTCCTGCCTCAGCCTCCTGAGTAGCTGGGATTATGGGCGTGCACCACCATGCCTGACTAATTTTTGTATTTTTAGTAGAGTCAGTGTTTCACCATGTTGGCCAGGCTGGTCTCGAACTCCTGACCTCTGGTGATCCATCCACCTCGGCCTCCCAAAGTGCTGGGATTAAAGGCACAAGCCACCGTGCCTGGCCTACTTGATGTATCTTTTTTTCATTATTGTATTCTTAACCCATCTGTGCCTTTGTATTTAAAATATATCTCTTATGAACATTGTATAGTTAGGTCTTTTTTTCCAGTCTGATAATCTCTGACCTTTAATTGGAAGGTGTAGTCCATTTACATTTAATATTAATTATCAGTAGGATTGAGTTTAAGTCTGTCATCTTGACAATTGTTTTTATTTGTCTCATATGTTCCTTGTTCCTTTTCGTCTCTTTTCCAGTCTTCTTTTAGATTTATTGATTTTTTTTTTAAGGATTCCATTTTATTTCCTCCACTCGGTAGCTACACTTAAAAAAAAAAATAGTTGCTCTAGAGTAGGGTTCTCAGCCTCCACATTGTTGACATTCTTGACCAGATAATTTTTTTGTTCTTGAGGTTGACCTGTGCATTATAAACCTGACTACCCACTAGGTGCCAGTAGCATATGCCCCCCCACCCCTGTTATGAAAATAAAAAATGTCTTCAGTGATTGTCAGATATCCTGTGGGATGAGGAGAGGCAGAAAAATTACTATTGGTTGAGAATCCAGCTTTAGAGCTTACAGTATGCATTTTCAATTTATAACAGTCTACCTTGAAATAATATACTATTTCATGTATTGTGTTAGAATCTTAAAAGAGTACTTCTATTTCCTCTCTCCCTTCCTTGTGCTATGGTTGTCATACACTTTAATTCTATATGTATTTATAAACTTCACACTGCCTTGTTAATCTTTTTGCTTCAAACTGGTGATTTTCTTTTAAAGAAATTACAAAAGAGGGGAAAACATGTCTTTTTGGTTTACCAGGTTTATCGTATGCTTTTCCTATTCCAGCCTTGGAATCAGTCATTTTTTCAAGAAGTCTTGGTTTCTTATAGTAGAAAGTAATAATTAGAAGCTAAGATCTGGGTGCTGGATATGCTCATTCCTGGGGGTGTGTGTGTGTGTGTGTGTGTGTGTGTGTAAACACATGTACATCTGTATTTTCATATATTAAAAGCTGAGTTCATAGTGATACATCCAATTTCAATCAAACATCGCATGTTAACTTGTTTCCTCTCTCTCTTTGATAGTGAAAAACCTAACTTCTGTTATCTCAAATATACTTATATATCAGTTTCCTGATATGTAACCAATCTCATGTCATTGCTGTTGTTACCTCCTCCCCTATGCAGATGCTGTCCTCATTCCTCTCAGGCTCTGACATCTGCATACTCTTACCTCAGCCCAGCTGAGTTCTTCTTCTTTTTTCTTTTTTTTTTTAAGAGATGGGGGTGTTACTGTGGCACCTAAGCTGGAGTATAGTGGCATGATCATGGCTCACTGCAGTCTCTAACTCCTATGCTCAAGGGATCCTCCCACCTCAGCCTCGTGAGTAGCTGGGACTACAGGTGCATGCTGCCATGCCTGGTTTTTTTTGTTTGTTTTTTTGTAGAGACAGGGTCTTGCTGTGTTGACCAGGGGGCTCTTGAACTCCTGACCTCAAGTGGTCCTCCTGCCTAGCCTCCCAAAGTGCTGAGATTATAGGCATGAGCCACCGTGTCCAGCCCCGCCTGAGTTCTGACACCTTCCCTCAGCTACCCCTTTGCATGGATGCCTATCTCAACCTGGTCAGCTCTGACAGACATGCCAGGTGGCCCTCCTAGGCAGAAGCCCTCACCCAGTTTGGACTCTGTACTCACCTTAGCCACCCTTTCCTATGGATACCCTGCTGAAGCTTTGAGATCCTGTGCTAGGTAGCTCACACTCATGGAAGCCCACTTTATCCCACTTAGGTTCTAACTTTACATGCTGGGTTATCCCATGAACTCTTCTCAGTGTAGATGCTCTCCTCCTCCTACTCTGGCTCCCATGGTAAGCCAGTCTCCAGAGTGAACTCTGACACCTCATGCTAGACTACTCTTCTGCTTAGCTGCCTAGCTGTCCATCCTGCTTTATACCACCAGATGGCTTTAGTATGGAATTGTTTGGGTAGCTAAGGGGGATGGAAGAGGAAGAAGACCTTGTAGTTGTTAAAACGAAACATTTATTAGTTTGTAATGATAGACTTGTGTGATCATTTGATTGTCTTCTCTGACCTTTCTGAAGGTAGGGACTGTTCCATGGATACAAAATAGTTTCCCCAGGATCTAGCATGAAGTATGTACTCAAGTTTTTATTGAATAAATAAATATTCAGAAAGATTAAGTACTTTAATTAGGTCATACAGCTATTATGTTTTAATGTGTTGAAGACATGGATTTAAATACACTTCTGGCTGGGTGCAGTGGCTCACGCCTATAATCCCAGCACTTTGGGAGGCCAAGGCCAGCGGATCACTTGAGGTCAGGAGTTTGAGAGCAGCCTGGCCAACATGGTGAAACCTCTACTCTACTAAAAATACAAAAATTAGCCATGCATGGTGGTGCGTGCCTGTAATCCCAGCTGATCAGGAGTCTGAGGCAGGAGAATCGCTTGAACCGGGAGGCAGAGGTTGCAGTGAGTTGAGATCACACCACTGGCACTCCAGCCTGGCCACAGAGTGAGACTCCATCTCATAAATAAATAAATAAATACAATTCTCTGATTACAAAAATAAATACAAGCATCCTGAATGCTTTCACATCAGATACTTTTCCTGTACAAAAGTATATGGAAATCACAGTGATGGCAGCGGTGGCCCATCTGGTAGCTGCTGCAGAGATGCTGCAGTGGGGGAGGTGTCGCCAGGGCTGCCCATTCCACAGAGCCCGCGGGGAGCCAGGAACAGATAGGAACCCTACTCTCTTCTGAGTTGGCAGGGCAGGAGCCCCGCCCTCCTGGGTGCAGTGGACTCCAGGTGAAATCCTCAGACTTAGAACCCAAGTGGGATAAAGTGGGTTTCCATGAGTGTGAGCTACCTAGCACACACTCAGGTGGAGTGAGAAGTTAACAGGGCTTTTTCTGGCCCGCCCGTGGCCGCGCATGAACCAGTCAGCATGCACTTCCTCCTTGCTGAGCCCATGAAAACCCTGGACTTAGCCAGACTCCAAGAGACTGGGGAAAACCTGCCTGTGGAAAGGAGCTACCTGCTGTGGGTCACCTCCCCACGCAGACCTGGGCATCCCTGTGCTCTCAGGGGCCAGGGAAGCCTCCCCTTCCCTTGCAGTCTCCGAAGTGCCTGCTCCTGCTGCTGCCTGGCCTCTCCCCGCTCCTGCTGTCTGCTCCGGTTTCAGAGCAAAGTTGAGGCCTAGCCTGGGTGCTGTTGCCACCCAGCTGGGTGCACACCACTTGGGGTGGCACTGACGTGCCAGCCCCCTGCCGCTTGAACCCCCCCCCCCCAGACTTTGGGTGCCAATGAGCACGGGAAGGAGGCCAAAGGGGGTCGAGGGTGGGTTGATGCGGGCCTGCAGGCGCCCCTTCCCTGAACAGCCTGGGCTCTGTGATTGATGGCAGCAGGAGGCAGACAGGCTCGTGAGTGGAAAGGGGCGGGTCCCGGTGAGGTCCCACCCTCAAACCAGGGATGGCCTGAAGCATGGGGTCTGGGCTGTCAGTTCCAGGTGGAGTCGAGACTGGAGTGAGAAGTTACAGGGCTTTTTCCGGTCCGTTGGCCGCACATGGACCAATTAGCATGCACTTTCTCCCTTCTGAACCCATGAAAACCCCTGAGACAGCCAGACTCCAACAGACGTGGGGAAGACCTGCCTGTGGAAAGGAGCTACCCACTGTGGGTCTTCTCTCCGCTGAAAGCTGAACACTCGTTCAGGAGACCTTCTTGTAGAAAGGAGCTACTCGCTTTGGATCTCCTGAGAGCTGTTCTGTTGCTCAGCGAAGCTCCTCTCCGCCTTGCTTACCATCCAGTTGTCCGAATACTTCATTCTTCCTGGATGCCAGACAAGAACTGGGACCTGCCAAATGCCGGGACTGAAAGAGCTGTAACACAAACAGGGCTGAAACATGTTCCCCTGCTCCCCATGTTACCAGTGACAGGAGAGAAGAGCTGCAGTCCTTGGGGGAGCCCAGACCTATGGGCTCCCCAAGCCTGGGCTCTGACACCCTCTTTGGGACTCTGTGATTCTGGTGTCTCCAAGCTTTCGGGCGCCACTGTGTTCTCGTTCAGATGCGGATGCCCGCAGCAGAAGCTGTGTGCGGTACATCTGGTCCGGTCCAGCCGCAGCCTCGCATGGAGCTGGCATCTCTGCCAGTACCTGGAGCTGCCCGCCCCACTGCAGCAGCTGGCATCTGCGCCTGGCTCACTGTTGACAGGTGTGGGATCCGGGCCGGTAGCACGAGCCAAGCACCGCCTGCAGGGACAAGTGGACAGAATTAGCCCAGTGGGCAAGTAATACTCAGGTAGAAGGTGCCACCGGCCACAGACGTTTCTGGCTGGCAAAGTGACACCCCAGAGATCCCATGACAATAGTTTAGTTAGGGAGTTACCCATGTACATGATTATCTTCATTTAATATAAGACCATACATTATGAGTGCCATATAAAGTTTAATGCTTTAGGTAGTAGAAAAATATCTTTCACTTGGATAACTTTATACTCATTGAGTCATAAAATGTTGGTACTGAAAGAGGCTCCAGAGATAGTCTAGTTCAGCACAACCAAGCAATACAGAACATACATGTTACTAGTATTCAGGAAGGAGTGGGGAACTATGTAAATAATGGAAGTAAGCCTTCCAGGTGATTCTGATTACCTTGCCTGCCTGCCTGCCTGCCTGCCTTTCCTTTCCCTTCCCTTTCCTTCCTTCCTTCCTTCCTTCCTTTCTTCCTTCCTTCCTTTCCTTCCTTTCCTTTTCTTCTGTCACCCAGGCTGGAGTGCAGTAATGCCATCTCGGTTCACTGCAACTTCTGCCTCCCAGGTTCAAGTGATTCTCCTGCCTCACCTTCCCGAGTAGCTGGGATTACAGGTGCGTGCCACAGTGCCCAGCTAAGTTTTGTATTTTTAGTAGAGATGGGGTTTCACTATGTTGGCCAGGCTGGTCTTAAACTCCTGACTTCAGGTGATACGCCTGCTTCAGCCTCCCAAAGTGTTGGGATTACAGGCGTGAGCCACTGCGCCCAGCCTTCTTGTCTCAAAGTGTCCCTCAGTCTGTGATTGATCTTGATCTGCACAACAGCTCTTAGAGACACAGGGCAAGGAAAAATTCAACAAATGAGGATGCTGAGGTCTAGAGAGTCATAGCAACTTCTCAAGTTTTATCCTCCATCTTTATCATTCTTTAGAGACATTTTACTTAAGAACGTGATATTATTTAAAACCTTTTCTGTAATACAGTGTATTTGTCATGGTGGGGATGTGGTAGAGAAAGGTGTGAAAAAACATCCTAAGTACTTGAGAATTAGGCTATTAGTTTCTTTTTATTGTTTCAGCAGTGCTTAAAAAGTTAATATGATGAGTTATATTCCAGGTCCTCTCAGTTAGGAATATTAACTTATTGATGGATAATAGTCCTTTGAGATAGTTGATGAATTCAGAAAAATTACAGATGAAAAACCTGCGAGAGGGAAGAATATCTGAAACTCATACATCTTTAGTGAAAGTTACTAGTACTCCTTACCTATGTGTGCTTGCTAATATTAGAATCCCACTGAAAAGAACCTCATATAATCAGAATCTTTTTGCTGTGGATATGTTGAGTATGCCCATTTACAACTTTTCATGTGATTATTTAATGATTCAGAGTTCTTAGGAAATGACTTTTTCTGTTTTTATTGAAATTTTTTTTTCCTCTTCACCATTCTCAGAGAAAAGGGAATTATCTTGTTCAAAAGATGAATGTGAGTTATTTCATGGATACTATGTTTAAACTGGCTGATTAGAACCTGAAAAATAATAATTGAAAAATATATAACATATAAATAAGATTCAAAAATTAATAAAATTGCTTTGTTCTTATATTATTCACATTGAGAACCTACATTTTCTAATAGAAAATCTATTAAGAGACAGGTCTGGGAACATCCTGTCTGATAATTTGTTTCTTTCATTCTCACTCTTCACCAAGGGAAAATCAGTTCATTTTTAAAATCTGAGAACAATGGTTACCTCCCTTGAAGAGTTTGAGGACTAGATATCAAATATATAAGATGCCACACATTTTATATGACACTTACTAGGTGCTCAATAAATTGTACTTTTTGTTGATTTCCCTATTCTTTAAACTATTATCTACTATAATAACCAGAAGTAACTTTAATTTTGCTTTCCTATCAAATTCTCTTTTCCCTTACTCCTTTTCTACAGGTGTATCTACATCAGCAATCAAAATGGCATCAACCAGACTTCCTTCCCCCAAAAGCTTAGTGAGTGCCCCAACTCAGATTCTTGCACAGTTCCCTAAACAACATCAACAGTCTCCTAAGCAGCAGTTATATCAAGTGCAACAGCAGACACAGCAACAAGTGGCCCAGCCTTCTCCAGTATCTCATCAGCAACAGCCTCAGCAGTCTCCTTTGCCACCTGGTATTAAACCTACCATCCAAATCAAACAGGAGTCAGGTAACTGGAAAATGTTTATAAGATATGGTAATTCTTTATTCACCAGTTTTTTTAGTCTTCCAGTCCATGAACACGGTATGTCTCTTCATTTATTTAGGTCTTTGACTTTTTCATCAATGTTTTACTGCTTTCAGCATATAGATTCTGTATATGTTTTGTTAGATTTGTACCTAAGCATTTCATTTTCTTGTCGTGATTATAATTGGTATTATGATTTTAATTTCAATGTCTACATGTTTTTTGTTAGTATATAAAAATAGTGTTGATCTTGTATCCTTTGACCTTGCTGAACTCACTTGTTCTCAGAGTATTTACATAGATTCCTTGGGGTTTTCTGTGTATGCAACTATGTCATCTATAAATAGGGACAGTTTTGTTTCTTCCTTTCCAATCAATTGCTGTTTATTTCTTTTTCTTGTTTTATTTTATTGTCAAGAACTTCCAATACTATGCTGAATGAATAAGAGTGAGGAAAGTGGACATCCTTGCTTTGTTCCTAATCTTAAGGAGAAAACATTCAGTTTTTCACCATTAAGTACGATACCAGCTGTAGGCTTTTTATAGATGCTCTTTATCAGGTTGACGGAGTGCACTTCTGCTACTAGTTTTTGGGGAGTTTTTATCATGAATGAGTGTTGGATTTTGTCAAGTGCTTTTTCTGTTCAATTAAGTTTTTTGTTGTTTAGTTTATTGATATGCTGGATTATACTGATTGATTTTCTGTTAAACCAGCCTTGCATATTGGAAATAAATCCCACTTGGTCATGATATATAATTTTTTAAAATACATTGCTGGATTCAATTTGTCTGTCTATTCATGAGACATTTTGGTCTGTAGTATTCTTATTTTATACTGCCTTTGTCTGATTTTGGTCAGGATAATACTGGCCTCACAAAATGAGTTTGGAAGTATTTATTTCCTTTCTATTTTTTGGAAAAGACTGTGTAAGATTGATGTTAATTCTTTAAATGTTCAGTAGAATTCTCCAATGAAGCCATCTGGGCCCGGAGAGGTCTGTTTTTAGAAGCTTTTAATTGATGAATTCCATTTCTTTATTAGTTATGGGACTTTTCAGATTATCTGTTTCATCTTGGTTTTGGTAGTTTGTGGTTTTGAGGAATTGATCCATTTCTTCTAAGTTGTCAAATTTTTGAGTGTAAATTTGCTTGTAGTAGTTCCTTACTATTCTTTTAATGGCTATAGGATCGATATTAATGTCCTGTTTCATTTCTGATATTGGTGGTTTGTATCTTCTCTTTCTTTGTCAGATTTGCTATTTATTGCATTTAAAAATTTATTGAATTTTTTAAGAACTAGATTTTTGTTTCATTGATTTTTCCTTTGCTTTTCTGTTTTTAATTTTATTATCTTTATTATTTCTGTCCTGCTTTCTTTAGGTTTATTTTGCTCTTCTAATTTCTTGAGGTGGGAACTTAGATTATTGATTCAAGACATGCTCTCTTTTCTAATTACTTAACATTTAGTTCCATCTATGTAAAGACATTTGTCACAAATTTCTCTCGGCACTGTGTTAGCTGCCTTCCACATATTTTAATATGTTCTGTTTTCATTTGTATTCAATTTTTTGTGTAAGACTTCTTTGACCCATGGATTATTTAGAATTGTGTTGCTTAATTTCTAATGGAGATTTTTCTGGGTTGGTTTGTTTGTTTTGCTATTGATTTCCAGTTTGATTTCATTATGGTCTGAGAACACACTCTGTATCATTTCAATTCTTTTACGTTTATTGAGGTTTGTTTTTTCACCCACAATATGTTCTACTTTGGTGGGTGGTCCATGGTGCTTGTAAAGTATCTATGCTGCTGATGTTGGGTGGAGTATTCTATATGTGTATATCAACTAGATTCTGTTGGTTGATTATGTTGTTCAGTTCTCCTATATCTATGCTGAATTTTCTGCATAGTAGTTCTATCAGTTGATGGGAGTGGGGTAATAAAGTCCCCAACTAATTGTTGGATTCTAGTACTGCAAAAACAGCTCTCTCAGTTTTTGCTACATGTATTATATTTTGATATATCTATTGTTTGATGCATACATATTTAGAAACATTATGTCTTCCTGGTATATTGATCCTGTCTCATTATGTAGCGTTCCTTTTTTTCTGCAATTAATTCTCTATTTTTTTTAAATATAAAGGCTGATTTTTAAAAATTTCCATTCTTAAAATTTAATTCCAATTTAACTTGTAAAGTCTGCCATATAAATTAATGATGATAACTAGCCTGCATTAGTATATTTAGTGCATGTAATAGAGAACTATATTGACTGGAGGGGAGTGAGTTCTATTGCCTTGTAAAGTATACTTTATCTGTAATTAATATAGCCACTCCTATTTTCTTTTTATTATGTTCACATAGTGTATTTTTTTCTCATCCTGTTACTTTCAACCTACTTATATTGTTGTATTTGAAGTGAGTTTCTTATAAACAGCATACAGTGTAGTTATATATTTTTATATCAACTTTGCCAATAACTTTTTTTTTTGAGACGGAGTCTCGCTTTGTCACCCAGGCTGGAGTGCAGTGGCACAATCTCAGCTCACTGCAACCTCCGCCTCCTGGGTTTAAGCGAGTCTCCTGCCTCAGTCTCTCAGGTAGCTGGGATTACAGGTGCACACTACCATGCCCAGGTAACTTTTGTATTTTTAGTAGAGACAGGGTTTCACCATGCTGGCCAGGCTGGTCTCGAATGCTGATCTCAAGTGATCTGCCCACCTCAGCCTTCCAAAGTGCTAGGATTACAGGTGTGAGCCACTGCATCTGGCCAACCAATCTTATAACTTTTTTTTTTTTTTTTTTTGAGACGGAGGCTTGCTGTGTTGCCCAGGCTGGAGTGCAGGGGTGCTATCTTGGCTCACTGCAAGCTCCACCTCCTGCCTGGGTTCATACCATTCTCCTGCCTCAGTCTCCCAAGTAGGTGGAACTACAGGCGCCCGCCACCACACCCGGCTAATTTTTTGTATTTTTAGTAGAGACAGGGTTTCACTGTGTTATCCAGGATGGTCTCAATCTCCTGACCTCGTGATCCGCCCGCCTCCGCCTCCCAAAGTGCTGGGATTACAGGCGTGAGCCACTGCGCCCGGCCCCAATCTTTAACTTTTAAATTATATATTTAGATCATTTACATTTAAGGTAATTGTTGATATGGTAGTGGTTACATGTGCCATTTTATTTTGTTTGTTTCTTTCGTTTCTTGTTTCTTTTTTCTTGCCTGTTTGTAGTTTACTTGAAGAATTTTTAGGGTTTCATCTTGACTTATATATATATTATTTTAAAGTATATTGTTTTGTTCTGTTTTCTTAGCGTTTGCTTATGGTATTACAATATACATGTGTTGGCCATGTGAGGCCAGGAGTTTGAGACCAGCCTGGGCAATATAACAAGACCTCTACCCTTTTGTAGAGACCATTTTTTGGTCTCTACAAAATATTTAAAAATTAGCTAGGAATGGTGGCATGTGCCTGTAGTCCTAGGTACTTGGGAGGAAGCAGGAGGATTGCTTGAGCCCAGAAGTTTGTGGTTGCAGTGAGCTATGATTACACCACTGCACTCCAGCGTGGGCTACAGAGTGAGAGCCTATCTCAAAAAAAAAAACCAAACCCAAAACAATAAAAAAAAATACTTGTGTCGCCTATCACATTTGACCTTTTCACTGCAAATTACTCTATATTTGAAATAATTTTATCTTTCTAGTAAAAAAGGGAGATTTCACCATATCTAATGTTACTTAATATAATACTTACTGTTACTTAATGTTAATATAATACTTAATGTTACTGGCTCAGAGACTTTGCCAAAGGATAGAAATAATTCATAAAACAGATAGCTCCTAATCTCTTCCCAAAGGAACTAACTCCATTTATACCAGAGCATGGAGAAGTTCAAGACTAGGGGCATTCTCAAGAACAGTGAAGGAAGTGGTGAAAGGCAACCAGAAGGAGATTCATGGGTGTAATGAACATATAGTCTAGACTGCAGACAGTTTATAGGGAAGAAGCAGATAATATAAAAGCTGGGAAGAGCCTTCATGAGGTTAGAAGAAATATCAAAAATGAACCCCAGAAACTATTCCTTCAAAGGAGCCAAAATTCGGATTACAGAGTAATGTATGCTCCAAAGCTTTCCTGAAAACAACAGAGCAATCAGCCAGCAGTTAATAGAGTTTAACAGCTGGGCGTGGTCAAGGAAAGAACAGAAAAAAGCCAGACTAATACCACTGTCATCCCAAAGTGACTGTAAGTATACCCAGAGCCGTGCCTCCATGAGGAGTAATATCAGATGCTTAGATGAAGGAGCACGGGCTGGAGAGGGAATAAAAAGACTTCACTAAAATAACTGATCCCATCACTAAAGAAATAACTATGCAAATAACAATAACAAATCCCTGGTGAGGGGAGACCAGTACCCAGGTACTGCATGGTCATCCCTCAGTATCCATGGAAGATTGCTTCCAGGACCCTGTTGATATTCAAATCTGTGGATGTTCCAGTCCTTTATAAAAAATGGTGTAGTATTTGTGAAACCTATGCACACCCTCCTGTATACTTTAAATCATCTCTAGATTACCTATAATACCTAATACAATGTAAATGCTATGTAGCTGTTATACTGTATTGTTTCTGTATTTGTATTATTTTTTACTGTTGTATTATTATTTTTGTTGTCTTTTTCCTAAATATTTTTGATCCATGGTTGCTTGAATCTGAAGATGTAGAAGTTACAGATACAGAGGGCTGTATGTATATTATCTAAAATGTCCAATTTCTAACAAAGACATAAGGAGGCAGGTAAAGAAACGGGAAAATATTACCCATACATTAGAAAAACAAACAAACAACAGAAACTATAAGAGCAACCAGATGTCAGACTTAACTGAAAAGTACTTTGAAGTAGCCATTACAAATATGTTCACAGAACTAAAGAAAAACATGATTATAGAAGTAAAAGAGGCTATGAGGACAATATTACATCAAATAAAGATCAATAAAGAGATAGAAATTAGTTTTTAAAAAGAGCCAAACAGAAAATCTGGAGGTTAAAAGTAAAGTCACTGAACTAAAAAATGCATGAGAGGAGTTCACATGTAGATCTGAACTGGCAGAAGAAAGAATTTGCAAATCTGAAAAACGATCAATAGAGGTTATGTGAGCTAAAGAACAAAGAGAAGAAACAATGAAGAAAAATTAACAGAGCTTCAGAGAAATGTGGGACATTAAATACACCAACATACATATAATGGAGGTACGAGAGTTGGGAAGAGAGAAAAGAAAAATATTCAAAGAAATAATGGCTGAAAACTTTCCAAATTTATTGAAAAGCAGTAACATATATGTTTAAGAAGCTCAACAAATTACAAATAAGATAAACACAAAGATCATAAACAGACACATCTCAGTAAAAATGCTGAAATTCAAAGACAAAAAGAAAATCTTGAACATAGCAAGAGAAAACAACATATCGCTTACAAGGAAATTGCAATAAAGTTATGTAAGAACTGACTTCCCAGTGGAAACAATGAAGCCAGCAGACAGTTGGATAACACATTTGAAATGCAAAAAAAAAAAAACAAAAAACAAAAAATAAAAAACCCACCAACGAAGAATCCTATATCCAGCAAAGCTAGCTTTCAAAAATGAAGAAAGACTTTACCAAATAAACAAAATCTGCAAGAATGTGTTGCTAGCAGACCCACCTTACAAGAGACACTAAAAGAAGTTCTATGAATAGAAAGAATAAGGAAAAAGACAGTGATGTCTGCTCTTGACACTTCTATTCGATATTATACCAGAGGCTCAAGTCAGAGAAAATGGGCAAAAAAAAAGCATCCAGATTGAAACAGAAGAAACTCTACCCCATTTACAGATGGCATGATCCTTTATATTATTTTTTTAAAAAAAGCATCCAGATTGAAACAGAAGAAACTCTACCCCAATTTGCAGATGACATGATCCTTTATATTATTAAAAAAAAACAAAAACAAAAAACTAAGGAATCCACTAAAAGATATTAGAACTAATAAATGAGACATGTGTTTGGAAAGGTTGCAGGATACAAAGTCAACCCACAAAAATCTATAAATTAGCAATATACAATCTAAAAAGTGAAATTAACAATTCCATTTATAATAGCACCAAAAGAACAAAATAGGAATAAATTTAACAAAAGAAATACAAAATGTATACTCTGAAAACTGCAAAACATTGAAAGAAATTAAAGATCTAAATAAATAGGAAAGCATACCATGCCCACAGATCAGAAGATTTAACATTGTTAAGATGACAGTGCTCCTTAAATTAATCTATAGATTCAATGCAACCTATATCAGAATCTCAGCTGACTTCTTCGTAGAAATTGACAAGCTAACTCCAAAATTCATATGGAATTTGATAGCCATATGGATAACCAATATGGATAGCCAAAACAATCTTTAAAAAAAAGAAGTAAAAATCACAGGCGGGAGCCCCAGCATGGTGGCTCCTGCCTGTAATTCCAGCACTTTGTGAGGCTGAGGAAGGTGGACCACCTGAGGTCTGGAGTTCGAGACCAGACTGGCCAACATGGTGAAACCCTGTCTCTACTAAAAATACAAAAATTAACTGGCCATGGTGGTACGTGGCTGTAATCCCAGCTACTCGCGAGGCTGAGGCAGGAGAATCACTTGTACCTGAGAGGCGGAGGTTGCAGTGAGCTGAGATTGCACCACTGCACTCTAGCCTGGGTGACAGAGCAAGACTCGGTCTCAAAAAAAAAAAAAAAAAAAAGAAGAGGGAGAAAGAGAAGGAGAGGACTCAAATGCTTCCTGATTTCAAAATTTACTACAAACCAATGGTAATCAAAACAGTATGGTACTGGCATAAGACATATAGATCAATGGAACAGAATTGAAAGTCCAGAAATAAAACCATACAACTATGGTCAACTGCTTTTTGACAGAGATGCCAAGATCATTCAATGGGGGAGAAATAGTCTTTTTAACAAATTCTGTTGGGACAAATGAATAGATATGTGCAGAGGAATGAAGTGAGACCCTTACATCACACCGTATACAAAATTAACTCAAATGAATCAAACATTTACACTTAGAGGTAAAACTGTCAAACTCTTAGAAAAAAACTTAGGGTAAATCTCTAACATACTGGATTTGGCAAAGGATTCTTGGATATAATAATAAAAGCATGAGCAACAAAAAGAAAATAGAAAAGTTAGATATCAAAAACTGCCGTATTTAATTTATTTATTTGAGACGGAGTCTTGCTCTGTCACCCAGGCTAGAGTGTAGTGGTGCGGTCTTGGCTCACTGCAACTTATGCCTCCTGGGTTCAAGCAATTCTCCTGCTTCAGCCTCCCGAGTAGCTGGGATTACAGGCACGCACCATCATGCCCAGCTAATTTTTTTTTTTTTTTTTGTAGAGATGGGTTTTCACCATGTTGGCCAAGCTGGTCTCAAATTCCTGACTTCAAGTGATCCACCTACCTTGGCCTCCCAAAGTGCTGGGATTACAGGCGGAAGCCACTGAGCCCAGCTAACTGCTGTGTTTTAAAAGATACCATCAAGAAAGTAAAAAGACAATTCAGAGAATGGGAAATAATACTTGCAAATTACATATCCGAAGCAACTGTACCATTTTACATTCCCACCAGCAGATATAAACTGTACCATTTTACATTCCCACCACCAGAAATAAAACCATACATGTACGTGTAAAATGGTACAGATATATAAGAGCTTATATATACATATAAAAAATATATATATAAACTCTTATAACTCAATGGTAAATAGACATATAACCCAATTTTAAAATGGGTAAAAGATCCGAATAGCCATTTCTTCAGGGAAAATATATAAAAGATACAATAAGCACATGAAAACATGCTAAACATCATTAGTTATCAGGTAAGTACACATGAGAACCACAGAGAAATATACTTTACACAAAGCAGACTGCCTAGAATCAATGTAAGAGAATAACAAGTGTTGGCATGGATGTAGAGAAACAGGAACCCTCATACACTGCTGGTGGGAATGTAAAATGGTACCGTTGCTTTGGAAAACACATCAGTTTATCAAACAATTAAATTAAACAAAGAATTAACATATGATCCTGAGATTCCACTCCTAGGTATATACACAAGAGAACTGATACCAAAAAACTTGCATACAAATATTTTCAGCAGCATTATTCGTAATAGCCAATAGGTGAAACAATCCAAATTCATATCAGTGGACAAACAGATAAACAAAATGTGAATTTTAATTGTCATTAATAAAAGGAATGAAGTACTAATACATGCTACAAGATGGATGAACCTCAAAAAGATTACATTAAGTTCAAGAAGCCAGTTACAGAAGACCACGTATTATATGATTTATTTCATATCGAAGTCCAAAGTACAGAAATCTACAGACAGAAAATAATTAGTGGTTACTTGGGGCTGGGGGTAGGAAACTGAATGAATGGGTGCAAGGAGTAGTAGATCATATTATGGGGTTTCCTTTTGAAGTGCAGTGTTCTAAAATCATTTGTTATGATGGCTGAACATATCTGTGAATATATTAAATAACATTACATTGTACATTTTAAATGTGTTCATTGAATGCTTAGTCAATTATATTTCGATAAAGCTCTTTAAGAAAAAAAATTCAGCCGGGAGCGGTGGTTCACGCCTGTAATCCCAGCACTTTGGGAGGCCGAGGCAGGCGGATCATGAGAACAGGAGATCGAGACCATACTGGCTAACATGGTGAAACCCCGTCTCTACTAAAAATACAAAAAATTAGCTGGGTGTGGTGGCAGGCGCCTGTAGTCCCAGCTACTCGGGAGGCTGAGGCAGGAGAATGGCGTGAATCTGGGAGGCGGAGCTTGCAGTGAGCCAAGATTACACCACTGCACTCCAGCCTGGGCAACAGAGCGAGACTCTGTCTCAAAAAAAAAAAAAGAAAAAAAACAAAAAAAGAAAAAAAAATTCCAGGCCGAGCACAGTGGCTTACACCTATAATCCCAACACTTTGGTAGGCCAAGGCGGGAGAATCACTTGAGGCCAGGTGTTCGACACCAGTCTGGGCAACATGGCAAGACCCCAATTCTATAAAAATTTTTTTTAAAATTAGCCAGGTATGGTGGCATATGCTTGTAGTCTCAGCTGAGGCTAAGGCAGCAGAATTGCCTGGTGTACTTAAGCCTGGGCAACAGAGCGAGACCTTGTCTCTAAATAAATAAATAAAATTTAAATATAAAAAATATTCCAGGGCATTAAAAAAAAAAAACTTCCAAAATTCTTTCTTGGAAATACACATAATGCTCAAAGAAAAACCTGGCAAACACTGCACACAAAAAAGAAAATTACAGACTCAAATCACATTTGGTTATCAATATATTGTATTGTCTAACCTCATACCAGTTTAAATTCCAAAAGACTTAAATACAAAAATTATAAACTGTGATGGAAAATCTGAGCATTAAAGACCACACTGATAAATTCAACTACATATAAACAAATAGTGTTTTGCACAGAAAACCCCATAAAGTCAAAAGACAAACTGGAAAAAATCTGCAAATTATGAAATGCACAGAATGCCAATTATCCTGACAGTGTAACAATTCCCAGAAATTGATCCAATAGGAAAGTGGAAAATGGATACAGATAGCACACAAAAAGTGAATTACAAAGGGCACTAAAACATATAGTTTCTCAAACTCACTCTCAATAAGAGAAATGAAAAATGAAAAAAATACTGAGATAACATCCACCCGCCCCTATCACATTGGCAAAAATCCAACTGCTTGAAAATATACTGGTGGGAAGGGGGTACTGTGAGGAAACTGGGACTCATGTACATTACTGGTAGGAAAATAAATCGAAAATCCTGATAAGATGAAAACCTGGCAGTATTTGTCAAAACTGACATAGCAGTCATACTTCTGGAAATTTATCCTACAGATACACATACAAAATGACACTATATAGGCTTATTCACTGCGTTTTGTTTGAATTTTAAAAAAAGAAAGACTGGAAACAACCTTACAGGGGATTCATTACATAAATTACGATTCTGGCATACTTATAGAATTTACAGGTTCAGTTCCAGACCACTGAAATAAAGTGAATATCACAACAGAGGAAGTCACACCAAAGTTTTGGTTTCCCAGTGCATATAAAGGTTATGTTTATATTATACTGCTATTATGTGTGTAATTGTATTATGTCTAAAAAAATGTACATACCCTAATTTAAAATACTTCATTGCTAAAAAATGCTAATGATCATCTGAGCCTTCAGAGAGGTGTAATCTTTTTGCTGGTGGAGGGTCTTGTCTCAATGTTGATGGCTGTTGACTGGTCAGGTTGGTGGATACTGAAGGTTGGGGTGGTTACAGCATTTTCTTAAAGTAAGACAACAGTGAAGTTGGCTGCATGGATTGATTTTTCCTTCTGTAAAAGATTTCTTTGTAGCATGGAATGCTGTTTTACAACATTTTACCCACAGTAGAACTTCTTTGAAAATGGAAGTCAATCTTTTAGACTTGCCATTGCGTTATCAACTAAGTTTATATAATACTCTAAATTGTTTGTTGTTATTTCAACAACATCCACAGGACAGGGCACTATTACTTCATTAGAAGATTCCATCTCAAGAAACCATATTCGTTGCTCATCCATGAGAAGCAACTCCTCATCTAGTCAAGTTTTATCATAAGATAGTTATTTCTCTCACTGAAGACCTGAACCACTCAAAGTCATCCATAGAGGTTGGAATCCACTTCTTCCAAGCTCCTATTAATGTTGATATTTTGACCTCCTCCCATGAATCAGAAATGTTCTGAATGCATCTAGAACAGTGAATCTTTTCCAGAAGACTGACTTTGCCCAAATCCATTAGAGAAATCATTATGGCAGCTGTAGCCTTACAAAATGCATTTTTTTTCTTTTTTTTTTTTTGAAGACATAGTCTGTCAGCCAGGCTGGAATGCAGTGACACAATCATAGTTCAGTGCAGCCTCAACCTCCTGGCTCAAGCAGTCCTCCCACCTCAGCCTCCCAAGTAGCTGAGACTACAGGCATGAGCCACAGCATGCCTGGCTAATTTTTTAAAAAAATTTTTTTGTAGAGACAGGGTCTCACCGTGTTGCCCAGACTGGTCTCAAACTCCTGGGCTCAAACAGTCCACCTGCCACAGCCTCCGAAATTGCTGGGACTGCAGGCATGAGCCACCACACCCAGCCTAAAATTTATTTCTTAATAAGACCTGAAAGTTGAAATTATTCCTTGTTTCATGGGCTGCACAATGGATGTTATGTTAGCAGGCATGAAAACAATATTAATCTTGTACTTCTCCATCAGAGCTCTTGGGTGACTGACTGGGTGCATTGTCAGTGGGTAGTAATATTTTGAAAGGAGTCTTTTTTTTTTTTTTTTATGAGCAGTAGGTCTCAATAGTGGGCTTAAAACATTCAGTAAACCATGCTGTGAACAGATGTGGTGTCATCCAGGCTTTGTTGTTTCATTTATAGAGCACAGGCAGAGTAGATTTAGCATCCTTTTTAAGGACCCTAGCATTTTGCGAATGGTAAATGAACATCAGCTTCAACTTAAACTCAGCAACTGCATTAGTCCCTAACAAGAGAGTCAGTCTGTTCTTTGAAGCTTTGAAGCCAGGCATTGACTTCTTTATCTATGAAAGTCCTAGATGGCATCTTCTTCCAATAAAAGGCTATTTTGTCTACATTGAACATCTGGTGTTTAGTGTAGCCACCTTCATCAATGATCTTAGGTAGATCTACTGGATAACTTGCTGCAGCTTCTCCATCAGCACTTGCTGTTTTGTTTTGCACTTTCACATTCTGTAGATAGTTTCTTTCCTTAAACCTCATGAACCAACCTCTGCTAGCTTCCAACTTTTCTTCTGCAGATTCCTCACTCTCCTGGCCTTCATAGAAATGAAGTTTATTAACTGGCCTAATTTCAATATCGTTATGTCTTTGGAAACAAGCAGGCCCAAGGAGAGGGAGAGAGATGGGGGAATGTCCAGTTTGTGAAGCAGTCAGAGCACACACATTTATTGATTAAGTACATCGTCTTACACGAGCATGGTTTGTGGTGGCCCAAAACAATTATAATAGTAACATCAAAGATCACTGATCACTGATTAAAGTAACAGATATAATAATAAAAAAAAACTTTGAGTTATTGTGAGAATCATCAAAATGTGACACAGACATAATGTGAGCGCACACTGTTGGAAAAATGGTGCCTACAGACTTACTCGACATGGGGTTGCCACAAACCTTCAATTTGTAAAAAACACTTTGGGAGGCCAAGGAGTGCAGATCACTGGAGGTCAGGAGTTCGAGACCAGCCTGGCCAACATGATGAAACCCTGTCTCTACTAAAAATACAAAAATAAACCAGGTGTGTTGGTGGGTGCCTATAATCCCAGCTACTCGGGAGGCTGAGGCAGGGAGAATTGCTTGAACCCAGGAAGTGGAGGTTGCAGTGAACCAAGATTGCGCCACTGCACTCCAGCCTGGGTAACAGAGTGAGACTCCGTCTCAAAAAAACAAAAAACAAAAACAAACAGACAAACAAAAAAAAAACCACTAGTACTGAGAAGCACAATAAAGCAAAGTGTAATAAAACAAGGTATACCTATATCACTGTAGAATGAAGAATCAATTTAATTTTATGTACTGACTATATTAAAAAGATCTCTAAGATACATTGTTAAAGGTGGGGGGAAAAGCAAGGTGCATGTGTTATGTTTTACAAGTGTGTAAAGAGGGGAGGTATAAGAATCCATGTTTAAATTTTCTTGTATTTGTGGAGACTCTAACAATATATAAGAAACTAAGCTTTTGTTAATGGCAAGGGAGAACTAGACAGAGGACAAGGAAAGAGGACAAGTTATTCACTCTAACTTTTTATACTGGTCAGTTTTTAATGAATGCTTTCTCCATTCAAAAAAATAAAACATAGACCAGGTGCAGTGGCTCATGCCTATAATCTCAGTGCTTTGGGGTGCTGAGATGGGAGAATTGCTTTAGCTCAGGAGTTCAAGGATACAGTCATCATGCCACTGCACTTCAGCCTGAGTGACAGAGCAAGACGCTGTCTCTAATAAAATTAATAAACTGGCTGGGTTTGGTGGCTTATGCCTGTAATCCCAGATCTTTGGGAGGCCAAGGCAGGGGGACTGCTTGAAGCCAGGGTTCAAGATCACCCTGGACTATAAAGCAAGACCCTATCTCTACAAAAATAGTAAAATTAGCTGAGTGTGGTGGCGTATGCTTGTATTCCCAGCTACTCTGAAGGTTGGGGCAAGAGGATTGCTTGAGCCTAGGAGTTCAAGGCTGCAGTGAGCCATGATCACACCATTGTACTCTACCCTGGGTGACACAGCAAGACCTTGCCTAAAATTAATTAATATAGTATAATGTAATAATTGATTCACAAATAAAAATGCCGTTGATACAGACCTTAGAAACTAGAACCTTGCAGAAATAGGAAGTATCTAGGGTGGGATAAGTGACAGATTTCTCTGACAGACCCCTGCTTTAGGCACTGAATGCTCACAGAGTCGGGGTAAGGGGTTGGGGAGCAGCCTGAGGTCCTCACAGCTTGCCTCGCTTGGTGGTAGAGTCACTGCCTCACAAGCCAGGGCAAGGGCTATCAGTACTTCAGTATACTCAGTGGTACTGTGCCCAAGGTAGAGCTTTGTCCACAAACTGGGGGCTGGGCAGAATAAGAGAGCTCTCACATCCATACTGCTCTTGCCCAGAACTTAGCCTTAGCGGTAGGTAGCTGAGGGCAGGATGATATAATCTGAAGTCTGGTTTCTCCTGAGAAGAAAACCTTTCAACTGAGAGCTGGCAGAGAAGGAATCCCGAGTTCTTCTTCACTGCAGCCATCTGGAATGGAATGTCCCCCTTGCTGAGCTAGTAGTGGGGAAGGAGGAAATGCTCTTGGTTTAAATACCACAGATCTTGCCTTTCTCAATGAATTTTTTGAGATTTTCTTGAGTAGATGTTTTTTCATTTACTATTTGCCCTTGGCACCATTTCCGGAGCCTTTCAATGGTGGTTGTTTTATAATTTTTATCAGTTTCATTGGGTTAGGGGGCCAGCAGAGCTCATGCCGCCATGCCAGATATCAATATTTGGAATGGCTTTAAGTACACTGGAATTACTTTCTTTTTAAGGGACTGTAGAATTCTCCGATGCAACTATCTGAGCCTGCTACTTTTTGGCAAAGGGGTACAGCTCCTGAAATTTTTATCTGTAGAAATTTGTCTATTTACATTTTTTTCTCTTTTCTGGGGTCAATATTGATAAGTAATAATTTCCTAGAAAATTACCTATTTGATCCAGATTTTAAACTTATTTGCATATAATTGAGCAAAGTCATTTTATGATTATCTTAATTTTTTCTCTGTGTGGTTATTTCTTTAGAAACTCCTTTTTATATGTGCTTTAAGAATTACTTAATTCTGGCCGGATCTGGTGGCTCACACCTGTAATCCCTTTGGGAGCCCAAGTCCGGTGGGTCACGAGGTCAGGAGTTCAAAACCAGCCTGGCCAACATGGTGAAACCCTGTCTCTGCTAAAAATACAAAATAATTAGCTGGGCATGATGGCAGGCACCTGTAATCCCACCTACTCAGGAGGCTGAGGCAGGAGAATCACTTAAACCCAGGAGGTGGAGGTTGCAGTGAGCTGAGATTGCACCACTGTACTCCAGCCTGGAGACAGAGTGAGACTCCATCTCAAAATAATAATAATAATAATAATAATAATATAATAATAATAACTGTAATTCACTAATGAAATAAATACTAGAAATTATTCCCCCCACAAACCTCAGTGCTTAAGATTTATTATAATCAGAATCTTAACATTTCCATAATAATTATTTACTGAATTTTTACTGTTCATTATGAACTTTACAGTTGTGATTTATTTAATCTTAACAACAGCCTTATGAGGTATATACTAATAGAATTATTTTATGGATGAGGACACTGAGTCACAGAGATTATGTAGCTTGTCTAATTATATACTTAGATGTCATAATTTTAACAACTTTGTTGGCTACAAGAAATTTAAAATTATTTAAGGCTGTTAAATAAATAGATCTGTTTGCTTCCTAATGTCTTAACCTAAATCACCATCTCAAAAAGTAATATAATTGTTAGTTGTCTATAACAACATATTTTAACTCACGAATTATTTCAGTGAAGATAGTAGTGGGGAAAGAGTGTTACCAAAAATTTCCTTCCTTAGCTACCAATTTAAATTTATAGTTGGCATAGGAAATTTTCTTTTAACCCTTTTCTCATTTACCCTGAGAATACTTGCTGGTGGTGCTTGCAGCTGTAGCATTTACCCCAAGATAACTTTGCCGGGAAATATCTTGCTTTGATTATTATTTTTGCATTGCTCTAGTATATTGACTTTGGAAACAAAAGACATTATTCTATTTATAGCATTCTGTTTTTAGTAGTGGTATTTCCGTTTACAAAGTATAGTAATTCTCAGTTGCTGAAAATGTCAAATCCTAGAAGCTAGCATTCCTATGTGTGATGTTAACATAGTTCTCAAAAACAGTTTTTATATTTTATTTTCACATTGAAAATCACTCAGATTTGTTTCAGCCTCAAAGAGTATGTTTATATAAAATTAAATGAATGCAGGCAGCAAGCTACACTTCTTTTTTTCTAAATGGGAAAAGGGTTAAAAGAATGTTTATGTTTGGAAAGTCAATGTAACAATTATGGCATTATAAAGAAAAATTTAGAAAATGTAAAAAAAAAACAAAAAACCATAACATCACCACCCTAGCACTTTAATTTTATTTTTGCCTGTCACCTTCAAGTTCTTGTCCACACACATTTTTTTGTGTAGGTAGAATAATAATGTATCTTTTTTTGTATCCTGTATTTGACAAAGTGAGTTATTAAAAATTATTTTAAAAGAAGGCAGTTAAAAAATTCAAACAAAAAATGTTCTTTGTCTTTATATTTTTCAGCAGCTTTTATGTAAGTTTAAGGAGTTGTGCGAATATTTTGGTGAAGTTGGGGATACATAAAAGCACATTACCTTTTGTTTCTGACCTCTTATGCTAGTCCTTTCATCCTAAGTATTTGTATGGAAAGGATTATTTGCCTGTAAAGTCAAGTCCAGTGGATAATTTGGTTTGAAAGCTCTTATATAACACAACCATAGACAAAATATTTGTTTTTCTTTATGAACTTTGTTAATGCAATGTTTTAGTTGCATTTCTGAAATGAGAAATAAACTAAGAAAAATAGGAATTTGAGGAATAAAAGTTTAGAGTTTCATCAGTATTAAAAAAAACTTCTCTTTAGACAAGACTGAGTAAATGTGTGTGACTACTGCCCTCTTGGGTTGGTATAAGGGACATGTATTTAAAAATAATTTGTGCTGAGATTTATCTTTCTTCTTTCAAAGGTGTTAAAATCATCACACAACAGGTTCAACCAAGTAAAATCTTACCCAAACCAGTGACAGCAACTCTACCCACCAGTAGCAATTCCCCTATTATGGTGGTTAGCAGTAATGGTGCAATTATGACAACTAAACTGGTAACCACTCCTACTGGTAAGTTCTCTTGAGCATCAGTTCATTTATTCATCATACATTCATCAAAGAGTTTCTCTGTACCAGCAATATGCTTGACACTTGGGATATAGAGATTAATGGGACAGTTTTTCAGAGAGGCCTTTCTTGATTCTCACACCCCTACTGCCCTGACGTTAACTTTCTTTTGTTATTCTTTCTAATGATCCCTTGTTCCTTTCCTTTATAGCACTTCCCATAATTTCTTACGTATCTAGTTGTATATTGATTTGTTTGATATTGTTCCTTTTATTGGACCATAAGCTCTATGAGGGTAAGGGACCATATCCTTTTTATTTACCACATATATAGAGCTAGTCTGTAAGTAGGTGTTCAGTCAGGATTTGCTAAATGAGTTAAAACAGTCCCAACCCACAAGGATTTCACTCTGATGAAGTTGAGAAGAGTATATGTTACATTACAGTTTAGTAAGCGTTACTGAGACTGAGGAAAGCACAGAGTGGTATTGTGCCCTGATGGGCAAGCAACCAGCATATGCTGGAGGAGGTGACAGTGTTGAACATTTTGGATAGTAACACTATCTAAAATGTGACCTTGAGCAGATTACTTAATCTCTCTAAATCTTTTTCTTTGTTTATTTGTTTTTGGTTTTTTCCTTGTTTATTTAAATGGGATAATAATACCTATGCCATAACATTATTATAAGTACTAAATGAAATCAAGTATGTAGAAAGTCCCCAGCATAGTGCTCAATAGTTGTCACTATTAATATTATAATTAGCCATTACCGTTATTTTAAATGTATGACTCTTTAACCAAACTTTTTGAGGATGGCTAGCATTTAGATGACAGAATTTAAATAGTGTAAAATGATACCTGTCTCAAGCTTATAAACTGTCATTTATTGGCCAGTGTGTAAAGGTCTTTACAAACATTGCACTTCCTCTCCTTTAGGCTTTATTATCTCCATTTTCAGCAACTTGCCCAAGGTCACGTAGCCAAAAAGAGGCAGAACTGGGGATTGAACCAGTTTGACTCCAAAACCTATGCTTTCTTTTGTTTTTTAAATTGCAGTAAAATATATATAACATGAAATTTACCATTTTCAAATATATAGTTCATTGGCATTAAGTACATTCACATTGTTGTATAACCATCAACACCATCTATCTCCAAAACGTTTTCATCTTCCGAAACTGAAACTCTGTGCTCATTTAACAATAATGCTTCATTTCCCCACTTTCTCCAGTCCCTGGCATCACCATTCTACTTTCTGTCTCTATGCAAAGCCTGTGCTTTTAAACACTATTATTCTTTAGTATTTTTATCATACTTCCCCTAAACTTTTCTAAATAGATAACAGTGTTATGCATATATGATTCTTTATGTTATGGAAAAGTAGTGAAGAATAATATTTTGTCTATTTACGTGTCTGTGTTATAATAAGCGTTTCTTTTTTTAACAAAAACTTAATTTGAAATTTTTTCAGATGTAATTTGCCAAATTCAAACTATGTATCCATATAGCGTATTTACTTTGCACTAGTTTTGTGGGGTTTTTTTTTTTTTTCATTCAGATGTATGCTTATAACCAATTTAAACTAATTCTACTTTTATTGTTCCTCCCGTTCTCCCTTTTTGGGGGATGGTTGTATTTTTCAAAGGTGAATAACTTGGTAAAGGCATTTTTTTGGGGGGGAGGAGGCGAGTATTGAAAATGGTTATCAAAGTGGTCCGTGAATTTGATTATCATGAAAGATTTCTTCAAGTGAAGATGATGTTATCTTAGTCATATTTTTTTCATTCTCCCTAAGGCTATTGATGCTTAATTTAGGAATAGCCTTTCTGAGTTACTGGATTTGTAAGAAACCACAACAGACTCATAGCTTTTAATTCCTGTTTGGAGAAAAGAAAAAAGTGTTAGAAATAGTGGGGAAGGGTATAAAATCTTTTGAGACACATGAAGAAAAATAGTCTAACAGGTCTAAAGTTGAGGAAATAGGTAAATAGAGAAAATTTTAGGCTAAAGAGAAATATTCCTGGCAACTCTACTAGGCAGCTTTAACTTTAATCTTTACTAAAATGATAGAATAACCAACCCTTTAAAAGGTGGACGTATATTTAGAGGGTAGCAGAGTACAAAGCAATGAAAGTTTGTAAAACTTTAGACAAACAATACTGCCTTATTTGCTCAATGCCAACATTGGGTTTGGCACTAAGACAGTATAAAACAGATGCAGAGACCTTAAAATCTATGACAGAAATATCTAAAATACTCTGGCAGGAAAGATGATTAAATTTGTTTCTTTTGGCATAAAACTAGTAGAAGAAGGGTAGTGGAAGAAGGGAACAGAGTTAACTCTACTTTTTCTTTGGTTAGTAATTTGATGCAACACATCACAAAATTTTATGTGTAAAATTAATTTAAATTGACTTGGCTGTAGTACTTGCTATATGTGTTGAAAACTGGCTGTAAAATTATAAATTAATGTCTTGACACCTTGAAATTCCATTTTCAAGTTATAGCAATGTAGATTATATTGAATTACAGTTAAATTGTATTAATTATCATTCTTCTGTAAGCAATGACAAGTTTTTCTTTTGGCTTTTCCCTTTCTATAGGCACACAAGCAACCTATACCCGGCCAACAGTGAGCCCATCCATTGGTCGGATGGCTGCAACCCCTGGAGCTGCAACCTATGTGAAAACTACGAGTGGTAGCATCATTACAGTAGTACCCAAATCATTAGCTACCTTGGGGGGCAAGATAATTAGCAGTAATATAGTTTCTGGTAGGTATATCTGAAATATGTTAAAGGTATAGGTGGCCTTCATTGAGAGAAAAAAAAAAACTTACTTCATTGAAGGATTATATTTGATCTCAATTTTTACTTAGAAATCTAAAGCTTTGTTTTAGTCCTTATGTTTCATGATTAAGTAAAGTTTTTAGTTTTAATATTCAATATTCACATATAAAGCTTTTGATAGTTTTAAAATGGAAAGAATCTTTAGTTGCTTTTAGTCAGAGTGGAAAGATTATAGTTTAAATTTGCATAGAGATTTTTCATTTGCAAAGTATCCTCCTATTTGTCAACCTATTCAGACCCCATAACAACTCTTGAGGTGGTTGCTATTGTGCTGAATTTACAAATGAAGATAGATTTGGGTTTAGAGAGATCAAATTGACCTGTCCAAGACCAATTAGAGTTAGAAAGTGGAAGAACTCTTATTTGTTCTGAATATGTTTTAGGGAACATATCTCATAATTTCAATTACTGATGTCACTTTAGTTTATTAAAAATAAAAATATTTAAATACTTTATTTGCCTTTTGCCATTTATATTAACTTTGCTTTTCAGAAATATTTTACTTTAATAGTGAAAGCCAACCATCTGCCTATTTATTGGTATATTGAAACCATACCTGGTTTTTATTGGCTCATTAATCTCTGTAGTTCTTGGGTTGTGGACCCTAATGTGGAATGTTAAAATGGCATCTGTTTTCATCGATTATTATTTTTAATTAAAATGATGTAAATAATCTCTGATTAAGCAAGACTGTAGACTTTAATTGTCTACCATTTTTGTAGACAAGTCATATTTTGTATGCCCCAGGTGAGTTGTTCTAACATTTTAAAGTCAAGGGATTGAAGTTCCTGGTAGTAATTTGATGTTGCTGATAACTCAGGGAGTTAAAAAAAAGCAAAGCAGAGCGTGATATTGGCATAAAGTGTTATATTTAAAGCTGTTAATTTTGGCTCTACTTTTAAGTGTAAGTGAGAAAATCCAATGTTTGCCAGACTGAGGAGGGTGAAACCAGTTAGGGAAAGAATCATCATACTCTAGCTTTTAAGAGGATACTTTAAATAACAGTTAAAACTTAAATTGTAATGTATTACTTGACAATATCTTTACATAGTATAAAGCACTTACTCAATTAAACATTTGTCAAAAAGGGATCTTGTATTTCATTGGTAGGTAGTTTTTTATGACCTTAAGGATTTTTCTTTACTTATACATGAATTTATAGTTTCATATAGCTTGAAGGAATGTTTAGATGTCATGAGTCCTCTATTTTCAGACCTAATTCATAATGTAGCTGCTTTGTACCTGGTTAGAGCAGTACAAGCAAGCACATTTTCCTAAAAGCAGAGATGTCATTTGAAATTTATATATCTTATACATGTATAATGTGTTATCCATCTTTGTATTGAATTATAAAACCATTCATGGTTAGCTGCTACTTCAAGTGCATGAGTGTACGTGAGTAGAGACTTTTCCAGCACTATAGGATATACTTGGCATACAGTTTAAACAACTTTATTCATTGTGTGGTGCTCATTATGTCTCTATCTCTGCTTCACTGACACTTCTATTCCAAAGAACTTCTCTTCTTCTGGTTGCTCTAAACTGATCCTTGTGTTACATCTCACTATTCTTTATAAAGACAATTTTCTTATTTTATAATATTATTGTTGATCCATGATACTGGGATTATAGGTTAGTTTTAAAATCTTTTATTGCCTATTTATAGTAAACTGATAAGCCTGGTTGAATGAATTTACACAGTTTTCTGTCTTCATCCATGAGCAGATGCTTTTCCTAGGGTCCCATCTTCCCCAAACAAAAAAGAAGTACTTTCCTTTTTTTTTTTTTTTTAAAGACAGAGTCTCACTCTGTTGCCCAGGCTAGGATGCAGTGGCATGATTGGCTCGTTACAGCATCAGCCTCCTGGGCTCAAGCAATCCTGACACCTCAGCCTTCCAGGTAGCTAAGACTACAGGCTCACACCACCATGCTTGGCTAATTTTTGTATTTTTTCTAGAGACAGAGTTTTGCCATGTTACCCAGGCTGGTCTCAAACTCCTGAGCTCAAGCAATCTGCCCACCTTGGCTACCCAAAGTGGTGGGATTCCAGGCATGAGCCACCGTGCCTGGCTCTTTTCTTAAAATACACTCAAACATCTAGCTATAAGACTAGAAGGCTTTAAAAAAGGTACTTTCCCTCTCATGGTGGGGGAATTTGGAAACTACAGCAAGGTTCAAAGAAAATTAAAAACCTTTGATTTTTACTATTCATAGGACTGTGTTAAAATTTAGGTATATTTCTTTTTATTCATTTTTCTATTCATTTGTTTGTATAAAGTGTTTGTGTGTGTGCGTGCGTGTATATATATATATATATTTTTTTAATTGGGATCTAATATAGTCAGATTTTATCCGTGTTTCCTATAGTAATGTTATTTTCCCATGCTAGTAAATGTAGTTTGACAACCCCCCTCATATTTAACCATTTTCTTATTGTAGCAAGTTTTAGGTTGCTTATAGGCTGTCTTGTGTGTGTGTGTGTGTGTGTGTGTGTGTGTGTGTGTGTCTGTGTCATTATAAATAATTCTATGACGAACATTATTATACATAAATTATTTTGTGGAATTCTTACTTCTTCTGTATAAATATCCTAGAATGCAAGTTAATGCTTCCAAAGTACTTTCTAGAAAGATCACTTTGTTCTTTTTATTAGAACAAGCAATTAAATGGAAGCCATGACTATCTTTATAGTTGATTCATATCTTTTTTTTTTTTCTTTTTTGAGGCGGAGTCCTGCTGTGTCACCTAGGCTGGAATGTAGTGGTGTGATCTCTGCTCACTGCTACCCCCATCTCCCAGGTTCAAGCAATTCTCCTGCCTCAGCCTCCTGAGTAGCTGGGATTACAGGCGCCTGCTACCACGCTCGGCTAATTTTTTTATTTTTAATAGAGACGGGGTTTCACCATGTTGGCCAGGATGATCTCAAACTCCTGACCTCAGGTGATCCACCTGCCTCGGGCTCCCAAAGTGCTGGTATTATAGGCGTCAGTTACTGCGCCCGGCCAATTCATATTTTATAGGGTCAAATATTTATTTACATGTGTATACGTTAGATTATCAGATTTGTAACTTTTTTTGTGAGCTTTGTTGAGGGTTAGATGAATAATTATATTGGATTCTTCAGAGTTGAACTCACTACCTTGATTCTGAGGACATTATGAGAACCTGTGACAATAGCAAAACTTTAATTCTCCTAATCTTTAGTACAGTGTCCAGGAAAGGAACTATTGTTTTTGCACTTTTTCATCCGTTCATTCTTTGAGCAAAGCAACATAAAACATTACCTAAGAGACCAAGATTGTCAGGTGATTTTAGAATCTGTAAATAGAATAGTAAAATCTGAGCCAATAAATTTGTGTTCTTCTTTAAGCCTACCTATTACAATGCCCAAACTTTTACAGGGATCGTTTTAAAAAATAAGAATGCCTGGAATGCATCAATATCATAGTTCATTATTATCTAAATGGGATATACAGTTATTTGTACCCATTATATCTCGATTGTTTTATAAGTGAAGATTATATAGGTGGGTCCTTCTGATATGCTACGAACCAGATACTCTGCTGTGTGTTGTGATACAGAGGAATATATATATGAGTTTTATTATCTGCCCTAAAAAATGCTGAACAAGTGAACTTGTATAATTTTGCTGTAACATGGGAACATCAGTCTACTGTGAAAGCATAGAGGGTGACTTTTTTTTAATGCGTAATACTTCTTCAATGTAATGTATTTATCCCCGATACAGAAACATGTTCACTAGAATTTCAGAAATTTATAATTGATCATTCTATCAATTATAAATTATATTCTATTTTAATATAATGTTAGACTTGCTTTTCCTTATGCTATTCCTTTTTCTTCTATTTTCTGACATTTGCCCCCCCACCACATTTTGTTAAACTTGTGGACTTGGTTTGCAACTATCATATAAATTGAAAAACCTCTGTAATGGAAGGGATTAGACATTTTAGTAGGTAAAAATATTCATTTGTTAAGCAAGTTTTGTCAAAAAGTGATCCTTGTACTTTGGTATAAAGTCAAAAGCATAGTAAATCATGTCAAAAGAGGTCTGTATGAAACCATGTCAAAAAAGATCTATAGAGTTAATCACATGTGAGGGATTAAAGTTAATTAAGAGTTAAAGTTAGTATAAGTGAATCATGGGCAGCTTGGTTTTTGAAGTTCTTAACAGCTGACTATTCAGAGACTACAAATAAATGGAAAAACAGTTGTGAAGCTAGTTCATAGATTAAAATGCTCTTTTATGTAACCTCAGAGCATGTTACCTTGGACTAATGAGACATATAATGGCAAATATATTATAAAGACATTTTTTGTAGCAGTGTTGCCAAAATTAACATATAACTAGAATATTCTTGTTCTTAGTGTAACTTTGTTTATAAAACTTAAGTAAGGAATATTAAGGTTTTCCAGTGGAAAATAATAAAATTGTGTTTAATTATTTTTTTGAAGACATATTGCTCATGTTTTTACTAAGTAATAATTCTGTGCTTAGTCATTTGATAAATGACATGTAGACCTATAGAAGAACTTGACATGCCTCTTTTCATAAGCAGAGGAAATTACAGGAGCAAAAGTAGCATTGGAATTTATATGCTCAAAGACCAATGTGGAAACCAGCACATTAAAGGAGAGGCATATGTTAATTAATTCTAAAAATTAAGGTCTGACAAAGCCTGGAAAGCTAGGCAGGGGAGTTTGGGCTTTGTGTAGTAGGTAACGGGAAGCCATAATGAAGAAGTTACTTCTTAGATCAAAGTTTATGGTGTGTACTCTGGAGTACATGCTAATTAGATCAAAATGGTAGATTAAGGGACAGATTATATATTAATAGGATTTTGAAACATGAGGGAAAGTTAGAACTGGGAACGAAATGGGAAATTAGGGAATTTAACCAGTTGACATGTTCCAGGTTCTTGGCATGATAAATTTAGTTTTTTAAGGATGTAATTGTCATCCACTGTGCTAAGCACTGAGGAATCATAAGAAGGTACAGTGTGGAGATTAAGGGGCTTTCATCTTGTTGAGAGGTATAGGGAGTTAAGATGAGGAAACAGGCCAAGCCTGGTGGCTCATGCCTGTAATTCCAATGATTTCGGAGGCTGAAGCAGGAGGATCCCTTGAGGCCAGGAGTTCAAGACCAACCTGGGTAATGTAGTAAGACCCCATCTCTACCAAAAAATACAGAAATTAGCCAGGCATGGTGGCACATACCTGTAGTCCTAGGTACCTAAGAGGCTGAGATGGGAGGATTGTGTGAGCCCGGGAGTTGAAGCCTGCAGTAGATATGATCATGCCTCTGCACTCCAGCCTGGTAACAGAGTGAGACCCTGTCTCTCTTAAAAAAAAAAAAAAAAGTCCAGGCACAGTGGCTCACACCTATAGTTCCAACACTTTGTGAAGCTGAGGCAGGAGGATCACTTGAACCTAGGAGTTTGAGATCAGCCAGCGGCCAGGGCAACATAGTGAGACCTTATTTCTACAAAAAATCAAAAAGTAAGGTGGGAGGACCACTTGAGCTCAGAAGGTCAAGGCTGCAATGAGCCGTGGTTGCTCCACTCCACTCCCGTCTGGGTGACAGAGCAAGACCTTGCCTTAAAAAAAATAAATAAATAAAAATCAAATTTTTTGAAAAAGAGAAGAAAACAAGGAATAAATCAAAGATTTGCGCCAGAATTTACATCTGAAGGTTGGAAGGTAGATTTGATAGGTAGAAGAGAAGCCAATTATGGAAGGGTGTGTGGGAGAGGGCAAAGTAATACTGTGTTTGGATCAGTAGGTATAGACCTATTAGATAGATCTTAATAATTGACAATATAAGTTTATATATGCAAAGTAGAGTTTTATCCTCAGACTCTCCAGAGCGCTGCAGATTACAAAAGCATACATTGAATCTGTGACTTGTTTTGTATATTGTTTACTTTGTCTGTTTTTTTTTTTTTTTTTTTTTTTGAGATTGAGTCTTGCTCTGTAGCCCAGGATGGAGTACAGTGGTGCAATCTCAGCTCACTGCAACCTCCACCTCCTGGGTTCAAGCAATTCTTCTGCCTCAGCCTCCCAAGTAGCTGGGATTACAGGCGCCTGCCGCCACCCCCAGCTAATTTTTTTGTATTTTTAGTAGAGATAGAGTTTCACCATGTTGGACAGGCTGATCTTGAACTCCTGACCTCTGGTGATCTGCCTGCCTTGGCCTCTCAAAATGCTGGGATTATGAGCGTGAGCCACCACGCCTGGCCTACTTTGTCTTTTTTAATCACAGAAAAATACATGGCTTATTTCTTAATTTTTTCTAGAGCCTAGTGTTATGTAAATTTAAGTATTTACTTCATGTTCTTTTTTGAAGGATTTTCCCATCACTTCAATCACAGATATAATATTGGGTTTGGGGGAAATACATGTCATGGAATAGAGATTGTGATTTGTTTCTTTTAACTAGTCAGATAAAGAATATTGATGGTAAAACTGATGTTTTTAGATTCTGAGTTTTGTGTATAGGTTCTCAGATTCTAAAAAGATGACTGCTTTAAGCGTAAATTCTTAATATTCTCTCATTCTGGTATGACTTATAACTTACTATTCCAAGCCTTCATTTTCATCGTCTTGACAGCTTTCATGTCATCTAGGAATGACATTTACTATATGTACTAATTGTGTATAATATAAACAAAAATAACCAAGTATCTCTAGTCCTTAACTCAGGCCTCCTTTTCTTCCCCCTTTTCTAAGGAACGACTACCAAAATCACTACAATCCCAATGACTTCCAAGCCCAACGTGATTGTTGTACAAAAGACTACAGGAAAAGGAACGACCATTCAAGGCCTCCCGGGCAAAAATGTTGTCACAACGTTGCTAAATGCTGGAGTAAGTAAGAGCTTCAACTGCAGACTTAGCAATTCACAGAGGATTTAAAGACCAGCTTTATAAATATTTGCACAAGGACTTGAGAACCCCACAATAGCCAGATGGCTTGGTTTACCACTGCTGGGATATAATAACTGTTAAAGCACCACCATCTGATGCCATTTTTCACAGTAATTTCTAAAGCATGTTGCTCATACTTGCTCATAGCTAGGTTGCTTGTGACCATGATTTAGATGCTTAGCTTTGTCCAGATAGAGAATTCCATTGGCTTAACTGTAGGGGGACTTCTGTTGGAGCACTGTTTTATTCCTGCTTATGGTCAATAGATACTGACTTAGTATTTGGCTTAGGGTGGGCAAAGAGAAATATGTGGGATTAAGACTAAATTAATTGATGGGGATTTGTTACTTTCTTTTTTTTTTTTTTTTTTTTCATTTTTACCTCTTTGAGCTATTAAAAAATAAAATCAGACTGGGTGTGGTGGTACATGCCTGTAATCCCAGCTGGTTGGGAGGCTGAGGTGGGAGAATTGCTTTAGCCCGGGAGTTCAAGACCAGCCTTGGCAACAAAGCAAGACCCCCACCTCTACCAAAATTTATTTTAAAAATTAACCAGGTGTGGTAGCATGCACCTGTATTCCCAACTACTTGGGAGGCTAAAGTGGGAGGATCACATGAGCCCAGGAGTTTGAGGCTGCTATGAGCCATGATCATGCCACTGCACTCCAGACTGGGCAACAGAGTGAGACCTTGCCTCAAAAAAAAAAAAAAAAATCAAATAAATAACAGATTCATTTATAGTTCTGAAGGCAGTTGGTAGGAGGTTTGGAGTTAGACAAACCAGGGCTTTGTTTCTCCATATTGTAGTTGTTTGACCTTGGGTGACATATTCAACCTCTCTCATTCTTAATTTCCTCATTTGTACATTGGGATTGATGATCTTTACCAGTGAGGTTGTTTAACAGTAACTGGTAGCTATTGTGAAAGTGCTTAGAATAGTGCCTGGCACATAAGAAGTCCTCAATCATTGATTTTCTTCTTCTTGTTATTCTTGGTACTTACCTGTTTAGGCTTGTTAGTGTCCCTACCTTGCCTAACTTCACTAGAACATGGATTGCTATACTTCACTTAAGTAGATCTCATAAAAGCTTCATTGGTAGGGGTCCAGCATTAGATTTTTTCAATGTGTGGGGAAACAGATTGCTCCTAGCCTGAATTTACATAGTAAGCCAAAAGTAAAGCCAGGATTAGAATTCAGATTTTCAGAACCCTTTGTAATGTGGTTTGCAGTTTCAGAGAACTTGATATGTAAGAGGGGATGATTTGTATTCTAGGCCCTGTGGTTCACAAAGATCCAAGAGTCATGTGTGATTCATAGCTGTTAGATATCTCTGATAACAACCGTTTGACACAGGCAGCTCTAGTAAAACAAGCAAATCAACGTATAAGACCGTTTTCTGGGCTGGGTGTGGAGGCTTATGCCTGTAATCCCAGCAATTTGGGAAGGCAAGGCATGCGGATCACTTGAGCCCAGGAGTTTGAGACCAGCCTGAGCAACATGGTGAAACTCCATATCTACAAAATTACAAAAATTAGCATGGAGGTGTGCACCTGTAGTCCCAGCTACTTGGGAGGCTGAGGTGTAGGATCACTTGAGCCTGGGAGGCAGAGGTTGCAGTGAGCTGAGATCTTGCCACTGTACTCTAGCCTGGGTGACAGAGCAAGACTCTGCCCCTGCCACCCCCGCCAAAGACCACATAGGCACAATCACCTCTACTCACCACTTGCTCACCTATGCATGCCCACAACACACATCAGAAGAGCTTTTTTGAAAAACAGGCTGCTAGTTGGTTTTGTTTGGCTTGAGTGGGTCATCATACTTGGACAGGGTCCATCGAGCTATTTAATAGATAGGTGTGGTCACTTGCAAACTAGTGGCTCTTGGCAAATGAACTAGAGCTCTTTCCAGAGATGGTGCTGTGAAGAGTATGCATGTGTTGAAATAAGTAATAACACCATTGGCAGATGCTTCATGTTTCCCTTAAGTAATTACAGCAGATAGTTAAACTTGTGATTTTTGTAATTATATTTAGCTCTGAATTCACAATGATTGCTTTTTAGCCAGCTCACCCGGGTGCTTTGTTTTTACTGGCTGCTAAGTTTAGATGGGCACACGTTTAGATGATGCTGGCTAAAAATTAAGAAAAACTGATGAGGTGAAAATTCTCAAATCTTTTCATTTCCACCTTAAGTTTATGGATTTTAATTTTAAAAATTTTAATAATTTAGTAAAGTCACTGTATTTGAACTTAATTTAGTTAAGTTCATGTAAAAAGATGTTGATTTCATGAGTGACCAGAAAATGGTACTTAAGAATAAAGTAGATGAAAGTATAGAAAATGATGAAAAGTTAATGGATATAAGCTATCTAGTTAATAGACTAAAAGGATATTAGTAATATATGAATAGTAAAACATAGGAAGCACTCTGAGTTTTCCCTTCCTTTTTTTCTATATGTAACCTTATATATTATTAACAATATATAACATTATTTCCTCATGGCATATGTTCATCAAATTTTTCCTATATATAACCTTAGAAAGAATGTTAATACCTCTGCTGATTTTGCTTGCCCATACTTTTTCATGTAGACATTCTACTATATATCCTTATAATTTCATATATGTAGAACTTAGGGGATTTATTTTATGTGTGTACATTTAGCTACTGGTATATGTAGGAATCTGTATAAATAGGAAATTTGTGTAATTTCCTAATTACACAAATACTTATTTCAGATAAATTAGAAAATAAATATGTATGTGGGGGATAAGACTTATAATCCCAATTCTTAGAGACAAGCATTAGCAGTGTACTATACCTTCTTCCAGAATTTTTTGACTATTATAATATATGTATTCCATTAATGGGATAGTGTAATAAGTATTTTTGCATGTGGTAATTTTTTAAAACTTACTCATCAGAGAATAATTAATTCCTTCTTTGGGTAGAAAGTTGGTCAGATGACTTTCTAGATCATTTCAACGAAGTCTAGGATTTTTGATTTCCTGGAAACATTATACTTTGTTACATAATCTACAGCCCTTTTTTCATCATCCTGGTAAAACCTTACTGATTTTTCAGTGAGAGGACTTTATCATTTATATGCATGTAAATCTCTTATATAATCATTCACTTCAATTTAGGGAGAAAAGACTATTCAGACAGTGCCAACAGGAGCAAAGCCAGCTATCCTCACTGCTACAAGACCCATCACCAAAATGATTGTAACGCAGCCAAAAGGAATAGGTTCTACAGTTCAACCAGCAGCTAAAATCATCCCAACAAAAATTGTTTATGGGCAGCAAGGGAAAACGCAGGTATGCTATAAGATGATGATTTTTCTTGGCTGTTAAATATTTTCAATTTTTAAAATTCCCGGGTAGAAATTTGAAGGAAAAGATCAGCAATCTTTAAGAAATCAGATTGTTAAAAGTTATGTTTGAACATGTTAATTATTCACGTATTGTCAAAACTTCATTTATCTTTTCAGTACTTTCTTAAAGATATCTAAATGTGTATGTCGTGCTATCAGCAAAGATTATGGGGAAATAATTACCTGGGAATACAATTTGCTGAAGGTGTATTTTGTGATTTGAGGGGGGTGGTTGAGGGAGGATCATAGTCATTCAGAATCACTCAAAGAAAAATATTTACTTTTTATAAGCTACCATTGCCTTCAAAAGCATTTTATTTACTTATAAAAGTAGCTTTGCTTGAATCCTTGAACAATAGATAAGCTAGAGTTGTATTTATTTTTTAATCAATAGAAGATAAGGGAACTTTTCTGAAAATTTGCCTCGGAATTTGAGGCTCAGGATCTAATCATATGTTGCTAGGCTACTGTTTATTTTGTAGGTATTTTGCTTTTCTGAGAATATTGAGGGAAGCACTATTAGTTTTGGTTGAGAAATGCCATCCTAGAATTTTTGTAAGAGGTATTGATTTACCTATAAATTACTAATTTACTTTTAGAATCTGTTCTCTCAGAATTATAGCCAAATACTTTACGTATCTAAAAAAAAAAAATAAGCTTTGTGACAAGTCCAAATTGCCTATGGAGTTTAATTGTAATAATTTCATTTGCTTCATCTAAAGTATGGTATAAACCATGTTTTCCTTTTTAACTCTTGGAAATGGGTAACTTAATAGAGTCTGAGAAATTTTAGAATCTTATGTGTGGTAGAAACAAAAATAATTATGAGTTAATAGTTTTTATTCCATGGACCCAATTGAAGTTAACTCCTAGAGTTCAGATTTTGAAATAGAATGGCCCAGTTTGAAAATTTTCTCCCATTTCACTTGTTTCACTGTCTGTTTTTGACTTTTGCCAGGAGTTGATCCAACACATGTTCCATGTTGCTTCTGATAGTTGTCAAATCAATATTCATCTGGGGTTTCTTCAAAGATTAGGTCCCAAGCAAGTTTTACTTTTTGCAGGAGTGTCAATTAGGAATTTGATTTAGTTTCTAATAAAAAAAAAGAAAAAAAAAAACTTGAAGAACACTCGCTCAAACAGATTAGGGTTTTATTTTTATTATATTAATAAAAGTTCAGAGGGAGGAAGTCCTGGACTGATATTGCAGCACAAAAATTCCACTGGGAATCTAGACTCCTTGTGTCTTTTTGTTCTGCCATCCTCAGCTTGTGGATATCATTTTACTATATGGTCTACAGATTATAAAATGACTCCTGAAGTCATAGGCAAACAGGCACAAAGGTTCTTGTCAGAATCCTGGCTATTGCGGTCTGGCATGTACCACTTAAAACATTGTATATGGCTTTCACTGTAATTTGTCTGTAGATTGAATTACGCTTTGATGAGCAATGCTGTGCCTAAAAAGTATAACATACGGAATATTTTCCATACCAGGAAAATATTAGTTTATGACCTAGAAGTTTAGCATTTTTAAATCGTTTTCTAAAATTTTATCTCAGTATATTTCTGCTTTTCTCCTAGGTTCTTATTAAACCCAAACCAGTGACTTTTCAAGCGACAGTTGTTAGTGAACAAACAAGACAGCTAGTAACAGAAACATTGCAGCAGGCATCCAGGGTAGCAGAGGCTGGTAATTCATCTATTCAGGAAGGAAAAGAAGAGCCACAGAATTATACAGATAGTAGTTCCTCTTCTACAGAGTCCTCCCAGAGTTCCCAAGGTAAGATCTATTTTACTTCTGATTTATGTAAGTACTACTGACATAGTGCTCAAGTTCTAAAATAGAGGTTGCTTCTACGCATTTCACAACAAATTTGTATGCTCTGTCAATTCTTTTCCTTTATTTTTTTTTGTTGTTTGATGTTAAATCGGTGAGCTGAAATTTTATTTTTGGTAAAGGTTACCATTCTTTCCTGCATGGAATATGTTCATCAAATAATTAACTTTAGATGACGAATCTGTCAGGTAGGTAATATTAAACTGGATAGAGTTATGATTCCCAGATGGTAATTTTCATATTCTTCCTCTCTGGTTTGGGTAAGTAGGAGAAAAAGTATGTAAAGAAGTGAATATATATTTTGAAATGGTTGTACCCTGAGAAAGAATCAAGGTGGTCAGAGGTAGACTGTAAGTGGGCTGTAAGTAGGGTGACTATACATTCCAATTTGCATGAGACAAGTCCTAGTTTATGTTATTCTGGCACAATTATTAAAGTACTCCCTTTCACTCTGAAAAGTATCCCAGATAATCATATGGTTGTCCTAATTATATGGAAGGAACGATGAAGCTAGATTCTACAGCAGAAAACTCTTTGTCCTCGGTGCTGTTTGAATTATGTTACTCTTCTACGAAATCTCTTGAAATAAAATCATGATCATAAGCTTTGAGACCTTCTACAAATCTAGTACTCATGTCTCTCAGTTATCTTAACTGCCCTTATCGTTGGGTGGTACATTTATGTCTGTGCTTATGTGCTCTGATGCATCTAAGCAAAGCTGTTTATCTTCCCTTGTTCTTTCCACACTCTCTCCATTCCCTCTCTCGGCCTTCCCATTATCCTCTCTGGAGTGCTTTCTTAGCAACTTCACTTTTCTTATACACAGTCTTCATATTGTGCAAACACTAGTATTTTAACTCTTTGGTGGAGTCTTCCCAGATTAGTCTTACATGGTTCACATTGCTGATTAGTCCATTAATTCAATTTGACAATTATTTATTAGTTTATACTACATACTAAGCATTATGCTAGACCCTACAGAAGAGTACAATATAGTTCTTGCCCTCCAGGAGCATAAAATCTAAATCTAGAATAGGGGATTTAAAAAATACACATGCAACTCTAGTATAAGAATTTTATTAGTAAACAAAAAAATGCCAAAGTCTGAAAGTTGACACTCCAGTGAGGAGAGGAGAGGATAAGAAAGCATTCAAAATGTTCTTTGAAAATTCATCAGTTAAAAATAAATGAAAATGTTGATTTTTAACAAACATAATATGTCCCTCATTATAGAGAGTGGGTAGTTTCCTTCAGCATATTATCAGTGATAGTAATATTTTCTGAATCCGTTTGCTAAGATGGACTTTATCATTCTGTATTAACTATGAGTCAATTATCTGCTGGTTACACTTGGTTGATGCTTATTCTCCAATCATTTCTTTTGGTCTGCAGTTTCTTGAGCAATACTGGCCTTTTTTGCACTCGAGATATACAAGATATATTTTCAAAGAGGGCAGATAAAATGTTTAGTATGAGTTGGTGCAAAAAGGGGACATGAACAGTAGAAGTCTGTATATACATAATCCCAGGTTATCCTTTGAAATTGTTAGTCCTTTCCTAAGAGAGCTGTAAACCAATTAGTACTTCCCGAACATGCCATTTCATTAGTTGAATCTTTAGGGTTTTTTTTTTTTTTTTTTTTTTTTGGAGATGGAGTTTCACTCTTGTTGCCCAGACTAGAGTGCAGTGGTGCGATCTTGGCTCACTGCAACCTCCGTCTCCTGGGTTCAAGCGATTCTCCTGCCTCAGCCTCCTGAGTAGCCAGTATTACAAGCACGCGCCACCATGCCCAGCTGATTTTTTGTATTTTTAGTAGCGACAGGGTTTCATCATGTTGGCCAGGCTGGTCTTGAACTCCTGACCTCAAGTAATCCACCCGCCTCGGCCTCCCAGAGTGCTGGGATTATAGGCGTGAGCCACTGCATCCGGCTGAATCTTCAGTTTTTATTCTAAGAATGGGACATAAGTTTGCATCTTCTGTTTTTATTCTATTAGGTTGGTGCAAAAGCAGTTGCCATTACTTTTAATGGCAAAACTGCAATTACTTTTGCACCAACCTAATATATCTTTCATTGTATATTACTTTTTAAAATATTCTATAACAGAAAATTTCACAATTTAGAATAGGCATAGTTGACTATAAGGCAGATTTTTATAATCTGTTTGCCCCTCCCCTTATCGCCTTGTATAGCTATTTACTACATTCTTACAAAGACTAGGTCTGGGAATATATATGCTGTGATTTAAAGAGAAAGGGATTAAGATGTTGGTTAGTCTCAGGTCATGCTGATTTTCAAAGTATATGAGAATATTCCTACTTATTAGGAATGTAAGTACTACATAGTTTATTTTTCTGTTACATTGTTGCTTTTGTAGTTTTTAGCCACTTTTTTCTTTTTAAAGTAACCTTTTCTTTTGACATAATTTCAAAATTACAGAACAGTTGCAAGGATAGTAAAAAGAACTCCCGTGTATACTCTTTACCTAGATTCACTACTTATTTACATTTTGCCCCATTTGCTTTGTTGTTGATTCTTTGCCCCCCTTCTGCTGTGTGTGTGTATATTTTTAAAATTTCTTAACCATGTGAGAGTAAGTTGAGCTAACATGTTTCTTATATTTACTTACATTTGTAGGCCTATATTTCTTAAGGATTCTTCTCTTTATGACTAAGATACAATTATCAAAGTCAAGAAATTTAATGTTATAATAATTATCTAATTTACAATCCATATCCAAATATTGTTAATTAGCTAATAATGTTCTTTATGGTTTTCACCTGTCCTCAATAAAATTCAGGTCGACACATTGCATTTAGCTGCATTTAACTGTCGTGGTTTTTTAATTCTCTTTAACCTGGAATAGGTCCTCAGCCTTTCTTTGTATTTCTTGACTTTAATATTTGAAGAGTGTAGGTCAGTTACTTTGTAGAATATTCTTCAGTTTGGTTTTGTCTGATGTTTCCTCATGATTAGATTCATCAGGAATTCCATAGATAGGATGTTATATCCTCAGTTTTATCAGGAGAAACATGATGTCAGTTTGTCCCAGCATAGATGATGTTAACATTGATCACTTGGTTAAGATGATGTCTTCTAGTTTTCTCCACTATGAAGTTAACATGTTTCCCTTTCAGATTAATTGTAATTTGTAGGAAGGTACATGATATAAATATCATGTTCCTCATCAAACACTTATCCAGTAGTTTTAGCATCCATAGATGATTTTCCGAAGTTCATTATTCTTTGCACATTTAATAGTTGGCATTCTACTCTAAGGAAAAATCAATCTTTTCTTGACTTCAGGTCCTTTTTCTGGTGACTTCTGCTACACAAGTCCTGGAATAAGGACAACGTATGCCAAGAGAATGCCTTGATTCCACTTGTGGTTTCTGAACTTCACCTGCTGTCCTCCACCCCCAAGGAAGAGAAATTTTTATTTCTCAACTGTCTCCTTATAGGCTAGAATATCATCACCCTATTTTGAGACTTTCCTTGATCACCCTGAGAGGATTCATTCTTCTGTGTTAGGCTTCCAATATTGCTTTGTACATCAGCTCTTTTAACACTGACCATTTTATTTTGTATATTGTGTTTGTTTGTATGTTATAATTATTTTCTTTTCCACTAGGCTACTAGCTTCTCAAGCTTAAAGATCGTATTCATCTTCATACATATCTGGCATTTATCCAAATAGTTCAGTTAGGACTGAGAAGGTACTCAGTAAAAGTTTCACAGAATGAACAAATAGCAGAGCAGCAACCATAATAACTGTGGCATTGGGTTAAGCTGCAGCCTTATAAACTTATTTTTGTTGCCTGAGTCCAAAATGTTTTTTTTTTTTTTTCTGGAGTTCCCCCTAACCTTGTGAGTGGGCCTTTTAAGTAGTAAGTAGTATACACCTAGTTATGGATAGATAGCTAGGTGACCAAACCTAATGGATTAAGGCCATCCTCGCCTAGGTCACTTACTGAAGATCAGGTCATATGTCATATCGTTCCTGTGCTTTTCTTCCTAAATGAGCTTTTTCCCCTTTCTCATTTGGGAATGGGGTAGCCTAGAACATATTTGGGAATGGGTTCCAGATTTTTTTTTAAACACGTATTAAAGATTATTTATATTATGCTTTGTTTCCAAAAGGTTTTAAGGTGGATTAAAATATAAGATTATATTAAGTGAAATGGGAGAAAACAAGGAGACAAAACCAAGGGCAGAGATTTATAATGGAATAAGGCATGAGTCAAATACAAAAATGTATCTTGTAAAGACATTGCTTTGAGTAAGTCATAACTCAGTTTCTAGAATGATTTCTTTCTGAAGTTTCATGATCTCAGTACGTCAAGGTGAGGGTGGGGAATAAATCCAGGTTGAGCAGAAACATACTTATTGCAGAACTTTCAGAGCAATTATGTGCTAATATGTATATGAAAGATTAAGAGTGGAAGATACAATATAAAATGTTCCCCAACTTTTTTGACCATGGAACCCTTTTTTTGCAGAACATCTTGAGGAACAAATGTTCTCTGGAACATTTTGGACCTTGCTGTCTAGGCAATTAAATACTGTGAAGTCCTTGAGCTTTATGACAGTGCTTCAGAGGGAAGGTATATATTATATCGTAAAAGGGATATAGATACTTAGGTTTAGTTTAGAAGCAATGATTTAGATGTGTAAGGTATTTAGAATCACTTTGTATGAGCAATAGTTGGTGGAGACAGGATTTATCATGAAGAAGAGAAGATGGGGGTGGGTTGGGTTGGTGGGGACATAGGAGCTTTTGTCAGTTATCTTCAGGACTGTAATGTGGAAGAAGGAAAAGAATTGGTCTTTGTGGATACAGGAACAGACCTAGAAGCGCTAAGTAGAAGTCACAAGACCTATTTCTACTCAATATGAAAAAGCTTTCTGATTGTCATAACTGTGCAGAGTTGTAAGGAAACTGTCTTAGAAAGTAGTGAGTACTTTGGTGCTGGAGTTCTCAGACCCATGGGAATATTGTGAAGATTATAGTATAAGATTGATGGCAGCATTAAACAAACTTTAAGATCCCTTCTAATGGAGAAGTCTTAAGATTCTATGAAAGTATGATCTAGGCCATTTATAATAGAGACATAGGAGATATTCTTCCATAGAGATGTCTGAGTCTGCCTTTGAGTATAATGTTAAAGTGTATATCTCTAGTATCTAACATGTAGTAGGTATCCAATAAATACTTGTTCAGTGCAGAAAGACTTGTTCTGAGGGACAGGCTGCCATCTGCAAGAGACGCAGGAAGTTTAGATGAACACACACTGCATAAGCACATGTTACTGGTGCAAGCTCCTGATTTCCTAGTCACTGCATTCCGTGACTTGATAGACAGTAGCTTCATTTAGGTCTAAGCATAAGCCAAAAGTAGGAGAGAGAATCATTTAAAGATGGGTTTTCACATAGGTTCACATACTCATCTTGTCTCACAGGGTTGCTACAGTGATACTTATGATGGTCAGCTGCTCTTTCTGAGTATAGACAGAAAGAGATGTAGCAATCTCTCTAGTACCTACAAGGTGATGTTGTTTGGGATAATGGTCTTTGATAGATGCTCTCCTATGGAAATTTGTTTTCCCTTTTTCCTATCTCTTTCTACCTTATGTCTATAAACAGAATCCCTGCCTTTTTCTGGATATTCAGTGTGTCTTGCAGGGTTGGGTTGCAAAGTCATTCTTTGCCTATATCATTATGAAAATTTCTTAAGTTTGAGAGCTTAAGTTATATAAAAGGAATAGTTTCATAATATAATCAATTCTCTTAAGTTTAAAGTCTACATATCTACTGAAAATGAATAAAAGCTGCTCTATGCTTCACATAGCATTTGGTATTGTAGGATAGCATCCAGTCTTCTGTATTTCTGGCGAAGTTTAATGGAAAATTATATATCTTTAGTGTGGCATATATTCTACCTGGTGTTTTGGGGAGGAAAATATAGTTTGTTTGTGGTAATTAAAAATTCTAGATCTATCGTATATTGATTTTGTTTTTTTCAGGAAGACTGTTTTGTTGGAAGAGTTGTTCCCCTTGCCCCAACATTTTTCAACAACTTTGTGGCTTTAAAAAAATATAAGGTTCATAGAGGGTTAAACGTTTATTATGTTTATTCTTGTTTTGGGGGCTACTTGAATTCTTTTCGTTCTTCTGTGATGCTTTCACTGACCATCCCAATTCAAAGCAGCCTCTTACTTTCTATTTGTCTTGTTTGCCCTAATCATTTGATATTTGCCCCAAGCTACAAAGCCATATATCTTTATTTGATGTTTCCCCCATTATAATCTGAATTTAGAAGAAGGAATCATGCCTTTATATCCTCCACAATTTCCTCTATGGTGTCTTGGACAAAGGAGTTTAGGAAGTTTGTAATAGTCTAGTCCAACTTGCTTATTTTATAGGTAGAAAACTAAAAAAAAACTTGTTGCTTGATTTGATGCACATTTATTATTTATATGTGTACCTGTATAGCATGAATATAATAAGCCTTGGATTAGGGCTGTAATTTATTTTGAAACTAACAAAGGGTCTTAGAATTGAGAACTTCCAAGCTACAATAGCAACAATAATAACATTTCTATTGGCCTTCATAGTTTATGAAGCTCATTTCCATGTATCATTTCATTGCATACTCAGAAATCCTGTGAGGAAGAGAGGTAATTTTATTCCCATTTTAGAGCTAGTGAAACTAAGACCCAAAGAATCAACTTGCTAATAATTGATGTAGTTAGGGCTATAATCCACGACTTTGAGCTCCAGATGTTACACTTGTCCTGTTATATCGTGCTGGTTCTAGGTCATCTGTCTTTTCTTGCTGGCAGTGAACAGGATTTCCTTCAGTAATTCAGCTATCCAATAAGTGTTGACAGAATGCTCAGGCTGTAATAGAACACATATTTTCAGGTGCATTGGAGAAAATAAGACTCCTACAGTATTTTGTTCTTACTATACACAAACATGCACTCACCTACACATATGCGTATCTATTTATAATAGCATTTATCACATTGAATTGTAATTTGTCTTTTTACATGTCCGTCTCCCCAACCAGACTATGTGCTTCTTGAGCATCCTCTGATTATTCTATGAGCTCCTTTATATCTTCAATGCCATATCTAGATTCTGGCACATGAATGTCCAGTTTGTTGTGAAATCAATGAATGAGTGAATGAATAAGTGAATTCAGAAGTGAAAGACATTATGCCTTCTAGGGGCTTATAGTCTTCTTGGGGAGATAAAGCATGAAGTTTACAATAAATAGAAAGATAAGCAAACAGACAAAAAAATTGTTTTTGTTTTTTTTTTAAGAGAAACTTTGTTTATAGGGTTTGTTTTTTTTTAACTAATATAAAACAGATTCCCAGCCTGTAGTTCATGTAATTGCTTCCCGGCGTCAGGATTGGTCAGAACATGAGATTGCAATGGAGACTAGCCCTACCATAAT